>NW_012110920.1:5627358-5729172 GCF_000951035.1 Colobus angolensis palliatus | reverse complement strand
TTTTTTTTTTTTTTTTTTTTGAGTAGCAACAACCACTGCTGCAAGATCACAGACAAACTGCAAAGCACACAGTTTATTTGGCTGGTCCTTCCACCTCTTTGGATTTCTATCCTATTTGTGTTTTTCTGTCTGTCCAATAGCATAGGAAGAAAAAAGTTTTAAGTGCCCCTGGTGTCTTAACTCTGGTACAATGCTACTATACCCATCAGAAAAGTTCTGACTTGTCCTTGGCTGCAAAGACCTGAGGTCTTCTCTTTCAAAGACTCCTAGAAAGTGTCTTTTTGCAGCATCTTGGCCAATTCTCACTAGAATTCTATTTGGAATGGGTACTAAAATGCAAGCCAGAGTCAACAGAAGAGTATCTTTATATTGAAGTTATATTCAAGCTTTGATGCCAGCTAAATTCACTATCTTTCATATTCTTGTCATCATGAGATACTACCAAGAAATCCAAGACCCGCTGGCCATTCACTTTTCCACTTCAGGCTTCTTATTATGAATTGTTCTGTATTTTTTTTTATTCCCAATTTGCCCTACCTCTGCCTTCATCCAAATACCACCCAGAACCTAAATTCAAAAGTAAACAAACTCCTGTAGAGCTGCAGTTCCTCCACAGCCCAATTCCTCTCTCTCTGGCTTTCAGTGGATCCTGGCAATCCCTCAAGAACACTGCAGGCCTAGTGTTAAGAGCTCAGGCTCTGTGTTCAAATCTTCTGTGTTTATATCCCAGCTCTGTCTCTCACTAAGTATGTCACTAAGTAAGTTTGGGCAAGTTACCAAAAATTTTTTAGCCTCAGTTTCTGAATCTGAAAATGAGAGAAACAACTCCTTTGTGATTATTATGAGGATTAAATGAGTATACATAGGAAGCACACGATGCCTAACACATTGGGAGACTTCAGTAGACAATAGTATTTAGTCGGTCCTGCAAAGACTGCTTGCATTCCTTGCACTTCAGTATTTGTTTAGTTGGAGGTTTTCAACATCTTCTCAGTGAAGCATTTCCTTCTCTAAGCCACTACTCCTTCACTCCCACATAAAAACCACCACTTGCTGTGAGACTCACCCTTGCAAGATTTTCATTCTTTACCCTCCTTACCCATGCCATAGCCTCATATTCATCCAGAACTTCTGCATTGTCTCACAGTAAGTTCAATTTCCAGCACTACCCTCGGACTATATGGCACCCATGATGGGATGACTTGTTCATCCTCCTGCGAAACCACCCCTGTGCATGCATCGACAACTCAGCTCCTCAGCTCCTGAACAGTACTGGAGATAGGGAAACACCCTTGCTGCTACGCATTTGCCATGAATCCATTTTAAATGTTACATCTTGCAACTGAGGAGACAAGTCTCAGTCAAGTTGCCTCAGACTTTTGCTCAAGGGCACACAACTAATGAATAATTAAAACCAGAACTCCTGACTTCAAGTCCAGATGTTTTGTGCCACACCAGAGCTGCTTTGCAAGGTTTTCTGAAGTTTATGCCCATTTGTTTGGCATTTTGGGACCCAGAAGAAGCATTTAATGTTATGTGTAAGCTTGGAGATGCTACTCTTCCTCTCTCCTGTAGAGATTATTTACATAAGTATTTGTCTTTCATTATCAGATATGTACTTTTTCCCATACAAATTTTGTAACTCTCCTCTCCTAGCCTATGAGGATATATCTATGGTCCCATTTATCTGGGCAAAGGGGCTCATTTTACCTGGGCAGCAGGAAAGGGGAAAAGAAAACTCTCCTATTTCCTGAGCTAGCAGGGTTCCCACCCTTTGGGGTTCAATAGCAGGCCAATAGTCTGTCACCCAAGGCATCCATTGGCTGAGGGAAACATGCGGACAGGGAATGAAAGGCTCACTAGGAATGAGCTTGGGGCTGACGGTGTGTTGTGCGTTGGTTGGTATTTATTTTCTCTTTGAAGGAAGGGGAATGGTGATGGCAGATAGATTGTCCTAGTCTCACTGGACAGGAAATGTGTTCCAAGAAGGAAATGATGATGTCTCCTCAGGCACAGGAAGCAGAGAGATGGTTTGGTGCTTGGCACAGGAAGCAGAGAGATGGTTTGGTGCTTGGAACAGGGTGGCTCCCTTATGAATAAACATTCATTGAAGATGACTTCATCGGTGACTATATTTCATGCATTCCCTTTTATTTTTCCTTAACCTCACATGTGGAGAACAGGCTAGAGGGCAGAAGTATTCATTTTGAGAAAACATGAACCTCTGGAAGTGAGGTTTTAAGAGGAATACTTTCCAACCCCATGAAATGAATTGATTTAATTACAATTAATTATTTATTGAATTTCTATTATGTACATGTACTGAGAAATACCAACATTAACCAAAAAACCCATACAAACCATCTTCTACTCTTAAGGAGTTTACTATCTAGTTTTAGTCAGAGGTAAACTAAGCAGCAAACAACAATAGTAGTTTTCATTTAACCTTTCAGTGGGGTCAGGGGATGCCCATGTGTGATAAAATTTAAATCACCCTCCTATGGACCATTTAAGTTTTATGAATTTTCACTTCACAGATGAGAGTCCTTCAAGGGCAGATATATTTATTCTCCTTTATGGAAGATGAGCAACACTGTTCTAGGTCACTGCTGAAGTATACATCAGACTCTTTTGCAATACTCCTGTTGTGAGAAAGGAAAATATAGATGAATTGATTAAAAATTGTAATAGTGAGTACTTTTTGGCCGGGCACGGTGGCTCACGCCTGTAATCCCAGCACTTTGGGAGGCCGAGGTGGGCGGATCACGAGGTCAGGAGATCAAGACCATCCTGGCTAACATGGTGAAACCCCGTCTCTACTAAAAATACAAAAAAATTAGCCGGGCGTGGTGGCGGGTACCTGTAGTTCCAGCTGCTTGGGAGGCTGAGGCAGGAGAATGGAGACAGAGCGAGACTCTGTCTCAAAAAAAAAAAAAATAGTACTTTTTATAATTATTTTTATGTATTACGTAAAAAATTGGGACACATAGAAGAATCAGATAAATACTTGTGACAATTGAGAAAGTTTCCATTTGAAGTTTGTATATTTAGATTAACAGAGGCAAATGGTAGAGAGACAGACTTATTCAGGATTCAGCAGAGGTTTTAGTGCATCCAAAACTGGAATTGACTACCATTGGACATAGTGAATGGCTCAACACTGAAAGTATTCGAGGAGGAGCTGGAAAAATGCCTTCAGGGATGATGGCAATGAAGGTCTCTTTTTGGATAAAAGCGTTGTTGTTGTTGTTGTTTTGTCCTGTAAGCTCCTTCCTACATGTTATGGTCTCTCTCTGATTACAGTTGAGGTTCCCCAAAGAGCAGTTCTTACTTGAATTCCCAGAAGATGATGTCCATCCCTTCTCTCCTGTCCAGTCACAGCTCTGAAAGCCTTTGAGAGGTTTCCATACAGGAGCAGATGCAGAGTGGAGAGGAAGGAAATATTACTTTGCAGCAACTGGTCCTCCATCAAAACAGAGGCCTTGTGAAATGACGGCAGACATCAGTAATCGCCATAGGGCTGGCCTTATTTATAGGTTTGGGAGAAAGATAAATACTGTACATGCACATTCTAATTAAGGCCAACACTTCCCAGCATGCACAGCCCTGCATCTCATTCTCCCTGCCGCTGTTGCCACGTCTCATATTTTCTGTGCTGTTCTTGTTATTAGTAATGCTGTACTGCCTAAAATGTATGGAGTCCCAAGTTGGCTGCAGGGCACAAGGATTTAATCCACTGGAGCCTGGACTCAAAAACACCACAGCTCATTTGCCCTCATCTTCAGTGACTGACTAGGACACTTAGACCATGGATAGTGATGTGGCTCTTCGCATGACCTGTGAAGGGACCCCAGGTCCACTCTGTACAGCATTTGATAGGAATGCTCCCTCCTCAATGCAATTCATGCCAACTAAACATCTGTTGCATGTGGAGGAGAGAGATAATCTGTTTCCATCAGACATATTTCTAAGATAGATTTTTGAATGGCATAAAGCTAATGCTCTTTTTACATTCTCCCCTGCTATTATATAATGAAAAAAAAAATACAGTGTATGCCATGCACATATGACTAATGTCCCTTACAGAAAGCCCATCCTAGCTTTGATTTTTGGGAGATGAGTACATCATAATCCAATATAGCTAATCATGTCAAAGGCACAATCAATAAGAATACACTGATCTCATGGTATAATTAAGTCTGCATAAGTTCATTTCTAAACCAAATCAATCAATCAACCAGGAATTCACAAGTATCATTAATAAAAAAAATCAGGATTTATTTTTCAAAATATTAGCATCTTGCTATTTAAAAATTTCTACCTATTCTTAGTTCCTTAGAATGTCCTTTTATAAACACACTGAAATAAAACTTGGGTTCTTTTCTTGAAAAGAATATGACCTTTCATCACTGCAAAAATAACTTAGTGAAAGTATTTCCTTCAGTTTCTTCCCAGAAGCACCATCATTTCATTCTGGAGAGATCTTCAGATCATCCTCAGAACATGTATACACCGTGGGCAAGGACTGAATAAACATCTGGGTTTTAGTTGTAGCTTCCTTTTATTCAAGATCATGAGTTGAAGAAAGAAAATAGAAACAGATAGAAAAACACCAAGCTAACCTAGGGATGGAGTAGTATTTTCTCTTCTGTTTTCTCCTCAGGACTTTTGACTTAAATCCCAGTGAAAAGCTGTTGGAATTATTAGCTGATTTTTGTTCTAACATTTTTGTTACTATACCAACCTGGACCAGGTGTCTGTGTGTATTTATGCATGTATGTGTGTATATATGCATGTATGTATGTATGTATGCATATGTTGGTTTATGCATGTGCATCTAGGCTGCCTATCCACATGACTACGAGACTTAGTAATTGAGGAGCATGTTTGTTCTCAATGTATACAGCTAATCCAACAGTGTAAATTCCAACCTAACAGAGTGTGAGAATTTGTAGTGCACATTTTTCACCCTCCAAGATTCATTTGGATAATTGTAAATGCTTAGCACCACGTCTTGGGAGGCAGCAGCATGGAGTCGGATGGAGGGAGGAAATTAATATTCACGCAGTAACTACTATATAACTGACAAAGACCTAGATACCTCACATATTTGGTATAATTTATTTTTACAATGTGGATAATGATACCTGTCTTCCAGCATAGCAATTTTTATTTGTATTTTATAGACAAAAAGGTCAAGAAATTAAATAATTTCTCCAATATTTCATGACTAGCATGTAGTAATTGGGGGGAGTCCATTTAAGCCTCTGGAAAGCAGATATGGGAGTGTAAGTTTGTCATAGAGGATTCATGGATAGCTTGCTAAGGTCAGAGGTACAAGGGGCCATGGCCAGTTTTTAGCACAGGGTCTCATATGCATAGTAGGAAGTCAAAAAATACTGTTAAAAGAGTGACTTGGGAATCTAGGGCAATCAGTTGTGACAGAATAATAGAATAGTGTGAGCACAAGGCTTAATCTAGAAGGAGTGCTTACACGTTCAACCCATCTGTGTCACACTGGTCAAATAACGATAATCTGATTCTGCAGACGAGTCAGAAGGCACAGGAAATCAGTCAAGCAGAGGAGTAAGCAAATAACTGGGCTCTGAATATTTAGGATTCAGCTTAGAGTCAGCCAATATTTGTTGAGTAGCTGCTTTGTGCTACATTCTTACTTTTCTAGGTAGTTTTCACTTTATCTTATTTCACCTTTGCAACGATCATTTTTCCCAGCTGAGGAGGGTGAGTTTCCTTAACTTTCCCAAGGCCACATGCAAATCTGTGGTGAAGTCAGTGTTTATATCCAGGTCCCTTGACTCACTCCAGTGCTCTTAACATAATGAGCATAGTCCATATTCAGCAGGCTTCTTACTTGCCTGTCAACAACATCCAGCATCACTTGACTTCCAGCACCCTCCTGTCATTCTGAGGACAGCATCCCCTCTTCTTGTTTTCTTTTCAAATTGTTGACACCTCTTTCTCGGATACTTCTCTCAGTTCTTTCTTATCTGCTGACTTCTGAATATTAGAGTGTTCCTAGTTCAGTCTTTATACTTCTTCTCTTTTCTGTCTACACACATTTCCTTAGTGTGATTATCTAGTCTAATGGCTTTCATTGCCATCATAATGACCTCAAAATGTAGATCTCCAGCCCAGAACACTCTCCTTAGCTCTTCACAGTTCTACTTCAATGTCCAAAAAGCTTCCCAAACTCCACCTCTTCAATGCTGTACTCCTGATATTCCCCAGAACTTGGCTGCACTTACTGTATTCTCCGTCTTAGTTTATAGCAACTCCAACCTTCCAATTGCTCAAGTCCAAAACCACAGATTCATCTTTAATGTTGTCTCTCTCATAGTCCACTCCCAATCTGTTGGTAAATCCTATTGGCTAGATCTTCAGAAACATTTAGAATCTGACCACATCTTACCACTCCAATTGCTGTCCTTTTGGCCCAGTTCACCGTCAGCCCTTACCTGGATTATTGTAAGAGTCTTTCTTGATGTGAATTTGCTCACCTTCAGCCTATTGTGCATATAGTAGCCACAGTAACCCTGTAAAAGGTGAGTCAAATCATGTCATTCTTCAGCTTACAATCATTTCATTCAGAGTAGAAGGCAACATCCTTCTAATCATATACAAGTTCCTACAGATCTGGCCTTATTAAGCACAAGCTTCCACCTCAAGGCCTTGACCCTTGCTATTCCCTCTGAACAAAACACACTTCCCCAGACATCTGTAGTGCTTGATCCTTCACCTCTTTAGGTCCTTTCTAGCCACACCGTCTAAATTGCCCACCATTCCCACACATACATCTAACCCTTTTCTCTACTTTATTTTTTTCTACAGCATTTATCACTGTTCAGCATAGTCTGTATTTAACTTAGCTGTCTTTTTAATTGTCTCCTCTCTTTCTGCTAGAATGTGAGCACCAAGAAGGCAGGGATTTTTGCTATGTTGCTTGTTATTGCATCCCCAGCAAAGAGAATGGCACATAAAAGAAATGCCTGGCACATAGGAGAAACCAAAAAAATGTTTAAATAATGAACGAATGGAAAGGACTGAGCCATAAGAATTCAGCACAGATTGAAAGAGGCATGGGGCTCAGTATAACCCCTGATATATAGGCAATCTAAGCAGGTTCAGTGAGATTCTGTGGAGTGTGTGCACTAGTTCACAGCCCAGCATGTTCATTCATCAGATAATTCCCCCCATTATCCCAATGTGGTGTTCCTGTGCCCCAGGAGAAAATGCATTAACTCTCAGAAACTTGATAGATCATGAACCATGAAAGTACTTGTAATCAGCTGTGTAAATACAGAACGTAAGTCCTGATTCCATTAGCTTTGTGATGGCACACAATTGCAAAATAAAAATCGGAAAGGAAAAGGAAAAGAATAATTCGACTGTATTTTCATAGAAGCATCCCTTACTGCCATGTTATTGTATCTCACCTATACCACAGAGTCCTTCCTCATTATGTCACTCTCCAGTTTTGGAAGACATTACAGCCTACCAAAAAGAACATGGACCCTAGAATCAGAGAGACTTGGGTTTACATTGTGGTCACACTATTTGCTAACCACAAAATCTTGGTTGATTTATTTGACCCTTCTTTTCTTCAATGCTTACTTGTAGTGTAGGCAGAATGAAACATACTTAACAGTATGTAGTATGTACTTCATAGTGTGAAGCAGTACCCTACTTCATGGAGTAATTATGAAGAATAAATTATATAATATATATTTTTTATAATTGTATATACATGATTGGCATTTAAGGCATGCTCCTTAAAAGGTTTTAAATTGTGAAATAAGAGCAGATATAGACAGAAAAGCTGAACACAGAAGTCCTTTAAAGAGGAAATATATAGGAAGTGTCTTTTCTCTGCTTTTATTTCTGAATTCAGCAGTATTACCTCCCCTGGGAATCTATGTGGTTTTAGAGCATTTTAGTGGGGATGAAGTTAAGTGTGGCCAACACAATCTTAAGAAATTTTACTAAACTCATGATATGCACAGGTACCGTGGATGTAAGCAATGTGATATTGAAGCCTAACTCAAAGGAATAAAATTGGAAACTTGTATACACAAGTTTATAATTATATAATTATATAAATTATATAAATACTGACTTTTAAGAATTATATTCTCTTTTAAGTTTTTTCTAATTTAATCCTTCCCAGCAACACAAGAGCCATCTCTTAGCAAGCAGTGGGTAGAACTCTTGTTCTTATTCACATACATTATCTGCTCTATTTTCTTCCCAATTCAGACCCTTTACTTTGTTATAACAGGGAAAACAACAAAAAAGTGGTAAAGGTTTATTAAGGAAGAAGAAACAGTGACCCTCCCGGAAGATAACATAGTATAATTTAAATAGGCTTGTGCTCTGGCAGGTGTTTGGTGTTTGGGTTCTCATCTAGCTTTCTGACAAGCCGGTGATTGCCAAACTTGACTGCACATTGGAATCACCTGAGAAGCTTCAACAACTACTGACACTTGAGAGATGATGATGTGATTGGCCTGGGGTGTATTCTGACCTTTGGAAGATTTAAGAGATCACCAGATGATTTTAATGTGCAGATAAGTTTGGGAATCACTTCCAGAGTCTGTGATAGGAAACAGTCATTTATCAATTTAGAATCCTTCTGAATCAAAGCATTTCTAATTTCATGAAGCCAGAGATATTGCTTAGGACATAGGTATCATCTCCAATGTCTGATATCAATAAATAAGGCCCAAATAGCTAATTTTGAAAGGCAAAGGATTATATCTACCTAGCAGCACTCCAGTAACCAAAGCATTTAAGTTAAAAAAAGGAAATACAGGTTATCTGTGGGCAGCAACTTTATCATTACAAGGATGCTATCTGAAGGGAAATAAAAGAAAATAGAAAGCAGGGATATTAGTTCATTCTCAAACTGCTATAAAGAACTATCTGAGACTGGGTAATTTATGAAGAAAACAGGTTTAATTGACTCAGTTCCACAGGCTGTTCAGAAGCAGGGCTGGGAGGCCTCAGGAAACTTACAATTATAGCAGAAGGTGAAGGGGAAGCAAACACGTCTTACCATGGTGAAGCAGGAGAGAGGGTACAAGGGGGGAAGTGCTACCCTTCTAAACCATCAGATCTCATGAGAACTCACTCTCATGAGAACATCATGGGGGAAATCCGCCCCCACGTTCCAATCACCTCCCACCAGGTCCCTCCCCTAACATGTGGGGATTACAATTTGACATGAGATTTGGATGGGCACACAGAGCCAAACCACAGTAGTAGACATCAGTCGATGGAAGAGCTGTGTTCCCTAAGCTGAGTATCCATATAACCTAGGTTTGAATATATCCTTTTTCAAAGTCATCCTAAAAATCAGAAATGGGAAAATTAGGAAAATCTAGACGTGGATATGAGGAAATTAATAATTCTATGTCTAAATTCTCTTTAATTTGGGATATTCTCATTGGAAACTTGAATTTCAAACCACTCACTATCCTTTGAACTTTTGCAGAGAGATGATCACTTTGCACAGCCGTGGGATGCAGAACAGGACATTTTTCCTCAGGGATTTTTTTTTTTTTAAGGAAGATGAGGTCAGGCAGCCAATAGGAATGGAGCAGAGTAGCCCAAACAGAAATAAGTTGGATCCTTACAGAAGGGTTTGAGAGTCTGGGCACTCATTGCTTTCTTTCTGAGCCAATAGTCAAGATGGGAATATGTGCAGAACAGTGTAGTCCAATAGAAAGATAATGCAAGCCACATATGTACTTTAAAATTTTCTAAGAAACAGGTAAACTTAATGCTAATATATGTTATTTTACTCAGTATTTATTATAATTTCAATATGTAATCAATATAGAAAAGTATGTTTGAGCTACTTTACATTCTTGTTTTTCTAGTAGGTCTTTGAAATCTGTCACAGTCTATTCACTTATAGCACATATCCATTTGGATTAGCCAACGTGGATTAGACCAAACGGATTAGCCATATTCAAGGGTTCAACAGTCACATGTGGCTGCTGGCTACTGCTTTGGCTAGCACATGTGCAGAGGAAAGATAACTGGCCCTGAGCACAAAAGACCTGAGTTCTAATCTGCCTTTAAATGAAGGATTGTCTTAGACGGCCTCTAGTGTCATTTTTAGTCCTTATGTTTTCTGGTTCAATGGCAAGTCAAGGATGCGGGTGCACTGCAAAATTGGATAAGAATGGCCAAGTCTCCACAGCTGGACATTCCCTAAGGCAAGGCCTGTTATTTCTATCTAAACTTAGGAAGATTTAAAAAGCATCTACATCTCTCACCGAAACAGCGGGTTCTGAGCAGAGGGTAAGTTCTTTGTCCCTTAAAGCAAAAGGATTCTCTGGGATGTGATTCTAGGGAAAACCTCACTACAGATTGCCTAACCGGGAATTAAACTCTGCTATTGACCTGAGTGGTCAGGCGATGCGCAGTGTGCCGTAAATCAAACCCTTGACCCACAAACAGAAAGCAAAGCCCTTTTGATTAGTTTTGAGCAGCTATATTAAAAAGACCACTGCACACTTCCATGGTCTCTTTCATCCCACGACTGGTAGAGTTGTGAGGAGCCATTCCCCACTACCATTGCCCCTGGCTTTCAGAGCAATAATATGCCCAGGCACAGCATAACTCTGTCTTCCCTCCTAGCCTGGGGTGGCCCTGGAGCTATAAAAAGTCTTTATTCATTGCCCCACTTTCAGATAAATTAGCTCAAATGGTTGTCTATTTACACCTCGGTCAGGAAACTTCTGTTTTTGCGGGTGTGATACGGAAGTGGCAATGGGGAACTAAAAATTGAACTAAAATGAGAGAAGATGCACATCCCATCTGTTCTCCTGAAACTCTGTGTGACCTCAGTCTTCCCATGTCTAGACTTCAGTTCTTCCCCATGTGAAACAAAGAAAGCTCTCTCCACTTTGATAGTGAGGATAATGTTTGTGGAATTCTGGAGCATTTCACAAGAAGGTTAAAATAAATGCAAGATACAAAAACGAATCATTTCCTCAGACCCCAGAGGAGGAGCAGGATTGTAAATAACTGTCAAATATTGGTAAGCAGTTTAGACAGAAGAGGAGTAGGGACACCAGGATGGGAAGGTCAAGGACAGAAAGGGGAGGGCTGCAAGGGAGAAGGAAGGTGAAGAGGGCTAGAGAATGCTTCCTGCCGGGTCACCAATCACTAAGGATGGCAAAGTTTGGAAACCTTGCCTTTGTTCCAGGAGGACTTGACGAGCAAAACTGATTAGCTCTAGAATATCATTTAAATCTCTTCTTAAAGCAAATCCAAGTCTTTAATCATTATCTCCCAAAACACCAAACGGCTCCAGACACACACACCAGCTTCACTGAGAGACTTGTCAAGACTGAAACAGTAATTCACAAATTCACTAAAATTCCCTGCTCCACCGAGCAGTATGACAGCTCCAGCGACCGCGGTAACATTTCTATTCAAGCTGGCTTTGGAGCCGAAGCTATAAATATCTTTGCAATATTTCCTGCTTCAGAACATAAAGACAGCTTTACAGCACTGATAAAATAGAAATTACTTTCTCTCTGAGGTCTTGCTGGAATTTTAATGTCTGTTTTGCAATAAAGCAGCTCCTACACAATTTGATTTGAGGGAAAGAAAACAAACGGTCTAATTTAGTTACAATAATGACTCTTCTTGTATTGTTTGCCCTACTTGCTTCTCTGGCTGCTGGGCTGTTAAAGTTAGTAGCAGCCAGCAGAGGGGATGATGTTTATGAGAATATTAAAATTGTTTCTTTATTATTTAAAGATACATTGTCCCCATCCCTTCTCAACTCAGAACAACTTAAGAAATTTTTTTAAGGAGAATTAGAAGAAAATAAAGTTTACGGCCTTTAATAGTGCTTTGTGAAAATTGCTTGTTAGAACTGTAAAGCTGTTGACCATGATGGCATGAATTTTTAAGGCTTTTGGAGCGTAAAAGATCATAGCAGCTTTAATTATTCCATACATGTTACCCAAGTTGTAGTTAGTGCCTTCAAAGCTGAACGAAGCATCCTTTTTTTTTTTTTTTTAAATCCATGCATGCCCATCTCCTTTGCAGATTATATGATGTGGAAAGGAAAAAAAAGAGAAATTTGTTTGTGCATATGGACTGTGTGCTGAGGGCTTAGAAAAATGGAGTTGAGAACGGAAGCTAAGGATGAAACAGGCTGTCTGAAGACAGGAATTAAATTGCTTAAGTAAGTAGGGTTTGCTCAGGTGCTCAGTAATGTTTCTATAAACTAACAATGAAAAAGAAATTAAGAAAGCAATTCCATTTACAATAGCTGCAATAAAATAAAAGACTTAGGAATAAATTTAACCAAAGAAGTGAAAGATCTGTACATTGAAAACTATAAAACATTGATGAAAGAACTGGAAGAAGACACAAGTAAAGGAAAAAATCCATGTTCATGGATTAGAAGAATTCATATTGTTAAAATGTCTATACTACCTGAAGCGATCTGTGGGTTCAGTGCAATTCCTGTAAAAATTCCAAAGACATTGTCACAGAAATAGAAAAAAAAAAAAATCCTAAGATTTGTATGGACTCACAAAAGACCCTGAATATCCAAAGGAATTTTGAACAAAAAGAGCAAAACTGGAGACATCACACTACCTGATTAAAAATATACTACAAAGCTATAGTAATCAAAGTAGCATGGTACTGACATAGAAACAGACACACAGACCAATGGAAAAGAATAGAGAGCCTAGAAATAAATCCATGCATTTTTGATCAATAGAGTTATAGCAGAAATGCCAATAACACACAATTAAATTAAAATGGGCAAATAACCTGAATAGACATTTTTCAAAAGAAGACATACAAATGGCCAACAGGTGTATTAAAAGATTATCAGTATCACTAATCATCAGGGAAATGCAAATCAAAACCATAGTGGAATATCACCTCACACCTGATAGAATGACTGTTATCAAAAAGAGGAAAGATAACAAGTGTTGGTGAGGATGAGGAGGAAAGAGATCCTTTGCACACCATTGGTGGAAATGTAAATGAGTAATAGCTAGTATGGAAAACAGAATGGAGGTTTCCTAAAAAAAATAAAAATAGAATTACCATATGATCCAGCAATCCCACTACTTGATACATATCTAAAGGAAATGAAATTAATATGTTAAAGAGATATCTGCACACCCATGTTCATTGTAGCACTATTCACAATAGCTGAGATATGGAATTAAGCTGCGTCCATTGGAATGAATACAGAAAACGTGGTATATATACACAATGAAATACTATTCACACTTAAAAAAGAAGGAAATTCTATCATAACTGACAGTATGATGAATTTGGAGGACACTGTGTTACGTGAAGTAAGCCAGGCACAGAAAGATAAATACTATGTGACCACTCTTATATGTGTACTCCTAAAAGTCAAACTCATAGAAGTAGAGAGTAGAAGGGTGGTTACCAGAGGCTGGGGGTAGAGATGATTAGGGAGATATTAGCCAAAGGATATAAAACTTCAATTAAGAGAAATAAGCTGAAGAGATCTGTTGTACATTAGGTGACGATAGTTAATAACAAAATATTGGATACTTGAAAATAGCTAACAGAGTAGATCTCAAGTGTTCTCAACACAAAAAGTGATGCATGTGAGGTAATGCATATGTTAATTAGCTTGATTTAGCTAGTCCACAATGTGTACATATGTCAAAATATATACCATAAATATTTAAAATTTTTTTTGTCAGTTAAAAAAATTAACACATGGTTCTGACACATTTGCCAAGGGAATATATTAAAAATAGATAGTATAGGTTAGCAGTTCTTAAAGTGTGGTCTATGCAACTCTCTGGAGTCTCTGAGACACTTTTAGAGGCTTTATGAAGTCAAAATTGTTTTTTAAGGCTTTTTTAAAGGGCCATTTTCCTTTCACAGCAAGATTGTGAGGAAGTTACCAAGATATTACCTATACGCCCTGCCCCCACACATGCATAATCTCCATCTTTATTAATATTCCCAACTAGAATGGTTCATTAGTTACAACTGATGAGCCTTCATTGACACATCACCCAGAGTCCACAGTTTACATGAGGGTTCACTCTTGGTGTTGTACATTCTGTGGGTTTAAACAAATGTATAATGATATGTGTCTGCCATTCTGATAGTATACAGAATGGTTTCACTGCTCTAATCATTCTCCATGCTCCACCTGTTCATCTCTGCCTTCTCACTACCTTCTGGCAACCCTGGACCTTTTTACTGTCTTCATAGTTTTGCCTTTCCCAGGGTGTTGTGTAGTTGGAATTGTACAATATGTAGTTTTTTCAGATTGACTTATTATACTTAGTGATATGCATTTAAATTTCCTCAATGTCTTCTGTTTTCTGGATAGTTCATATCCTTTTAGCTCTGAATAACCATTGTCCAGATGTACTATAGTTTATTTATCCATTTACCTGATTAAGAACATCTCGGTTGCTTCCAAGTTTTGACAATCATGAATAAAGCTGCTATAAACATCTGCATGTAGAGTTTTGTATGGACATAAATTTTCAACTCCTTTGGGTAAATACCAAGAAGTGTGACTGCTGGATTATATGATTAGAGTACGTTTAGTTTTGTGAAAAACTGCCAGACTGTCTTTCAAAGTGGTGGTACTATTTTGCATTCCCACCAGCAATGAATGAGAGCTCCTGTTGCTCTGCGTCCTCACCAGCATTTGATGTTGTCAGCGTTCTAGATTTTGGCCATTCTGAGAGATATGTAGTGTTATCTTGTTGTCATTTTAATTTTCATTTCCCTAGTGATATATGATACAAAGTGTTATATGCTTATTTGCCAGCTGTATATCTTCTTTGGTGAGGTACTTGTTAAGGTCTTTGGCCTAGTTTTTTTTTTTTTTTTAAGATGGAGTCTCGCTCTGTCTCCCAGGCTAGAGTGCAGTGGCACAATCTCGGCTCACTGCAACCTCCACCTCCCGGGTTCAAGCAGTTCTCCTACCCCAGCCTACAGAGTAGCTGACATTATAGGCGCCCGCCATCACACCCAGATAATGTTTTGCATTTTTAGTAGAGATGGAGTTTCGTCATGTTGTCCAGTTTGGTCTCGAACTCCTAATCTCAGGTGATCTGCCCACCTCGGCCTCCCAAAGTGCTGGAATTACAGGTGTGAGCCACAGCGCCTGACCTGGTCTAGTTTTTAATAGAGTTTTTCGTTTTCTTATTGTTGGATTTTAATAGTTCTTTGTATATTTTGAGTAACAGTCTTTTATCAGGTATGTATTTTGCAAATATTTTTGCCCAGTCTGTGGTGTATCCTTTGTATTCTCTTGACAGTCTTTCACAGAGCAGAATTTTAAAAATTTTAGTCAGCTTATTAATTCTCATTTTCATGGATCATGCCTTGTTGTCATATCTAAAAAGGCCATCTAGTTTTTTTTCTACGTCATCTTCTCAGAGTTTTATAGTCTTGCATTCTACACTTAGGTCTGTTATTCGTATTGAGACAATTTTTGTGAAGGGTGTAAGGTTTGTGTCTAGATTCATTCTTTTACATGTCATTGTCCAGTTATTCCAGCACAATTTGTTGAAACGATGCTCTTTCCCCATTTTATTGTCAAAACTATTTTCATAATGATAAAAAGCATTATATTTCACCGTCTTGACGTTTGCAATGGTGTTACAGAAAAATTGTGGGTCAACTGTTGGTGTCTTACATCAAGGCAATGTCTCTAAGCTGCACTGGTAGTCATTGTATTCTTTCTCACTTCCCACTCACAGAAGATGGGAAGAAATAAGGGAGGGAGAAAGATGTAAAAGAAGAAGAGAAGGAGAGAGTGAAAGCAGGTTGGAGGAAATGTAGAAAGTGGAAAACTGTTTAATATTAAAATGTTTTGATGAAGAAGCAAAATTTCTAATTTTACTAAATCTTGAGCCTAGAGTTAACATATTTTTAATAGTCTAACAAAATGGAAAGTACATATGAAACACATAAATGCATAGCAAATTATGATGGTTGTCTCAGGCCAAGCAATTGTTCAACTGTGTAAATTGTGAGCTGAGTTACTTGCTCTTTTCATGTTTCATTATTTATACTAGAATGACCTTCTGACCAACAATCAATGATTATTGAGACTTGGATATTTGGCAGACATTTCTTTGAGAATGAATTAAGCCTGTTACTTCAAAGAAAACAACTAACAGTATTTCTCCTCGACCGATGCTAATATTTGTGATTTCTCTTTTTTGGCGGGGGTTGGCCGGGGGAACAGAGTTTCGCTCTTGTCGCCCAGGCTGGAGTGCAACGGCACGATCTTGGCTCACTGCAACCTCTGTCTCATGGGTTCAAGAGATTCTCCTGCCTCAGCCTCCTGAGTAGATGGGACTACAGGCACCCACTACTACACCCAGTTAATTTTTGTATTTTTAGTAGAGAAGGGGTTTCTCCATGTTGACCAGGCTAGTCTCGAACTCCTGACCTCAGGTGATCCACCTGCCTCAGCCTCCCAAAGTGCTGGAATTACAGATTTGAGTCACTGTACCTGGTCAATATTTATACTTTCAAGCAAAAATTAGAAAACTGGAAAACTGTATCTGATGCCATAAACTTGACAGTTTCCCAATAGTTAAGGACATGTTTTGGATGAGATTGGTAATGACATTAATGAATGAGATGTTTTTGATATTGGACAATGAAATATGTCAACATTTGGAAGATCTAAACAATTCAAGGAGCCAATACTTTCCATATCACCAATACACGGTGACGCAAATCATACGTGAGTCATGTGAGTAAAAAATTCATTTGACGTACAAAATAGACCAAAGGATTTTGATGCAGCAAAGTGTAAAAATTAATACAGTTTCAGATTCCACATTGCAATAAATCTTCAAGAAATTATTTGTCCAGTTTTGGCCCAGTACAGTGGCTCATGTCTGTAAGCCCCGCATTTTGGGAGGCTGAGGCAAGAGGATTGCTTGAGGTCAGGAGTTTGAAATCAGCCTGGTCAATATAGTGAGGCCTTGTCTCTACAAAAGAAAAATTTAAAAATTAGCCGGGCATGGTGGCATGCATCTGTAGTTCCAGCTACTGGGGAGGCTGAGGTCGGAGGATCGCTTGAGCCCAGGAGATTGAGGCTACAGTGAGCCCTGATAGTGCCGCTGTACCTGGGTGACAGAGCGAGACCCTATCTAAACAAACAAACAAAAACCACACAAATAAACAAACACAAAAAAGGGAAACTATTTGTTCAGTTTTGGTGTAATGTCAAAGAAGAATATTCACAATTATATTAAAAAAGCTATTAAAATATTCCCCTTTCCAACTACATATCTGGATAAGCCTGGATTTGCTTCATATACTTCAACCAGAACAATGTATCACAATAGATCGATTGCAGAAGAATATTTGATAACATAGCTGTTTCTTGTTAAGCCATAAGTAAAAAAGATTTGCCAAAAACAATGCAACTTTTCTCATTCATTTTTTGTTTGGAGCTAACAAAGGGGCCTTGAGACCAAGAGGTTTGAGAACTACTACTGTAGGTGGTTCAGAAGACTTTCAAAGTGGCACTCAAATTTTACTGACTATGGTGACAGATTATTTCATGTTTTCTACTAATTTTCCTCAGGACTAGCTCTGTTCAATTATTTAGTCCTTTATTTATATTACTTCACCAAAGCTTAAGCCATGGAGCAAGCAAATACTAATATACAGAGGACTCTTAACTGTGAAGGCTTCTGAATCCTGGGACCTGCCTGTCTCTTCTTTTCCTTCTCTTGTTACCAGGCTCCATCCTGTTTTCTTGTGTAAAGTTATCCAGTGTTCTGGATGCATTTGCAAATCCCATACAAGTCCACTAGTGCTCTTTCTATTAATGTATCCACAGAGACATGGCCCTAAGAAGGAAATTTTAGCCAAATATGGAGGAACAGCCCTTCTTGGATACTTTTCTTCTAGAAGAAATAAAACACAACCCAGAGACCTCAGTATAGACAGGAAATGCTTCTTTGAATTAAAAACAAATTATTTCGCTGACAATTCCAAAGGCTTTCTTTGCAGGAGTGGTAAGAAAGGGCAGACACAATGGCTAGACTCCATGATATGACTTCTGTGTCACAATCCAAAGCTTCTCCTTGGTTAAATCATTTCAGGGAACATAATGTGTGTTACTGTGGATAAAACACTAGGCTGGATGTTAGAAGATACTGGTTTCAGTCCTGGTTTTATTCAAAAATGTTGAGACTATTAAATGTACCATCCACAGAAGATGGTAGATTTCTTTTCTATCTGCTGGGTAGTAAATAAATGAACAATGGACTGGGAATATTGAAGAAAATACCTCAAGTGTTTGGCAATGCTCTATTGGCACAATATTAGTATGTAATTTTGCATTGCTATTCGTATGAGATATTGATGTGGGAGGGGGGTTGGGAGGTGCTGGGTAGAGAAGGGCTGGTCCCTGGCTAGGGCTCCAACCCCAGGCCTGTGTCCACGGACCTAGGTGAGAACAGGCATTTCCTTTTTTTGTGCCTAAATGTTGCATTTTCCAAGACCACCCTGGCCCACCACACCCCCATCCTGTGCCTATAAAAACCTCTGAGTCCCTAGCAGGCAGAGACACAAGCAGCTGGACTTTGTGAGGAACCCACTGACAGAAGAGTGGCTGGACATGTAGAGGAGTGGAAGAGCACACCGACAGGCACCAGCAGACACCAGCAGGCCATCGATTGGCAGAATGACGTGGATGCTGCGGGAAATCTGGCCAGGGCAGGCAGAGGACAGTCTGACCTCTGAGCTGCCTGACTCCAGAGGAAAACCATCTTCCCACTCCATCTCCCTTCTGGCTCCCCACCCATCTGCTGAGAGAACGTCCATCATTCAATAAAAACTTGCACCCATTCTCCAAACCCATGTATGATCCAGTTTTTCTGGTAAACCAAGGCAAGAACCTGAGATGCAGGGAGGCTTCTGTCCTTGAGATAAGGCAGAGGATCTAATTGAGCTGATTAACACAAGCCGCCTATAGACAGCAAAACTAAAAGTGCATACTGTAACACAAGCCCACCGGGCTTCTGCTGTAAACATTCACTCCTAGACCCTGCTGTGTGGTTGGAGCCCCACCCCCTGCCCATCTGCATGCTCCCCCTAGAGGTTTGAGCAGTGGGGCACTGAAGAAGCGAGCCACTCCCCCCGTCACACACCCTGTGAGGGGGACAAGGGAACTTTTCCCATTTCAATATGTGATGTTGGGAAAATTGATAATTGCCTTGAGTGAATTTCCTTATTTCTAAAATGTTTCCTCATTTCTAAAATGGAAATTTCTGTGCCTTCCTGGTGCATATCCTAAAACTATAAGGTGCAGTGGAAAAAAGATAAAATTGGGAAGCCAGAGTGCTTAGGTTTCAGCTTTGGCAAGAGCCACTATCCACCAACTGACCTTAGGGAAGTCATTGCCCCGGTCAGCCCCTTTGTTTTCTCAACTTTAAGACAAAAGGAGTGGGCCAAATAATCGAATCTCTTAGGTTCTATCTAGCACTAGCATTCTCTAGTCTAGAATCACCTATGATACCAGAAATGCTAAAACTCTTTCCCAGATTGCATATTATATTCAGGACAGAGCGGGGCCTAGAACTAAGGTCTTCTAGTACTTGAGTTTACAAGGATTTTGTTCTGTCTAATGAGGTGTTCCCAGATAACCTGAATTCCTGAAAAATTCCTCCTCAATAAGTCAACCTTAATGATCAAACACTGAAAGCATGAGGTCTCTGCATGAGTAAAAGAAATTACTTTTTTAGGTAAATCTGGAAGGGAGATGCTATCTCCCGAGAACCAGCTGTCAAGAAAGATTTCAAATATTTACTAATTCTAGTGGGTTGGAAATGCCCCAACAACATTTGTCCTGGTGTCATTTTTTTTAGTTCCAGTCCCAACAGCAATCAAGACATGCAGGGGAGTGTGGCAACAATGCAAATAAGGAATTAATCAATCTTTCTTTCTCCAACTCTTCTTAATGGAGGAGCAGTACGATCAAGGATGTGGCAGAAGAAAGACCTGAGATACAATATATGCTCTATGTTTTATGCCCATTTTATTAAAACAGTAATGGAAATCGAGTTATTTAAAAAAATAAAAACATACATTTCCTTTGAGCTTAGATAGCTTTTATTTTTCATCCAAATCACTTGAAACAAAATCCATGTCTATATTCATCTTATATATGAACAATAAATCAATTGCTTTTTACTGACTGTTCCTCCCCACTTTGCCATGGTAATGGTTAGTTTCTGCGCAGTCGATCAGATCAACCAGGCTATTGATTTGATTTGGTCTTTGAAATGGTCCCTGAATTAGGTAACTTTATGTTTTTCGTCTTTTGAATGAAAATCATACTTACCTAGTGTTTCTTTAAAATGTGGTCTGTATATTACCTGCATCAAAATAGTCAGTAATGGTTGTTATAAATGGAAATCCTAAGGCCTTCCTCCTACTCCTTCTAAATCAGAATCCCTAAAGGTGGAGATTCGCAAATTCAATCAACAAGTTCCCCAGGTGATCCTTCTGAAGGTCACCTGTGGAGGTCACCAATGTCCTAACTACCAAACTGATGCCATCTTTACAGTCTTCATCCTACTCAAACTTATTGCAGTATTTGACCCTATGGATTACTTCATTCTTGAAACTTTCTTCCTGATTTCAGGAAGATGCTAAAGTCTCCTTCTCCCTCCAACTCACTTCTCCTTATTTGTTTTCCATTATCATTACTTCCTTTGGCTGGTTCTCAAAATGTAGGATACATTGGTTGACCATCCCACTGAGACAGCATCTGAAAGAGAAAGGTGGCTCCCAAAGCAAAACCAGGGCACTGTTGAGAATGAAAAGGAGAGTAGATGTTACATAGGTAACAATAAAACTTGTTCACTACAAATCTGTGCATTTTGAGATCCTTAAGGTCAAGAACCACTCCTCATTCATATCTGAATCTTCAACCCTTAGCGTAGGGACTAATACGTAGGAGGCTTTCATTCAATCCCTGGTGAATTAATGAATGAATAAATTAAATAAATAAATTCCACAACACTAATTTTGGGATTACTAAGCACTAACTTTGCTATTTAAATAGCCTCTTAGTCTCAGTCTTTCTAAACCATCTTCAGAAAAATCTTCAAAAAACTAGATATTAATCAATTTTGAACTTTCGGTTAGAATCGTTAAATGGATTCAGATATAAATGTATGCCCTTGGAATTCAAGTACTTCTTTTATGTGTTTCCAGACTATTTTCTTTCAGCACCAGCCTCTAATTCTGTCACAATACCTTATACTACAGGCAAATCATGCCATTCTTCCTTCTAGAAATACTTTACACGTCCTTGCATCTAAATATTTTTCTATGTAAATCCCTCAAACATAAGTGATTTTCTCAAATTCATCTTTGACAGAAAAACAATCTTACTCATCTTTCAAATTTTATTTTAGATGCTACATTCTATGATCAACAGTTATTTATCAAGTTCCTTCTAAGAAGCAGTCACTGAGTTTGGTATTGCAAATAAAAACAAAGACTTGTCTGTTGACTTCATGGCTCTGGAGTTTAGAAATCACTTTATTAGGCAAACCTTCTCCCCCAGGTTTTCATGTCAGCATGTAGTACCTCTGGGTGATGTTTAATACATCCTAACCTGTATTAATGCAGCAATTAGAATGTATCCTATTCCTATGACAAGGGTGTAAGCATTTTAACGGCACAGGCCAAGTGTCATATAGTTTGCTAGCTCTCAGCATTTTCATAGGAGCTGCTCAATAAAACCTTGATGCATTCGATTTGACTTAACCTATTCCAATCCCTTTGGCTGAGAGATGAAGAAAGTGAAGTCCAGAGAGCTTAAAGAAACTACTCAAGGTCAATTAGCTAGTTAGTAGCAGAGACAGAGTTAATGCTTTTATTTCTTGAAATGCTCTCATTCAAGTTTAAAAATTAGTATGCTAGAGGAGACTTACTTGTCCCTTTCACATTGTATGTTTTTTGCTAAATCCCTGTCACCTTCATGTTTGTAGACAAATTGTTATTTTAGGTTAGTCCAAGCTAATTCCTTTTCTTTATTTCCATGTTTTTCTATGGAATTTCTTCAGTCCTGTCACACAGTACTTCTTGCAGTATGCATTGAGATTACATGGAACATTCCAGCTGCAGCCACATCATGATTTTGTATACAGAATGATAATAATGTCTATACATTCCCAGCCTCCTTTCTGATCATGTCCAAGTAATTGCTGGTCTTTTGGCCGTAATATCAGCCTGTGGAGCAAATATTGCAGAGAATGAATGCAAGGTCCCAACAACCCTGTTACACATTGTAACTAATAGTGAATCCATCATCATGTAGGTATCATGTGTATTTATTTTTCTTTCTTTGAATGCGTTTCCTGTACAAGCTCACATGGAAATTCATGGGCTAGATATCTACTCAGTCTCACAGCCTGTAATTTACTCACATCAGCTTGGTGTATTACTACGTGGAATGGTTTAGCTCCACCTGCCTTCATTGTGCGCCATTTTCAAAATAATTTCTTAAAAATAATATTAGATACATTCCCAAATTAACATCCTGGAGGTTTCTCTGTTATTGATATAACATACAGGAAAAGCATTTTTAAAAATCTACCTTTTGTTTCTTGTATAAGGTACTTTACATGTCTTATACGAGTATATATATGGTATAAGTACAAGGTACTGGCTTACAGACAAGCTGTCTTCCCTTGTTCATTCTATGCTTAATAAGCTCTAAAACATCTAGAAAATTGACAAAAGTGTCAAGGATTTTTGCAAAAGTATGCCCATTGGCTTTCCATGTTCGTATATTTACCAAGTTTGTCAAACAGCTCCAGTAGATAAATGAGAGGTGATTTTCTTTTCCAGAACCACAATAGGTAATGTTTACTTTTGCCTTCAGTGGACTTTTCCTATACTACAGAATCTTCCAGCTACTTAAAATAGGAATTACACAAGGTGTCCTGGCGTGCTCTAAAAAGTGTCTGGAGCAGTGCCTGCATTGTAGTCTTTTCCTTCCCCTGTGAAACTCAAGTTACTTACGATAGGTGCCTTTGGTGCCAGGAGGGGCAGGAGACCTAAGGACTGAGGTCTGGTTCTGATTCTGCCACTTGTTGGACTGATGAGTCACTTCTCTTTTCTCCATTTGCTCAGTTGTAAACTCAATTATTTGCAATAAATTGTCTCAACGACTTTCTCTAGCTTTATTTTTTCAAGGATTCTAAAAATCTATTTTGGTTCACAGTTTCACATTCGCTATTCATCTTTCAAAACATTTGGTAGTCTGAGGTCTTTACCTTGTCTGGCTCATCAGTTAATGCTGCAACATCCAGTACATTTTTAAAGATTTCATTATGTGCCTTTTATGTCGCTACAAAAAAAAAGAAAATGAATTGGCCTGTGACTGCCTTTTTGAGCAAAAATCAAGGTGAACATATCTCTCTTAATCTCTGAATGCATTTTTAATGCTCTGTTTTCTTTTTTATTCTTTTCTGTTTGTATTTTTTGTTTCAATTTTTGTTTTCTTTTTTGCTCTCTCCTTTCTTCTCATTCTTTTTTTTTTTTTTTGTGGTAGGAACTATAAATGGTTTCAAATAGCCTCTCCATTGTTTCATGCTATTTATATTTATACTCACAGAATTAGAAAACATTTTGGAGAGACACTATGTTATAATAGAACATCAAACATTTTTTTTTTTTTTTTTTTTTGAGATGGAGTCTCGCTCTGTCGCCCAGGCTGTAGTGCAGTGGCGCGATCTCGGCCCACTGCCAGCTCCGCCTCCCGGGTTCACGCCATTCTCCTGCCTCAACCTCCTGAGCAGTTGGGACTACAGGCGCCCGCTGCCACGTCCGGCTAATTTTTTGTATTTTTTTTTTTTTTTTAGTAGAGACGGGGTTTCACAGTGTTAGCCACGATGGTCTCAATCTCCTGACCTCATGATCCGCCCGCCTCAGCCTCCCAAAGTGCTGGAATTACAGGTGTGAGCCACCGCGCCCGGCCCAAATTTTTTATTAAAAAGTCTTAATTATGTGATCTTAGGAAAACTACTTAACTTCTCTTATTCTCCATATGCAAAACAAAGATTATACTAAAAATAGTAAACACTTTTCTGAAGACTAAACAAGAGATACTATAAAGCACACTGCAAACTTTTCTACCTAAATGTTATTTGTTATAATTATTACACAGTCCCCTAAACTTTTCATTGGCTTAGCTCTCCCTTGCAAGCTGGTGCTTGAATTCAGTTTTGAATTCTAGTTTGTACCACACACGTTGCATTTTTAAAAGGATAGCCAGAGCAAGCCTTCCTATTTCCACGTGGGCCATCTTTCCCTTTTAAAAACACAATGCCTACGCTCTGACAAAGGCCTTTTTCCTATGATAGCCATTTGGCAGGGGTTTTGTCTGAGTGCCTGTTCAAGCAGAACGTGTGATTTACTGTTGGTTGCGAAGGTGAAAGATTTTGACAAGTGGAGAAATGGAGAAAGTCTGAGCTTTGTTCATTAACATGCAATCTACTTTGTATGTGTGTACGGGGTGGGAGACAATGTAGGGAGGGTTAGACATATGAGTTATGTACTTGAAGCCTAATTTGGTTATGGAAACAGATCTGTGTCTGGCAGAAACACATGGCACCCTAGTCCTCAGGCCATCAGTGTTTGGGAAGCTTGATTCGTTTAATTGGTAAATCATCTGTCTTGCATTGTTCTCCACCAGTATTATCTGTGAGGCAGCTGCCCACCTTGGCTAATTTAAATATGATTTAGCAGGATAGCCTCCTGTCCCTCCTGCCAGGACATTCAGAGCACTAAATTAATGTTGATTGGCATTTCCCACCCAGGATTGGTGATTCATAGATAAGATTTTGTTGCTGATCTATGGCAGGAAGAGTTAGAGAGGATATCTTTATTGCTCCCTTTTCATTGAAGAGGGTTTGGCCCATTCCCCATTTGCTAATTTTCTTTATTTGTCTGCAAGATTCATTGTGTGAGCATCTGTCATGCAGGTGGGAACTCCTCAAAGCATTCTGGGAAAATCTCCACCATTCCAGGCTGTTCTCCTGTTTGTCTTTCTGTTTTCAAAAAGGGCAACTAATCCTCTAAGTGACTGGGGAAATTATCGTTTCACCTTTTGGGAAACCTGATGAGAAGGTGATTTATTTGATTCAGTCAACATACTTCTAGATATCATCTTTTATGTGTAAAACATTGTGCTAGATGCTGTGGGTGACAGATATGTGAATCACAAACTATGCATTTAGGAAATCAGTTTAGATATGTCTGCAGATAACCATCTACTCTTGGAAATAATCAAGAAAATTTTAGTGATATTTGTGCCTAAATATTCATCTAGTTTTCTTGCATAGATTCCAATCCTTAAGCCACTTCTCTTTTCTGTAATTTTCCCTAGAAGCTATTTTAATTTTCTTCCCTCTTTCCCTTTTTCTTCCTAGCTTTTAAAGTTATTGTTTTAAAAAGTTAAATATAAAAAATTACATATGATACAATAACACTTATGTGCTTACCCCTAAAATATTTTTCACATTTGATTAAGAAATTTATTTTTAAAAGAATATGTCACTGCTAACATTAAAGTTTTCTCAGTTCTCCTTTGTCTTCCAATGTCCTTCCTTTCTTTACAGAAGTTAACACTATCATGAACTTGACAGTGAATGTGATAGTGATGTGTATGCATCAAATCCATATTTTTAACCTTAACTGCATGTGAATCTATTCATAAAAAATATACAGCATCATACTGAATTTTTAATTTATAAAATTTATATCATACAGTAAACATCATATTGAAATTTGCTTTTTCTCTCAATATTGTGATGAGCAGATCTGTGTCATTTTATATAGATGGATAGATAGGTATAATCTACCTTATCTCTTTTAACTACTGAATAATATGTCCCATACCACTTTATTTATCCTTTCTTTGCCTAATGGATATTTTCTTTTTTCTACTTTTTGTTTTGTTTTGTTTCTGCTATAACCAACAATGTTTCAGTGACTATCTTTGAAGATAGCTTCTTTTGCGTATGAGGAAGAATTTATCTGGGGTATATACTTAAAAGTAGAATTGCCAGGTCATAGGTTATACAAATATACAATTTTACTAGATATTTCCAAACTGTACTTCAAAACAGTTGTGCCAATTTATATTTTTACCAGCAGCGTTTGAGAGTTATCATTTTTCCTTTTCCCTGCCAAAGCTTAATACCTCTGACATAAATATCTCTGCCGACCTACCTAATGGGGTTAAAGAGTATCTTGTTAGTATTTGAATTCTGATTAAAGGTAGGTGGGACTTTTTAAATATTTATCTTCTCTTTGGGCTTCATCTTCTATGAATTTCCTTTTTGTATCTTTCATTCATTTTCCCATTTGTCTTTTTCTAAATTGATTTGTAAAGTTATTATATTTTGAATATTAATGTTTTGCTTGCTATATATGCTGTAAATGTTTTCTCTTAGGCTGTGGTATAACTTAATTTTGTTTATGACATCTTTTGTTCCGCAGAAATTTTACATTTTGAAGACTTCTATTTTATTATTGTAGTTAAGAATGCTTTCTTATTTCAAGCTTTTGCTATTTATTCTTATATTGTCTTCTAATACTTTAAAAGATTTTTTCACATTTAATTCATATAGACATTTGGAGTTTGTTTTTGAGTTTGGTTGAAATGAAACTCTAATTTGATTTTATTTTTTATATGAAAAGACAAGTGTTTCAACATCATTTCGATCCCAAATGATTTTATATATCTTCTCTAATCATATATCAAGGTCTCAGATATGCTTAGATCTCTTTCTAAACTCCTAATTGTATTGCATTGACTTTTTTTTTCCCATCACTACACCTATACCATGTTATCTGAATTTCTAGATCTTTATCAAAATATTTGCTATCTTTTAGGATAAATTTAAAATAGCAATTTTGCCTTTATGAGTGTTCCACTATTCTTTTCGTTTTACCTTAAAAAATCTTATGACAATTAATTTTCACTATCAAGTCTTTGCTTTTACAAATGCTAAGGAGCTGCAGTACCTCTGCTTCAGAATCTTTGTTCTCAAACGGGTCACATACCTTTGACTCTTCTTTGTGTTGATATAAATCCTCTGCATTCTTGCTCTTACCTTTTTTGTCAGCCAAAATGGCCAATGCAATCTTTTTACCAGAGCCTGAAGCTTTGTGTCTTGGATTCTAACCACCAACTCAAAAAATCATTTTGCTATTTTTCCCAAGACATATGGAGACAACCATGGGTTGGCAATAATTCCCGGATTTTCTCAACAAACATATTCTCTGAGTTCTCAAAGCATGACTTGTTGCAATGATATTGCCTAATACAAAACCAAAACAAAATCAAGCATGCAAACAGTACAAATACTAAGAGAAGCTGATATAGAGATGAAAATAAGAAGTAAAGATCTGTGAGAACTCGCAGGAAGGTGAATTTTACATTTGGCTGGAGCAGTTGAAGGAATCTTCAGAAATATAATGATATTTTAGTTGAAACTTTGAAAATAGGCAAGATTTTCAGACAAAGAAGTAGAAAACAGCATTCCTGATGTAGGGAAATCAAGAGTAAAGCTGTGTTAATAGGATGTAAAAATGAGATTCTGTCAAGTGTGGCTCAAGAGCAAAGAGAAGTTCTAGACCACATATGTGGGATTTGCATAGAAGCTGTCCAAGAGTCAGTTTCATGGAAAAAATAACAACATATTTTTATTATCTGTACATTCAGTCTGTAAAAGAGATTGGAGAGGCCCAAAGAAATTGAAAAGGATTTTTATAGAGAGATAATTTGTTGAAATGCCATGAGCTTCTCTCCCCCACCATCACCCCACTCATACGCACATAATGGAATAGATGTGGGAGAGTACTTACCCCTCATCTAAAGACAAGTGAGAAGGACTTCAAAGTTGTGTTAATCATGTAGTTTTAATTTTTGCATTTTTATCTTTAAGAATGGGTCCATAATGGGTTGAATTCTAAAAGAATTCAGTAGGGCCTGTGAATTCTAAAGGATAAGTAGAATTCCTGTTGGGAAGTAACTGTGGCATTAAGGTCTTCCAAGAAGCAGATGCCAAGATGGGCTCAAATGTGCAAGATATTTATGGAAGAACCACCTATGAAGGACAAAGGAACAGAGAACAAGAGCCTTCCCCCATGTCTAATACCTGTGAAAGGAGAGAGAGAAGGAAGAATTCAGTAGGAAGAGTCTGAGGCTGCTGCTTAGTTCTGAGAAAGTCTCAGCGAGGCTGATGGAGAGCCCTTGAGCTGAGGTTGTTCATTAGACAAATCCTGCATCAGGTAGTACTGGTTGTTTTCTAGTAACCCAGCCATGTTCAGTCTTTATGCAGGAGTAGCCCAGGAGAGTGTGGCCTGTGATAAATTCCTTGATGAACACAAAGTTGCAGCAGCTCAGCTATGCTCGTCACAGCAGTTTCTTTTAAGGGAAATCAGAGTAGAACACATCCATGGCTATCACACCCAACCCAGATTGTGCATTTGCTCATGAACTAGATATGGCCACATGAACAATAGGTGATATTTCCCAGTAGACTCCTGGGGGTGCAATGAGATCTCCGCAGTAAGAGGTTGAATGTGTACCTCTGGATATTCATGGATGAGGAGGGAAGGAATCTTAATTGACTAACACGAGGAGATACATAAGGATATGTTAAGAGAACTGGAGGTAAGAGATCCTCAGTGTTGTGATGGGGAGGAAGTATATTTGAAAATTCCACAGAGCATCCCATGGAAGAAGGAATTAGTATCATATATGGAGATATATGTCTTTCTCTCTCTCAATTTCTATCTATCTATCTATCTATCTATCTATCTATCTATCTATCTATCTATCTATCTATCTATCTATCAGTCCATCTCTCTATCCATCTGTCTGTCTATCCATCTGTCTGTCTATCTATCTATCTATCTATTTATCTATCTATCCATCCATCCATTCATCCATTCTATCTATCTATCTGCCAAGCTCAGAGAGTACTAATGTCATCTTAGTATAGTACTAGTCCAGTAAGACTTTTTTGCTCCCTTATCTTTTTTTCCCTCTACCAGCCCTGGTCCTGTAGAGTTCATAAACCGTAATTAGCGTCTCGGACAGGAAGAGACCGAAAGACAAAGGAGAGACACAGGAAATAAGCAGAAATGGATTGTATCCCTTTCACCCTTCAGACTTCTCACTTGCAGAGGTTCAAAACACATTTAGGATTCTCCCCGAGAAGAATCTAAAATTTAAAATTTTACTCTAGTGTATTCCCAGTGGTATTTAAGTCATCAGTGATGTGCTAACTTTTGTAACAGATCAATGCCTTATGCACTCCTTTAGCTGGCCCTCCTCTTAATACTTCCATGTTGTCTGATCTCAGGTCTTGAGTCCTGGACCTTACTATTTCCATCCTATCATTTAGCCCCATTTTGTATTTTTTTAGCTTCTTATTCAGTTTAGATTCCATTGTTCATCTCTTCATCCTATCTTTTGATCCATCATTTCAGCTGCTCACTAGCAACATATTACATATGTGCTTTTGAGTATCATGAAGAAAATCATGCAATGATACAGATGCCACTATAAATTTATGTTCTGCATCACCAGTAGGACCCTCAGGACTGCCCAGCAATCCTTCTGTTTCCCTAGTTAGATTTTTTTCCCTACTATTCTCAAATCTTTGAACACCACCTCTCCTTTCATCTCATTCTCAGATATTCTCTTTCTAATTCATGCAGAAAATAAAAGCCATAATCTTTTATGCCACAAAATTTCTGACTTGCATCTGGGTTATTGCAATAGCCTCCTAACTACTAGTTTTGTCACATTCCAATCCATTTCCCACATTGCAGCTGATCTGATCATTTCACTACCCTGCCTAAAATCTTTCAGACTCGTAGGATGGAACACAGACCCCCTAACAGGATATGTACTCTCTTATTAGACCAACTCCTGCCTATCTCCATCAGTCTCATTTCTTCCTATACTCAAATGCGATGCTCCCAACATATTGAACCTCAGTTTTTAAGCTGCTGCTTGGCTCTCTCTGCCCTTCAGACCCTTCTTCACATTTTAATACCCACCTAGAACAGTTTTCTACTCTCTCTTTCTCTGACCAATTATTATCTACCCTTTATGTCTCAGCTTAGACGTACATCCTCCTTTGAAATGTTTTCTGACCACCACAAACCTGTGTCTGATGCCCCTTCTAGAATCTTCCTAGTGCTCTGCACAGCCATATCATACTATGTAATACAGCATGTTGCAATTTCCTTGTCTGTCTTTCCTGCTCTAAGAGGGCTAAAACTGTGTCTCTGTTATTTACAAATTTATTTCCAGATCTAAACAGAGTTCCTAGAAACAGAAATCACTCAATAAATGCCTGCTGAATGAAAAAATGTGAATAGTCACTCTAAAATGCTATTGTCACTTAGAAGGAAAACAAAAACATAACAAGTAACTTTATGGAACAGCTTATAATTAGGGAATCTTGGCTATGGATCCCTCAAATAAGTTATTTAGAAACATACAGGCATAATCTGAACAGTGTATGGGTATTTATACATGTGATGAAAATGTGAGCTCGGACCAAAGCACCCACCAAATCAGGAGATAATTTTGCACCTTATACCCTAAAGAAACCTACTACTGTAGTTGGCTGACATTCATAATTAATATCTTGTAATAACCCAAATGCCTTTATTTCTATCTGAATCTTTATGATAAAATTACTAATAAACCTCTTTCTCAACATGAATAACAATTACATTTCCTCTGGTAAAAGATATGCAAGTGCATTTCCCTTCATAAATGAGAGTTAGAGTCAATGAATGCAACAACTCTTTTTATCTCCACAACTCTGTTGCAGTAAAATGGTCATATAGAATTCTAGCAAAATGCCATACATTATCCTCCTTAAAAATTAGCATCTTTAGTGCCACAATGAATACTGATTTATAGACTTCTTAAATATCCTCTTATAACATTTTTTTAGCATAAGATAGCTAACATCTCTGAGTTAGAATGTATTAGAATAACATTACCCAAAGCAACCGCTGTAACTCAGTAGCTTCCCAGTTGAAAGACGCCTTTTCCTGCTGGGCTGAAAGTGAATGCAGTGTTAGGAAAGCCCTTGCTTTCAACTTTTATTAGGTGGTAACTACAACCTAACAGGGCTAATTGAGTAGGGGAACTGTTACACAAATCATTTTAATCCTGAGCATCTTCACATACTGTGAATACTGCCTGTTGCTTGGTTTAAAGATTTTAACCTTTAAATTAATTACAAATTGTGCTTGTTTGTGATATCAGGCTTAATAGTCAGGGAGGAAAAATAGCCCACTCAAGAATGGGTAATGCTTCAGGAAGTTGGGGAGGGGACCCCTATAGTCACTGTCCACTGTGCCCCAGGGGAGAAAAACCTCCTGTAGCATTGGTGTGTGAGCTGGAGGCTGTGGGCTAAGAACAGGGAAATAGAAGAAGGCAGGGTCTCTCTTAGATACTGGGACTCTTATCTCCTCTTGAATTCTGATATTAGAAGAGACAAAAAAAACCTGAATCCATGCCCTGACCCTAAGCTTGGTTATACACCAGCGAGACCCTGCTTTCTATTTCAAAACAGCAACAACAATTCACACAGAAACTCTATAATTTAAACAGCACTGAACTAGTATATGAGTACAAAAATATGGTTAGATAGGATGAATCAAATCTAGTATTTGATAACGCAACAGGGTGATTAAAATCAACAATAATTTATTATACATTTGAAAATAACGAAAAGAATATAATTTGAATGTTTGTAACACAAAGAAATGATAAATGCTCTAGGTGATGGATACCTCATTTACCTTGATGTGATTATCACACATTGTATGCCTGTAGCAAAATATCTTACATACCCCATAATGCACCGCTATATACCTGTAAAAATTACATTTTTAAAAAAACATAGCACTAAACTGTTTTCCAAGCACTGCTGGGACATTATATTGGTCTCTGAAACCACCTTGGGCATGATGTAGATCCCTTTCTTCCCATCACATGTTTTACAGGAAAGCAAATAGAGCTATTACTTTTCCTGTTTTATGGATTGGACACTGAGGCTTAGAGGGGTGTAGTGATTGGTCCAACATTATACAATTAATAATGATGAAGTTAATGCTGGAACTCAAATATGTGTCTCCTGGTTCAATTCTGATTGAAATGCTTTTTTATCTGCATTGTCCTGTATTGTTCATATATTACAGAGTCTCACAGCTTTTATAGTACATCCTTTCTGTTGCTCAGCCACAATTCTTAAAAAGTAAAAGACTTCTTCATTCTTATACTAGTCTCGGTAGAAGAAAAGAGAACTGATACACATAGCAAACAAGCTATATAAACTTCTCTCTCTCTAGAATAAATGGTCATATTTAGCAAATGTTTTCTGGCGTGGGTTAGGCTAAAATGATAGCAAATAACAGTATAAGATTTATGCTAGATAAACTGAAAGAGAATGAAAATATCTGAATCAAAATCTGGAAGTGCAGAAAAATATTGAGATGTGCTTCAGAGAACCAGATCTATTTGCGGTAATGAAAGGAACAATTAGAAATTAGTTATATGCATTCACTTCTACAGAGGTTTGGAGTTATAAAGGCCCATCAGAGTATTAACTTTTTCCCTCATAAGGGTTGAACTCTCTCTTAGCCAGGCAGCAGTGCAGGCCTATTTACCCTTAATTTTCCTTGAACATGGTCTTCTGGTGGAGTAGGACTTGGGTTTAATAGGAGGGCACTGATGCTGGAAAGCTGTTGCAAGCAAAAAACATTGATATAGGAAGTTGGATCTTCATTTGTGTGCAAACGTTATTATTTCTGGAGTCCATTGGGTAGCAGGACCTGGCTTTGGATCACGGGCAAAGGTATGATACAGGTATTTACATAGCTTTGAAGTATCTCCACATGATACTTATAACTACAAATGGAAAAATAAGTGTAGAGAAACCTGGCAATCACCCCTTTACATGTATGTGTATTCGTTTGCTAGTACTACCATAACAAAGTCCACAAACTGGATGACTTAAACAACATAATTTTTTTTTCTAAGAATCGTAGAAGCTAAAAGTCCAAGATCAAGGTATCAGCAGGGTTGGTTTCTTCTGAGGACTCTCCTTGGCTTGTAGCTGTCTGTCTTTTTCCTGTCCCTTCACATGTTTTTTTCTCTGTCGTCTGTGTCCTAATTTGCTCTTCTCATAAGGACGCCAGTCCTATTGAATTAGGGTTCACCCAGACGACTTCATTTTAGCCTAATTGTCTTTCTGAAGACCCTACCTCCAACTGCAGTCACATTCTGAGCTAATAGGGTTTAGGATCTCCATGTAGGAATTCTGGGGTGAGAACATAATTCTGCCCATAATACCAAATAATCAAAGTTTGTGTCATCAGTAATAAAGCATGTTTTAAAAATTGAGGTAAAAGCGACATGTAATAAACTTAATATCTCTCAGTGTATAATTCTTCACTTTTATAATTTCTAGCATTATTCATTCCTTTGTGTAGATTTAATTTTTTGTCTGGTATGATATTCTTTCTGCCTAAAGAAATTCATTTAACATTTCTTATTGTACATTTTAGTTGGTAATTTATTTTTCAATTTTTGTTTACCTGAACAATTCTTATTTTACTTTCATTTTTGAAAGACGTTTTCACCTTTATAAAGTCCTGTCTTGACAATTTTTCTTTTTTTTTTTTCCGAGCATTTTAAAGATATCACTTGACTTGTGTAATTTCTGTTGAAAAAAATCTAATGTGTTCTTATGTTTGTCCCCTGTATGTTATATGCCCTTTTTTCCCCTCTGGCTGCCTTCCAGATTTTCTCTTTAGTTTTCAGCAGTTTGACTATAATACATTTAGGCTTTTTGTTTGTTTTTGATAATGTTAGTATTCTCTGAACTTAAATCTGTGGTATGATGTATGTCATTAATTTTGAAAAATTATGAGCCACTGTCTTTTAAATTTTTCTTCTGTTTTCAGTGGTCTCTCTCCTTTGTTTCTGGGAGCCCAACTGCATGCATATCAGACAATTTGATACTTTCTCACAGCTCCTAAATGTTCTGTCTCTCACACACTTTCTTTTCTTTTTTTTATTTTTATGTTTCAGTTTAGGTAATTCCTATTAAGCTATTTGATATTTTTCTCCAGCCTAGAGTACTGATAGACATGCTGGAGAAAAAAATTAAATTGCTTGTAAGTACTGATAAGTATAGAAGGTGTTCTTTATTCTTACCATTTTTATTAATATTATTTTACTGTTTTTATTTGATTCCTTGTTATATTTTCATCTTGCTGCTGAAATTTTTCCATCTGTTTATGCATGTTGTCCTCCTTTTCCACTATTTTCTTTAACATATTAATTAGAATTATTTTAAATTATTTCTCTAATAGTTCAATTATATGAATCATATATCTCTGTGTGTGGTTCTGTTGAATTGCTGTGCCTCTTGACAGTGTTTTTGTTGTCGTTGTTTTGCTTTGTTTTGTTTTGCTCTTCTTTGTGTTGTAAATCTGGGTTAAAAGCCAGACATTGAGTACAGAACACTTGAGACTGAGGCCAGTGGTATTTGTGTCTGGAAATGCAACACTTCTGCTAGAGTTTTAGTGTGCAGAGTTGAGTCAATTTAATCATGTGTTGAGCTAGTCAAGATTTCAGTTTCATGGTAAAAGTTATCCTCAATATAACACTGGCTTCACATTCCTCTAACATTTCTTTGTACTTAGTGCGAGGTCTGGGCTGCTGGTGGATCTTTTTTCAATACTCCTGTATGGCCTTCACCTTTAGGTTTTCTCTATGAATCTATACTTCGAAGAGGGCCTTTTTCTATGATCTTGTCCCTTCACATACTAAATTATTGTTACTTGTTCTTATTTGATGCTTAATAGCCTGGGTGTGGTGGGGGCTGGAAGGGTATTCTCTATAACCTCTGTTCAGCCTCAGTTTGGGGCAAGCCCAGCATTCCTGGCTTCCAGGGGTGGACTTCTCAGTGATCCCTCTCCACCCTAGTGGTAGATCTCCAGTGATCTGGGCCCAGGATGGTTTCCTGTTTTTCCTCTGAAGGCAGGCAGTGTTTCTGTTTTCTTCTCCTAGCCTCAATAGGTCTTTACTTGAGAATGATAGTATTTGCCAGCCATTCCCTAGTGACATAAGCTTGTTTTTCCATGGGGGAGAAGGACCTGGGCAGAGCTCTGTTGTCTTTCCTCTTTCCTGCAGCAATGGCTGCTCCCCTTCCCCAAGCCTACAATACAATAGTTTTTTTTTTTTTGAGATCTGATGCCCTGTTCCCAATCTTTCTAATGAACCCCCTATGAGGTTAATAAAGAGACTTCATGTAATCCCAGTACTTTGCGAGGCCAAGGAGGGCGGATCATGAGGTCAGGAGTTCCAGACCAGCCTGACCAACATGGTGAAACCCCGTCTCTACTAAAAATACAAAAATTAGCCGGGCCTAGTGGCACATGCCTGTAATCCCAATTACCTGGGAGGCTGAGGCAGCAGAATTGCTTGAACCCGGGAGGTGGAGGTGGCAGTGAGCCGAGATCGCACTACTGAACACCAGCGAGGGCGACAGGGCAAGACTCCATCTCAAAAAAATAAAATTAAAACAAGGAAACTTCAAATAGTTAGAAACTCCCTCATATCTATGGCTCTATGCTCTCACACTAGCTCACACTCTGATTTTAGCCATTTGTTAAAAGTTTAGCTGGAATCTTATTTGTTTCCATGGCCGCACCACATTCTTTCAGTCCTCTGTCTTCTGCCCCAAATAAGCCAGAGCTTGTATCCTGCATCTGCTAAAAGGTGCCTGTTTTTCTTTAGACTTCAGACTAACTGGTTTCCCTGCCACGTCAACTCTCTGATGGATTCAAGAAAAGTTGCGATTTTATATATTGTCCATTTCTTCTTCTTGTTAGGTTGGAAGTAACTTTCTTTACAACTTTCTACTTTCTTAGTGGATATTCTGATGTATTCTTCTTAACAAAATTGTGTCCATACTCAAAGCTTCTCAAGCCATAAATGTTGGGAATCATAGCAGGTATAGAAAGGAGGCAAGATATGACCTTTGAGTTTCAGAAGACCATCAATGGGTGTGATTTTACTTGGATATGGGTTACAAAGGCTGACAAGAGAAAATAAATGCTGAAAGAACATTTGGTATAAGTCCTTTGGAATTTATTGACATTCTTTTTAAAGTAGTGTATGGCCAACTTTTGTAAATGCTGCATGAACACTTGGAAAGGGGTACTAATTTGTGATTAGTGATTAAGTTAAAGTGACTAATTTTATAGATTAAAGTCAGATTGATAGTGATTGAAGTCCTTATTAATTTTTATTCATTATATTATTTAAAATTTGTGTCAATTTTTATATTCTTGAGTTCTCAAACATGTTTTTATCACTTTGTTCTCATAATTCTAATACGTTTGATAAAAGCTAGCCTATAATAATGTGAAATAAGGAATTTAGTACAATTTTACTTCTTTCTGCTCACCATTACACAGTCTTTATAAGATAATATAAAGTTATAAAACTAGATATTATTTTTGTTGTATATCACTTTCCAGATTGTTTTTACTTTAGCACTTTTTAAAAACAATAATTAAATAAATATTTCAACAGAACTATGTATGTGAACTGATAGAATTGTACTTGCAATCCTTTTCTACTCCAACTTCATCTTTCTTGAGTTCCCACACTTGCTTCACATTATCTGTCAGTTAGATTGTACCTTAGAATAACCTTTTCAGGAAGAATACATGGGTGGGATATTTTTTGGGTTCTTACCTATGTGAAAATATACTTCACTGCTACAATTCATAAGCTCCTCTTTCAGCTATAGTAGTTTTATATTGCTGAAAGTTAGAAGTTGGAAACACAATAATTACTGATGAGAGGAGCTTCAGCGGAAGTAGTGTCTTTATATGTTTTAAAAATCCGTTTTCTTCTAGCAGGAGGAAGAATGATCAGGCTATCTGGTTGTAGCCTGGGCTCCATATCCCAAGTGTCGGTGTAATGTAGTTGTTTCATTTCATGTGTCTGAATGATTTTTCCGTCTTGTTCAGACACTCTCCCTCCCAGAATATTTCCTTCATGAAACTCACTTTAGTTTGAATGCTATCATTGAATGATTTCATTAGTTTCTGGTGTCATTCAGACTGTGTTTTCTGCCTTTTTATGGCTATTTCAATGGGAGACTGAAAAGGAATAAATCAGGCATGAACAGCTGACCTCTTTTACAACCTTTAGTGTTATTCCTTCATTAAAGAAATATTTATGCAGTGCCTATTTAAAGGTTACATTATATTTCAAAAAGTTTACTTAACCATACTCAAAAGTTTAATCATGTTTAGACACTTGTGTTATTTTAGATTATGTGTTAGTGAAATAGTTACTTATTAAGAAACAATGTATTAAGATGCAGTCTTAAATGTAGAAGTCTTAGGCCAAAGGTTGTGATAATTTTAATAAAACTCTGTATATAATCCCAAATTCCTTTCCCAAAAGGTCATTACCTTTCCACGTCTACCAACAAATGGTTATGAGTGAAGGTTTAGCTTTTTGCTATCAGAGATTACTCTAACCAACATATGCCTGACTACCAGGAAGGAACTAATGTCAAAGAAATGGCTGAGCACAGAAGCCCCTTGCCCTATGGGCAATGTGATAGAGTTGCATGGAGAGGTTGGAACTTAGTCCCTGGCCAAAAGGTGAGAAAGAAATTCTAAGTGAGTCAAGTCATAGGTGAAACTAGAATGGATAGGAGAAGCAAAGAAGAGGAAATAAATAGGTTAAATTGCTAGGAAATAAGAGCAGATGGGCTAAAGAAGGAATGGGAGATGGAGAGTCCAGACCAGATGCTGAAATCATAAGGACAGGGTATAGATAATACCAGGACAATTTTCAACTGTGAACAAAAACATGTCAGCATAGCCAGAGAAGCAGAGGCCTGAGGCCATAATTTCCCAAAAGGAACTCCAGAAGAATCCATCCAGGACCTTCAGTGAATCCTCCCTACTCTTAAAGATTCCTTATTACTTACTATGAAAGCCATGGCACCTTCTTGGGTGTCTCCACTAACGCAACAATACAGTGCTGGGGTCATAGTGGTTCTCAGTAAGTGCTTGCAGTATGGTCATTGAGCCCAATTTCTGTATCTGATAACTAGATTTTTCCCAATTCAGTGCAGAGGGGAGACTCTCACTAAAATCCAAACCAGCTAAACTCACCACCTTTCACCTACTAGGCTGTAAGTGTCAAAGGAAACGAAGAAGTTTCAAAACCAGACATGGACAAAGGTCCAGTAGCTCCAGGGTGGATGTCTAAGTCCTTGAAGAATATAAAGAACAGCTCCCAGGCTGGGTTGAAAGCTCCAATTTTATTTTAAAATGTGATTAGGAGCTGGGGAAGCTGATGCTTTTTGAAACACTCTTGACTCCAGCATCTGTAGCAGCTCTGAATTATTTGGCAGCTTAATTTGCAGCAGGCAAGTTGAACAGTGAGCATTTTTCAGCAGCAGTGGCTGAACTAACATTCCCCACCCCCCATTTTTTAAAGCCCACAGAATGGTAACTGAATAGCTCATTATTTCCTTTGAAAAGGCTGGACTCTGCAGGTTGTCTCTACCTTTGCTGTTCCCTCGGTGGTGCTGGCTTTAAATAGTTCAGCCCTAAGTGCTCAGGTTGCTTTGGAAGTCAAAAATCTCTGACTTTGATCTCTCCATTCGTATCTGAAAAGCACCAAACGCTGATCCAAACTACTCCAGGGGTTTCTAGAGCAAGCTAATATCTCAGTAATAAAGTACCATAAAATCGTATTCTACTATCCCATTTTCAAAGAATTTTGCATACAAAATCTTATTTTAAGATGTAAAATTAATATCTCACTCTGTGTGATGGTTAATTTTATGTGTCAACTTAATGGGGACATAGGGTCCCCTGATAGTTGGTTGAACATTATTTCTGGGTGTGTCTGTGAGGGTGTCTGGGAAAAAACTGGCACTTGACATTTGAATTGGCGAACTGAGTTAAGCAGATGCCCACCTCCCCTCTTCTATGTTGGTGGGCATCATCCAATCTATTTACGGCCAGAATAGAACAAAAGGGAGGCAGAGGGAAGGTTGAACTTGGACTTTGCTTGACTACTTGAGCTGGGACTTTCATCTCCTGCCCCCAGTATTCCTGGTCTCAGGTTCTCAGACTTGGCCTTGAGTCTGTCCCTCCAGCCTCTAGCTCTCAGGACTTCAGCCCACACCACTGGCTTTTGCATCTCCAGCTTGCAGATGACAGACTGTGGGACTTTACAGTCTTCATCATCTTGTGAGCCAATACAAATATACCTCTTTACATTCATATATATTTATTTATAACATATTATAAATACCAATAAGAGATTGTATGTATGTTCAATAGGTATATAATCTCTGTTGGTTCTACTTCTCTGGAGAACTCTAACTGATACACTCTTTGAGAAAGGCAGTCTCATTTAACAGAGGAAGCCGCTAGACACAAAGTAGGTGACACCTCTTTAAGACAATAAGCTAGCTAGGGAAAAAAACCAAAAACAAAATGAAATGGGTCCTAGGAAAGCATCACTGACCAAGTGTTTCCTCTATAATCTCACACATGTTAGTCACTGGGGATGGGAATAAATTTGATAAAAGTATGCAGGCACTGGAGGGGAGACTTGCGCAACAGGGCTGCATTTCTAAAACCTTCCCATCTCTTTCAGGGCGGGCATGTCCCAGGTCCCAAAAACCTTCCTTAGGCAGCTTCTTTACCAAGCATTCTCTCCAAGAAGGATTCTGTTGTGGAAAGCCAACCCCTCCTCGGTCTGTTCAGGTGTGCCTGTGAATTATCCTCAGATGATTTTGACATTAGCCTGCTGGCAGAAGTGTTTTGTGAAAGTCTATTTCTAGTGGCAAGATTAGAGTTCCTAAAGCTAGCAATTAGATATAGCAGGTGGTGCAAAATAAACCTCCACATTCAGGACCTTGCACAGTCTCACTTTAGCTTGGGAGCCTGGGTAAAAACTGTCACCCACTTCACATAAGCAGGGTTGGGACTAAATGGGAGAGGTCACAGGGGAACGACAGAGATGGGAATTATTCGGAGAGCATGAAAACCAACCTCCTCATGTGACAGATGCATAAACTGAGGCCTTGAATTAGTAGTAGGTTCAAGAGTAGAAACGAAACCTCCTGATTGCTAATTTAATGTTTCCCTTAACCCACGCAACTACCAAAATCATTCTGCTGATCTAGGTAGGAAGAGGTAGTTATGAGATCTGATCTCTTGGATGCTGTCTACATAATTGGCATCTGGAAGTTTGCTTAGCCTTTCTTGGAATGATTGTTTTCATGCCTACTGCCTCTATTCTGACTGGGGCCAATTTTTGTGCTCAAGAATCATGCCACAGTACTAGTGCCGAGGGATGCCTATTCCTGTCCAATGGTGATGGGAGTACTAAGACTGTAGTTATCACTATGAAAATGTAAAAAATACAGCCTTATTGACCTGGTCTGTCAAATGGGAAGTTGGCTCTTTTAGGGAGCTTTGGAGGAGGGAGAAAACCAGTTCTCTCTGTATTTTATCCTGTCTATTATCCTGATATCCAAGCTTGCATTACATTTCAGAGCATGATAAGTCCCATTTCCTCATGCCTTGATAGAGGCCAGAATAACATTAATCAGATTGATGGTTATTCTCTCCTTTCTGTGTAGCCATTAGACATGTGTTCTGCTGGAGTCAGCCCAGTGTGGACTTAATTAATCCCCACCAATTATTGTATATTGCTTACCTTCTTACTGATACTTAGTTCTTGATAAACTGACCATGGGCAGGGAGCAGAATGCAGATGCATGCCAATGAGTCTGGATGGTGTGGAGCAAGTCACGCTGAAGGCATGGAGCCACATCCCCATCTGGTCTTCATCCATACAGACACAGCTTATTTTTCCCTCCTACACTAGCAAGGGCAGGTGTTCAAATGCCCATATTTGTGGTAAAAGAGTTGTGATTCATTGAACCATCTCATTTAACATCCCAAGCCTGAACTATCTTTGATTGGTTCAGAGATTTGCCTGGGCCCAGCTTCTGTCTTCTGTAAGGGAGATCCAGGGAAATGATATAAAGACAAAAATCAGAGGCATAATATGTACAAATAAAAAGAAATTCAAAGTAAGGAAGCCCCATTCAGCCCAGGCGACCTGAGTATTAAAAGGTGAACAATTTTATCAAATATATGCATATATATGTTAAATATATATGATAAATATATCTTTCACTTAGCTCATCAATTCATATGCAACTTTATTTTTCAAGGATAATCTTAATACATCATTTCTGTAAGGAAAATGAGTTGACTCTTGTGGCAGATTTTAATTATAAAAAATGGCACATAGCTGGGAGTGGTGGCACACACATTTAGTCCCAGCTACTCAAGAGGCTGAGGCTGAAAGATTGCTTCAATCCAGGAGTTCAAGGCTGTAGTGAGCTATATCATGCTACCGCACACCAGCCTGAGCAACAGAGCAAGACCGTGTCTCTTAAAAATAAATAAAAAATAAAGGCATAGCAATATTTCCATACAACATAATCTCCCCAAACCTCGCCACTCTCCATCAAGAGATAGAGATTATTTCCCTTCCTTTTACCCTTAGCAGGCTTGTGACTGTGTCACATAGAGAATGTGGTGGACGTGATGTCACGTGACTTCTGAAGCTATCGTAGAACAGATGAGAGAACTTCTTCCTAGTGCACTCTCTATTTCTCTTGCTCATGTGCTTGCCCTTGGAACCAAGTTATCAAGTTGCAAGAAAGCCCAAGCCACGTGGAGAGGTTCCTGTATCTGCTCTGGTTGAAAGTCTTATTTAAGGTTTCAGCTGAGAATCAACATCGACTCCCAGTTATGTGAGTGAACAAGCCTTCGGGTAACTTTGATGCTCACTCTGCAAGCTGTTAACAGATGCTATGGGGTGCAGGTGAGCTATTCCTGCTGAGCCTCACTCATCAGATTCCTGAGTAAAATAAATGCTGTCATTGTTTTATGCTACTGAAATTTAGAGTGGCTTGTTGTACAGCCATGATAAGTAGAACAGGTTTTATTGTGTGAAGTAGAAAACTATCATAACAAAAACCAAAATATGTGGAAGTGGCTTTGGGAGTAAGGAGAAGGCAGAAGTGGATGAACCCTGAAGAAGTTGTTAGCTGAGGCCTGATTACCCTGAGGAAGTTGTCTGTGAGGGCTTAAAAAAGTGAGGAAAATGTTATTGGGAGCTTGAGGAAAGGGTACCTTTGACATAAAGTGACAGAAAATTTAGCAACACTGTCACCTGTAATGACATAGCAGATAGAAAGTTTACCTAATGAACTGGATGATCTAGCTGAGGAGATTTCCAGGCAGTGTGTTCAAGATGTCTTCTAGCTGTTCATAGTAAAATACAAGAGGAAAGCTATAACTGAAGAAGGGATGGTTAAATAGAAAGGAACCAGGATGTACTGGGTTCAAAAATTACAACTCCCTTTTATTACCAGCCTCTCCATATAGCAAATAACGCTAAAATTAAGAAATGGCAGTCGGGTGTGGTGGCTCACATCTGTAATCCCAGCACTTTGGAAGGCCGAGGTGGGTGGATCACCTGAGGTCAGGAGTTCGAGACCAGCCTAGACAACATGATGAAACCCATCTCTACTAAAAATACAAAAAAAAATTAGCCAGGTGTGGTGGTGTGCACCTATAATCCCAGATATTCAGGAGGCTGAGGCAGGAGAATCACTTGAACCCAGGAGGCAGAGGTTGCAGTGAGCCGAGATCACACCACTGCACTCCAGCCTGGGTGACAGAGCGAGACTCCGTCTCACAAAAAAAAAAAAAAAAAGAAAAGAAAGAGGAAATGGCTTCTCGGCAAAAGTCAAATTGAGAACTGTTATCAGGAAGGTCAAATATAGAGCTTTATCTACAGAGGAAGACAAGATTGTGACCAGAAAACCCTATGGTGAGACATCAGAAACATTTAAGATGGTATCTCAAAGTGAAAAAAAAAAAAAAATCTTGCTCCAATTATCTTAAGGTTATTTCTCATGGATAAATTCTATTTTATTAATAAAAGAGCTTCTAAGAATCATAAGGGTGTTGTCTCACAATAGCCCTGCGGGAAGCCCAAGACGGAGGAGGCCTTACCTCAAAGGAATTTCAATGGTTATGGCTTTTGTCTGATGAAGTAAACTTTAATAAAATTTAACTAGAAGAAAAAGGATGATATAAAATGGAAAGAGCTCCACAAACTAGGAATAGAAGGGAAGCTCCAACTTGCAAAGGGCATCTACAAAATTTCACAGCTTTGTCATTCTTAAGGAAAGGCTTTCCTCCCTAAAATCAGGAATCTGTCAAGTAGTCCATTCTCAACACTTCTACTCAACAGTATACTGATATCTCTAGCCAAGGAAAGTAGGAAAGAAAAAGAAAGTAAAGACATTGGTATTGAAAATGAATAAATAAAGCTATCTCTATTTTCACATGTACTGTACATAGAAAATACTAATGAATACACACACATACCCTCTTAGAACTAATAAATAAATTTAAAATACAGGATCAATGTATAAAAATTCATTGTATTTCTATACACTAGCAACAAATAATCTGAAAATGAAATTAAGTATAAAATTCCATTAAAATTGCATCTAGGGGATTAACATACTTAGGAATAAATGTAACAGAAAAAGTTCAAAAGTTATACTCTTAAAACTGCAAAGCAACATTGATTAATTAAAGAAGATCTAAATAAATAGAAATACATCATATGTTCATGGATTTGAAGTCTTAATATTGTAAAGATGGTGATATGCTCTAATTGATCTATAGATTTAATACAATTCCTATCAAAATCATAGCTGTCTTATAGTACTTGACAATATATTTCTGAAATGTATATGGAAATCAATGGACCAAGAATAGTCAAAATAATCTTGAAAAAGAAGAATAAATTTGGAAGGGTAACACTTCCCAATTTTATACTTACCACAAAGATACAGTAATCAAGACAATGTTGTACTGGCATAAGGATAGACATATAGATCAATGGAATAGCAGTGATAACCCAGAAGCAAGGCCTTTACATCTATGATCAATTGATTTGTGACAATGGTATCAGGACAATTCAATGGGGAAATAATAGTCTTTTTGAGAAATGGTATTGGAACAACTGGATATGCATATGCAGAAATACACCATACACAAAATTATCACATAATGGATTGTTGACTTAAATTTAAGGATTGAAAGTAGAAAACTCTTGGAAGAAAACATAGAAGTAAATCTTTGTGATCTTGGTTTAGGTGATGGTTTCTTAGATATGACACCAAAAACAAAAGTAACAAACTAAAAAATTGATAAATTGGATTTTATCAAAATTGAATACTTTTATACTATAAACCATGTCATCAACAAAGGGGAAAGAAACCCCAAAGAATTAGAGAAAGTATTTGCAAGTCATATATCTGTTAAGGGAATTGCATCCAGACTATATAAATAACTTTTAGTACTCAACAATAAAAAGATAACCCAATTTAAAAATGGGCAAAGGATTTGAATAGACATCTCTCCAAAAAAGATTCACAAATGGCCAATAAGGACATAAAAATATGCTCAACATCATTTGCCATTAGAAAATGCAAATCCAAACCACAATGAGATGCCATATCACATCCATCAGGATAGCTGCAATCAAAAAGACAGATAATAAGTGTAGGAAAGAATGTGCAGAAATTGCAAACTTCATACATTGCTGATGGCATGTAAAATGGTGCAGCTGCTTTGAAGAACAGTTTGGCAGCCCCTCAAAATGTTAAACATAAAGTTACCATACAGCCCAGCAATTCTACTCCTTGGCATATACTCCTCCAAAACAGAAACATACTTCTGCCAGAAAAAATGTCTACAAAAATGTTCATAGCAGCATTGTTCATAATAGCCAAGGGGTGGAAACAGCCCAAAAATCCATCAACTGATAAACTGATAAGTGAAATGTGACGTCCTGGTCCAACAGAATTTCATTTAGTAATAGAAAAGAAGGAACAGTAGTTCATTCAGTAGATATCTGCTACAACATGTATAAACGATGAAAACAATACATTGAGTGAAAGAAGCCGGACACAAAAGATCACATATTTTATAATTTTATTTATACTAAATGTCCAGAAAAACCAAGTCCCAAGAGTTAGAAAGTAGATTAGTAGTTGCCTAGAGCTGGGAGGTTTTTGAGGCAGAGAAATGAGCAGTGAATGCAATTGGGTCTAAGGTTTCTTTTTGGGGTGACGAAAATGTCTTAAAATCAGATTGTGCAAAGATTGCAAAGTTCTTTGAAATTATTTAAAAATAATTTCATTGTACACTTTAGTGAGTAAATTGTATGGTATGCAAATTATATCTCAATAAAACTTTATTTTAAATTTTAAAATGTGTCAAGATTGTGAAAGGCTGAAAAACTGTCACAGATTGAAGGAGACTAAAGAGATGTCTAAACGCAATGAGGTATCCTTAATTGGATCCAGAAATTTTAGGGCATTCATGGAAAATTTAGGGAAAAACTTGGAAAATATGAACAAAGTTTGTAGTTTTGTGTTTAAAAAAAAGAAAGAAAAAGAAAAAGAAAGAGGCCTTTGGACTCTAGAATGACTACAGGCAAGAACCAGCCAAACAGAGGGCACAAGGAGGAGCCCAGAGAACAGAGCCCAGAGAACGGAGCCAAGGGGAATAGTGAATCACTCCCAGGAAGTAGAACAGAGCCCTAATCAAGGATTGGCAAGTATTTCACATTTGCTATCAACCAGTAGTTACTGGGTGCTTCCAGTTTTCCCACTTCACTAATGAGACATCCGTTATGATTATCTCATGCTTGTCACACAATTTGGATTATTAGGTGTGTAGGGCACAGATAACTCATCTTTTTAGTTCCCAGTTCTGCGTACTTGGAATTCTTGAAGATCAGACTCAAGGAGCCTTCCCTATTCCTGTATCTGACTTAGATGATAGGATTCTGAATCTTCTCTACATTTAAAATATAATGCTGAAATGGGATGTCTTTTTAAAAAATTATATCTATACATCTTTTGGGGGTAGGATGAGTTTTGGAAGATTCTAAGAAGAGCACTGAGTATTTTATATGTGAGAGGGAGGGATATGATGCCAGATGACAGTCTGTGGCAGAATGTATTTTTCAGAATAGTTGCAACAATATTTCTGGTCTCATATATTCTTCTAGCACTTTGGCATTCCCCATGAGGAGTTGAAGTCTATTTCCCCATCTCTTAAACCTGGGCGGGCTTGTGACTGCTCTGACAAGTAGAATGAACTAGGAGGGAAGCTGTGTGACTTCCCTGGCTAGGTTAGAAAAGGTGATATAGCTTCTCTCTGGCTTTCCTTCTCTTGGATATTCATTCTTAGAACCTGGGCTCAGGTTTGTAAGAAAGCCCAGGCCACATTAAGAGGTCACATGTAAGCCCCAGTATCCACCATCAGATATTTGAGTCAGTGAGAGATGATTCTAATGTCCAGCCTCGAAACTGATGTTGCTAATGTAAGTGGAGCTTACGTTAAGGAGAGATGAGCTATCCTTGCCAAACCCTGCACAAAATAAATGATATTTCATTTGATAATAACAACAAATATTTAGCCCTTGATCAAAATAAATGATGTCATTGCTTTAAGACATTAAATTTGGGGGTTTGGGGGTTGTTTGTTATCCTGAGATATCCTGACATGTTACAGTGTTGACCTGAAGACAATTCCAGTGGCAAGTCTTTCTTTTTACCTAGCATATGTCACTTACCACTTTTTAAAAAACTGAAATGCAACTGACATACAAAAATGCACAGATTTCAAATTTCTAATAAATATGATGACTTTTGACAATTTTATATACCCGTATAACCACATCCCAGAAGAAGAATTAGAATGTTTCTATTGCCAACGAATATTTCCTCATCTCCTCTCAGTGGCATACTGGAGCCAGCTCTCCGTGACTGTGGGAGTCAACTGTTCACATGCATTCCTAACTCCTAGTTCAATCACATCACATTGGCAGCCACAAATCTTGAAATTGGAAGTATTCACAGCATAAAAATCAACAAATGCTACAAATCAAAACTTTCACCCACCCACCACCCCAGCTAGTTCTAAACATTTAACAGATACTACTGATCCTTCCCCTTTTCTATCAATTCCTCCACCCTCCAGAGGCAAATCCTTTTCATTGCTCTCATTGTAGTGAGTTTTGCCTATTCTTGGATTTCTTATAATGGGATTATCCAGTGTGTATCCTTCTGGATCTGCTTTCTTTCACTTAAAATAATATTTGGAAATTGATCCATACTGATGCATATGTCAGTATTCACTCCTTTTTAATTGATGAATAGCACTCATTGTCTAAACATACAACAATGCCATTGTCTTTTTTCTTGTTGATGGACATTTGAGCTGCTTCCAATATTGAATTATTATGAACAATGCCTTTATGATAGTAATGCTTGTCTTTCAGTAGACATATGTTGTCAATTCTTTTGAGTAATATGGGAGTGGGTTGCTGGGTCATAGAATAGATCTATGCTTAACATTATCAGAAAAAGAGAAACAGTTAACCAAAGTGCTTTTACCATTTTACTCTGCCATAAGCAATGTATGAAAGTTTTCATTGTTCCACATGTTTGCCAAGATTTAGTATTATTGACATTTAAAAAATTTTATTTTGACACATTGTGGGCACATAATGGTGTTTCATGTTGATTTTAATTTGTGTGTTCCTGATAACTAATGACACTGAGCCTCTTTCCAGGTGATCAATCTTGTGATCAACACTGGTAAAGGGTTTTTTTTAAGTACTTTGCCTACCTTTCTCTTGGGTTGTTTGTTTTCTTGTTATTCATTCATAACAGATTGAGAATATCCATATGTTCTTTATGCAAGTCCTTTGTCTTAGCTGTCTATGTATGTATGTATGTATGTGTCTATGTATGTATGTATGTATGTATGTATGTATCTATCTATCTATCATCTACCTACCTACCTATCAATATTTTTTCCAGTCTGTGGCTTGCCTTTTTTTTTCTGGTTAGTGGTTAAAAAACAAAATTATTTAACTATCCCTACATGACAAAGATATTCTCTTTTGTTTTCTTTTGCAAGTTTGGAGTTCTAGCTAATGTTGGAATTTATAATCCATCTTAAAATTAGTATTAGTCACTGGAGTCAGATACAGAGTGAGAATTTTTTTTTTTGTCTTTTTTTGAGATGGAGTCTCGCTCTGTTGCGCAGGTTAGAGTGCAGTGGCATGATCTTGGCTCACTGTAACCTCCACCTCCAGGTTCAAGCGATTCTCATGCCTCAGCCTCCCCAGTAGCTGAGATTACAGGCATGCACCACCACACCTGGTTAATTTTTGTATCTTTAGTACAGATGGGGTTTTGCCATGTTGGCCAGGGTGGTCTTGAACTCTTGACTTCAAGTGATCTGGCTGCCTTGGCCTCCTGAAGTGTTGGGATTACAGGCATGAGCCACCACGCCCAGCCTGTTTTGTTTTCTATTGCTGATTTTTGCAAGGGGATTACCAACTTTTTAATTTTTCAAAAGGATAAACTTTTGAATATTTTGATTTTCCTCTATTTGACTTTTACAGAGTTTCATATAAAGGGAATCATATTATATGTACTCTTGTCTGTATCTTGATAAGACAGAGTGCAATTAATATAATGATAAGATAGAATATAATTATTATGAGATGCATCCACATTGTCGCCTCATATTCATTGTTGGTTTCTTTTTATTGCTTAGTAGTATTCCATTGTATGGATATACTACAGTTGGAGGACATTTGGGTTGTTTCTAGTTTTGGGCTATTATGAGTAAAGCCACTGTGAATATTTGAGTAGAAATTTTTGTGTAGATACGTGTTTATATTTTTCTTGAGTATATATCTAAGAATAAGATTGCTGAGTTGTGTGGTATTTATATGTGTGATCATTTTAGAAACTCACAATTTATTTTTTAAGTGGTTTTACCACTTTACAATCCCACCAATAATGCATGTGAATTCTTGTTGCTCCACAACCTCATCAACGATTAGATTTGCCAGTCTTTTAAAATTGTAGCCATTCTAACGTGCATGCAATAGTATACCATTGTGAGGGATTTTTATGGTGTGTGTGTGTGTGTGTGACAGCGTCTCACTCCATCACCCAGGCTGGAGTGCAGTGGCATGGTCTTGGCTCACTGCAACCTCCACCTCAGTTAGGTTCAAGCAATTCTTGTGCCTCAGCCTCCGGAGTAGCAGAGACCACACATATGCACCACCACACTTGGCTAACTTTTGTAGTTTTAGTAGAGACGGGGTTTCCCCCGTTGGCAGGATGGTCTCAAACTCCTGACCTCCAGTGATCTGCCCACCTGGGCCTCCCAAAGTGATGGGATTATAGGTGTCACCCACTGCACCCAGCCCACGGTTGTGGTTTTAATTTATATTTTTCAGGTGTTGAATGATGCTGAACATATTTTCATTTGTTTGTTGACCATTTCTTAATGGTGTCTTTGGAAGAGCAGTTAATGATTTTAATGAAGTACAATTTTTTTATGTTTTATACTTTTTGAGTAACATGTCACAAAACTTTTTCTCTAATTAGTTTTTTTCTAGAATTTCTAAAATTTTACTTTTACTTCTAGGTCTATCCTTTATTTTGAATTAGTTTTTGGTTACAAGGAGAGGCTAAGGTTGAAATTCTTGTGTTTTCTTAGGAAGGACCAGTTGTTCCAGAATTATTTGCAGAAAAAGTTCTTATTTCTCAATTAAATTACCATGTCCTTTCTTTAAAAATCATTTTCAGTTTCATGCTCCCTAATGATTAATGATGTTGAATATTTTCATGCCATTTTTACCTCATTTGCCATTTGAATATCTTTTTTGAAAAGTGTCTATTCAAATCTTTCCCCATTTTTAAAATTTAAAACTTTTTTGTCTTCTAATTTTTGAGTTGTAACAGTTCTTAATTCATTCTTGATATAAGCTTTTTCTCAGATGCATATTTTGGAACTATTTTCTCCTAGGCTGTGACTACTAACAGTGCCTTCAAAAGCAATGTTTAACATTTTTATGAATCCCAATTTATTGCAATTTTCTTTTCATGCTTTTTGATTCTAAAATGTTTTCTAAACATAAGATCATTAAGACTTCATCCTGATTCTTCTAGAATATTTACATTTTTAGCTCCCACATTTGTTTTCTCATCTATTCTGTGTTTCTTGTTGAGGTAGATAAAGATTGAAATTCTTTTGTAGATGGCTCTCCAATTGTTCCAGCAATGTATCTTGAAGAGATTGCCTTTACTCTACTGAATTGCCTTGGCAGCTTTGTAGAACATCAATTGACCACATATATGTGTGTCTATTACTTGATTTTCTATCCTGTTTCATTGCTGAATATATCTTGTTTATCCAAACCATGCAGAATCAATTATTCTAGCTTTATAATGAGTATTAAAATTTTAAATTGGGTTTTCCTTGTTATTTTTAAAGCTCTTTTAGTTATTTTGGAAAGTTGATTTGCTAATGTAGTCCCACTACATTTTCATATAACTTACAGAATCTATTTTTTTTAATTTATAAGGGAAAAAAGCCTGCTGTACATTTTGATTTGGATTGTATTGAATCTATACATTAATTTGGGAGAGAATTTGTTATAGGATCAACAGGTTCATATACCTATCACACAGTAACAGACCAATTACACTGAGAATAGGGTTTATAGCAAAGAAAAACTCTAATGATCACAGGGCAATGAGTGAGGACATGGGAAAAGACCCTCAAATCAGCTTCCTGAGGATTTCTGAGCTGGAGTTTTTAAAAGGATCATGGAGGGCAAGGGACTAGAAAATTTGGATCATTGATTGATTGGCGTAAGGGAGATGAAATACTCTGAATGTGGAAAATGCATTATTTTGTGAGTCACCTCCTGTGGGGTCCTTCAGACCAGCTGACATCAGTAGTTTTACTTGTATGCAGGACCTGAAAGAATGTCTCATATGGAAAAGGTAATGTTTTATAATGTTCAAGATATTATCTATAGAGTAGATAAGGGGAACTATAATCTTATAATAGGATCTCCATGATTTTGAGACAACAGGCACCAAACAACTCTGAGGAAGCAGGCCAGAGAGCACCTGACTTACTTAGTGATTAATGCTAAATGTGCTGAAACATGTAATAAATCTTATGTATTTCCTGTCATATTTACCCTAAGTATTTTTTATATTGGCTTGGTATTCTCCAACATGGTATATCAATTTATTTCAATCTAAAGGCAGTTATTAGTTCTACTAGCATTTTTGTTGATTCCGTAGGATTTTCTACACAGGTGAATGCTGGCTAAGGATAATGTTAGTCTCTTCATTTTTAATTTGCATAAATTTTGTTTTTTGTTTCATTTCTTTTGCACTGATTAGAACTTTGGTACAATATTAAAAAATATTGATGAGTATGGATATATTTGTCTTTTTCCTGACATTGAAAGGAATAATTAAGTCTTTCATAATTACGTGATGTTAGCTATGGCTTTCTTTCAGGGATATCTTATACCAGGTTAGGCAAGTTCTTTTATTTTCCAAATTTTCCAAGAGCTCTTTTGTTTTTTGTTTTCAGAAATAAATGATGGATTATGTCAAATGGTGCTACGGTTTGAATGCTCCCTCTAAAATGCATGTTGAAATTTAATCCCCAATACAGTAGTATTGAGAGTTATGGCCTTTAAGAGGTGATTCAATTATGAGAGCTCTGCCCTCATGAAGGGATTAATTTATTTGTGGATTAATGAATTAAAGGGTTTGTGGATTAATGGGTTATCGTGACAGTGAAACTAGTGATTTTCTTTTTCTTTTCTTTTTTTTTGAATCTCCTAGGCTGGAGTGCAGTGGCTGGATCTCGGCTCACTGCAAGCTACGCCTCCCGGGTTTACGCCATTCTCCTGCCTCAGCCTCCCGAGTAGCTGGCACTACAGGCGCCCGCCACCTCGCCTGGCTAGTTTTTTTTTTTTTTTTAGTAGAGACGGGGTTTCACCGTGTTAGCCAGGATGGTCTTGATCTCATGACCTCGTGATCCGCCCGTCTCGGCCTCCCAAAGTGCTGGGATTACATGCTTGAGCCACCGGGCCCGGCCGAAACTAGTGATTTTCTAAGAAGAGAAAGAGAAATCTGAGCGTAATACATTAGAATGCTCAGCCTCCTTGCCACGTGATGCCCTGCATCAACCTGGGACACTACAGAAAGTTTAACTACAGGAACAAGAAGGCCCTCACCAGATACAGTGCTTTACCTTTGGAAACTTCAACCTGTATACCTGTAAGAAACAAATTTGCTTTTTAAAACAAATTACCCAGTTTTAGGTATTCTGTTATAAGCAAAGTAAGACAAATGGTCTCTTCAACTGCAGAGATGATCATTTGTTTCTACTTTGTTAATATGGTGAATAATATTAATCATATTTTAAAAATTCAACAAATATTTCCTAATAAGATAAAAACATAGGCCCCACTTGGCAATAGTTTATTTTTTAAAATATTGTTAGATTCTGTTAGCTAAAACTTGTTAATAATTTTCACATTTATCATTATTGTTAACATTGGTCTTTTGTTTTCTTACATTTTCGATTTTTATGTCAGAGAAGTGTTAGCCTTATTCACTGTGTAGGGATGTTTTATTTTTCTTCAGTTTTCTGGAAGAATTTGTATGGAATTTATATTACTCTTTTCTTGAATGTTTGATAGAATTTACTAGTGAATTTATCTAGGCCTGAAGTTTTCTTGGTGGTAAGATTTTTAACTACAAATTCAATGTCTTTAATAAGGAGTCATTTTGTTCACCTAATTTATCTTTAGATAGCATTAGTAGTTTGTGTTTTTCTTTTTCTTTTTCTTTTTTTTTTTTTTTGAGACGGAGTCTTGCTCTGTCACCCAGGCTGGAGTGCTGTGGCCCAGCTCACTGCAAGCTCCGCCTCCCGGGTTTATGCCATTCTCCTGCCTCAGCCTCCCGGGTAGCTGGGACTACAGGCGCCGCCACCTCGCCCGGCTAGTTTTTTGTAGTTTTTTAGTAGAGACGGGGTTTCACTGTGTTAACCAGGATGGTCTCGATCTCCTGACCTCGTGATCCGCCCGTCTTGGCCTCCCAAAGTGCTGGGATTACAGGCTTGAGCCACCGCGCCCGGCCTTAAGATTTTCTTTTTATTGCTGGTTTTAAGTAATGTGATTGCCTTGTTCCTTGGTGTAGTTTTCTTCATATTTATTGTGCTACTTTTTTGTCCAGCTTCTAATGCTGACAGGGATTGAGAGTTGTCGGTTCTTATTTTCTTAGTTTAAACTAATTTAAATAAGAGATACACTGCAGTAGAGAAATAGTAGAAAGCAGTTTATTGCAAAAGAGAAAGAACACTCTGAAAGCTAAATGAAAATACACTCCAAAAGATAAGTTAGAGAGGGCTGCTCAAGAGGTAAGTTAGCAAAGACTAGCTCTGAGGAGACTCCCTTTATTGGGGTCTGAAATGGTTATTCACAAGGAGGAGAGAGGGGTGTTACTAGTAAGTATGTTTGGGGTGGTCCTCTGGGTGCATATGCTCAATTGCTGTACATGCCTGTTCATACATCACATGTCTTACTAGCATTTTAAATCTGCACCCAGTGGGTATGTTTTTTACTATTATACTCAGCAAAGGATCAGTCTGAAGACAAGTCTTACTTGGACGAGCTTAACTACTGGGGCTCTTTGTGTTGATAATGTGGTTGCCACATTTGCCATGTCCCAAGGGAACGGTTACTTGCTTGACTACCTATCCTGCCTCATTTAGATCTGTGAGTTTATAGTTTTTGTCAAATTTGGAAAAATAGTGACCATTGTTTCTTCAACTATTCTTCTGTACATCCCTTACTCCCCTTAGGTGATTCCGATTACACATAAATTAGGCCACTTGAGGTTGTCTGCCAGATCCCTAATGCTCTATTTCCCTTTTCAGGCTTTTTTCTTTGTAATTCATTTTGTATAATTTCTATTGCTACGTCGTCAAGTTTACTAATCTTTTCTTCTGCAATTTCTAATTTGCTATTAATCCTATCCAGTGTATTTTTAATTTCAGACTTTAAAAGAATCATTTGAAACTTGTTTTGTTCCTTCTTACATCTTTCTTGTCTCTCCTAACATGTTTAAATGTTTTTATATCTTTTTAAACATATAGGTAGTAGTTATAACTTTTAATGCCTTTGTTTATTGATTTTATCATCCATATCATTTCTCTTTGTTTCTATTGATTGCATTCTCTCCTCATTATGAATCACATTTTCCTATTTCTTTGTGTGGCTGAACTTTTTTAATTGGAATTTTAATTTTAACATTTTACTTTTTGAATATCCTGTTGAATTCTTTTAAATATTCTTAAATTTTTCTCTAGGGTACAGTTAAGTTTCTTGTAAACTGATTATTTCAAGACTTATTTATAAGTTTGATAGTTGAGATCATAGTGCCCTTTAAGCTTAATTTTGCCCTACTATACAGTAATACCCTTTTGAGTATTCTACTGGAGTCCCACAACTTATGAAGATTTTTTTCCTCTCTGGGTAATAAGAGCATAATCTTGTGTTGGCTCTGTGGAAGTTCCAGAGATTGATAGCTTTGCCTCTTTCAGATGATCTCAGCCTGTCTCTCTGGCGAACCTTGACAAATACATTTAGGTAATTTTCTCACATACATGTGCTGATTATTACTTAGCTGAACACTAGAGAGGAAGCCTCTGTAGACCCATTTGGCTCTTTTCATGGTCTCTATCTTTCTGGTGAAATTATCCATGTTTTAGAGTGTATGTCCATCTTTTCTCCTAGATTCATTAAAATATTTGTTTATGTATATATTAATGTCCCTTTCTGTGATTTCAATATCTAAGTACTCTCTGGGTTTACTTCTATTCTTTGTTTCTCTCTTGACTGGGGAATTTCATTTTCCTGCCTCTCTGTGCATTTTAAAATGGTATGCATGAATTATATGTAAAAGAACAGTAGAGGCTGGAGTACATATTGTCTCCCCAATTGGACATTCTATTTTTCTGATAGATTGCAGTTTGTGATGCTTAAGCTAATTTAATCTCTAGCTGGTCTGAGTTTGGCCTTTGTTGTAACTTAGATTTAGTTTACCACTAACTTCAAATGTTTTGAGAGCAGAATCAGGACTACAATTCTGGCAAACTTAGTATCTGAGCTCTTAAGAAACTGTATTTCATTGCCAGCTTTCTGAACCTTGAGAAAATTTTCTTTTCAGGAAAGCTGCCAGACTTTTTGTGTGACTAGGGAGTTATCTTTGGTCTCTAGTCTTACCCTCAGATCACTGCAACTTGGAAGATCTATTTCCACTCAGCTATCTTTACACTAGCCTTTGAAGAGAAGCTGTCTTACATACTGTATAGGGCCAGATGCCTTAGAGGCATTTTTATCAGGTCACTGTTTCCATCCACATTGTTCTGAAGGTTGCTGCAGTATTCCTGAAGATAGTCTTGCGTGCCTAAAATGAAGGACCACTCTCAGCTTTCCTGCTTTGCCCTAATCTTTTAAGAGTATTTCCCCTCATATGCAATGAAGGCTCAAGAGAAAGTTAAATGTTTGCTAAAAGTTTGACTTGTTTCTTTGTATCTCCATTTCTTGTGGATTCTTCCTCATCCTGCTGCTCTACCAGAAATGAAATTAGTTCCCTCACTCTTAAAAAAAGAGCTTGCCACCTTCTGAAATTTTGTGAGTTTTTTTTCCTTTTTTGTATTTTTTGCATTCTTGTTTCTCTAATGGACTGGAGAAAACTCACAAATTTTGTGGCTTATCTGGCTTGTTCTCATTATTAAGATGAGAGGAAGACACTCATGACTATCATTCCACCAGGCATGACAGCCATTGTGGGACCTTTTTGTCATCACTTTCAGGAGGTTTCTTTGCATTCTCAGCTCTACAATGTGTTTAACCACAACCCTTCCACACACAAACACACACAAGCTATGTTTTTGTAGCATATGTAGCTTGTTCTCCTTGTTAAAGTAGGAGTGATAGTCCTTTGTGACTTTTTACATGCTAGCCAGAAACAGAACCATTTGCATTGCATATACTCAAATATATGTTTTTCTTATACCCAAATAAACTATTAGCCCCTTGAGGACAAGCAATGTAATTTTTAATCTTTTAAATTTCCCATAATGCCTAGTAGTTACTTCATACATATTTAAAATGAATACTTCACGTGTTATCAACTTATTGGTGCCCAAGTAAACCTAGAACTGAAAGACAAATCTCTTATTTACAGAGATTACTAGTAGAACTATAATCAATGTGTAGATCCCCTGGCTCTCAATAATTTTTCTCTTGTATTGTATTTTATTTGTAATCATAATGATATTCTATGTGGTATATAGCTCCAAGCTGTTATATCATCATCAACAACATAATTGTCCTCATCTTGTTGGTTATACCTTTTCAATAATTGGTCATGTGGTCAAGAACTCCAATAAAAATGTCCGATGGCACTAGAGTCATGAGAGAATAAAGTATGTAAATGCAGACATACACACAATTTTAGCTATAGACTTGATATAGAAATATATGTATGTACATCAACTTGTATCAAATAGAGTTAAACGGTTTAAATAGCTTTAATATGCGTAATTTAAATTCTTGCCTTCCTTTTTATAGCAATTTCATTTTTAATGTTTTATATTCCATTTTCCTTCTTTTAATCTTGCTTTTCTGATATGCAATCCTATCTCAAACAAGAAGGCTATAACTGAGCAGGCAAGTAGTTCTTTAATTGAAACACTTATGGGGCACACTAGAAAACTATAAAGACTTTCAAGAAATAGCAAAACTTTAATAGGTTCTTGTGTATTCGTGTTGTAACCTAATTCAGTGCTCTTTCAGTATGCTGGAGGATGTTGCTAATTTATGGCTGTGATGAGCAATAAAGCAATAATAGTAATCGAAAGGTGCAATATTCCTTGTTTAGGGGGCATTTATGGTTATGTATTAAAACTATAAATACTTCAAGAGGCTGTGAAACTGATCTATAGAAAATGAAAGATAAGATCTCACTGCCTTCTAAAAGTGCTTTTCTAGCAGAAATCTGAGCTTGACTTTATGGTTTATAAATATAAACAAAGCAGAAGTGAAATGTTCAACGTGTCTACCCATCCAAAGGGACTACTTAAATAACCACTAGCACTCAAACCTAATAAGGGCTGGAAAGTTCCTTTGTTTCTTGTTTTATTTTTTAACTTTCTTCCCCTTATACCTTTATAAAAATTGTTTTTCCTCTCTCCTTCATATCTTTTACATACTTAATCCTCTCTATTTCTGGCTTCTCTTTTCTCCCATCTTTCCTCACATTACTTTCTATATCCATATTGGATGAAAGAAGCAAACTGTATTGAGGTGGGAAAAGATCCAGAATGCAGCTCTCCTGATGAGGGTCCCAGGACAATATGTAAGTATAGCCATAGGTAGGCTGAGTCTTTTCAGAGCCTTCTCCTCTTGGTTGGACCAGCCTCAATTTCCAGTCTACCTGTCAAAGCAATCCTTAACATTAGTGCCTGTTCTGCAAAACTATTCAATATCTTTGCCTCTTTTTTTTTTTGAAATGGAATCTCACTCTGTTGCCCAGGTTGGAGTGCAGTGGTAAGATCTCGACTCACTGCAAGCTCTGCCTCCTGGGTTCACGCCATTCTCCTGCCTCAGCCTCCCAAGTAGCTGGGACTACAGGCGCCTGCCACCATGCCCGGCTAAATTTTTTTTTTTTTTAGTTGAGACAGGGTTTCACCGTGTTAGCCAGGATGGTCTTGATCTCCTGACCTCATGATCTGCCTGCCTCGGCCTCCCAAAGTGCTGGGATTACAGGCGTGAGCCACCGTGCCTGGCCTCTTTGCCTCTTTTGTTCTTACCTTCACCACTCTATGTTGTTCTTGTGCCCATCAATCTGGATATCTGGACTTTTACCTTGTATTTAATATTTGCTTCTGGCACTTACGTTTGGTGGCCCATCATGTGCCTTTTAAAAAATCTTTCTGGATTTCTGTTATCTAAATACATACTTTTGGCTTCCTCATACCTCTGGTCCCTACCTCACTTGTCTCTGTGCCCTGAATTCCTCAAAGAAGGGGGAAAATGCACATAGGTCAACTGATTTCTAACCTAACCCAGAGCCTACTTATTCTTTAAAGTTGGGGTCAGGTGATTCCTCTGGTTAGGAACCATTCTCTGTAGTACCACGATTTTTTACATACACCTTGGCATTGCACTTTTCAGATTATATCTGAGTATGTGTCTATATAGTAGCTCCTCAGCTCTGTGGCCCTTTGTCTTTAGTCCTGAGGAGTCCCTGTTTGATGATAATTCCAGAAGGATTATCTTTATGCAAGACAGAGATATGACCAGAGGAGGTTGAGTAAGAAATCTGTCTGTTCCAGCTTTTCCAACACTTCTTTATCATTGGAAGCGCCAGGTTATGAGCTCTGTTTTATTTCTCAGGGTCCGACTACCGTGATCAGTCCATAAATGTAAATGGAATGATTAATACAATGATCAGCTTTATTTACCTAACCAATATTTATTGGTACCTCATTGGTACCAGGCAGTATTTTCAGGTACTGGAAATCTAACAGTAAATAAGACAAATAAAGTCCCTGCCATTATCAGACTTATATTTCAGTGAGGCATCTATATAATAGATAAACAAATTCATATAAAATAAAATGTTGTAAAGTGATAAGTGCTATAAAGAAGAAATCAGGATAATGGATTGAGAATGACAGGGTGCTGGATAATCAAATTCTAAGCATGATGAAACCTATTGGCACTCTACCAGTCTGACTCCCTGACAGAAAATAAGGGAGCCATTGTTTTCTGACTTGGGGCTTTTAATTCCATTTTCTACACCCCTGGCTCTTCCAATGATGAAGTATTAGGAAAACCGGTACAGACATATTCCCTACTCAACCTCTTCCAATCATCTCTCTCTTCCATAAGATCCTCATTGTGTCTGCATCAGTCAACAGGCAGGCCCATGGATATTTCAGAACACACATACTGGGCTGTGTTATGATGAGAAAAACTGGGGGCCAAATTCTGATAATCAAGACGTTTTAACAATTTTTCTCCACCTAGAGTGGAAAAATGAGTCTTCCCCTAGGAAAATGGGGCTTGACTGTATCTCTCTGTAGTGACAGGTTGAGAAAAAAACACCAATGGTTTTATCTCCCACGAAATCATTCTTAGGTGCTTCAACTCTTTTCAGACCATCCAGACTATGAGGGTGTCACCTTACCTATTCAGCATTAACTCTGGACTGCTCAACACACATTCTTTGTATTTCTTGGTGGTTCACTTCACTGTCAAGCAACACAGCATGTTCCTTCTTGTCCCTGGGAAGGCAGCAGGGCTCAGTAAGAAGAATATGAGCCCTAGAGTCAAAGACATTTGTTTTCCTACCATCAGCATTTACCATGTGACTTTGGTAAACATCTTAACCTCTGTGAAACTATAACAAGGGTAATAATACATCTTCTTCCAGTTCTTCTGAGTACTAAAGGAGGCACTGTATACGTGTAAATCACTGAGCGCCATGTCTAGCACATAGTCTCTTCTTGTCTTAGTGGGACCCCGTGTGCCCCCCTCCTTCATCTTTTAAGACCCAGCTCTAGGCCCAATTCCTATAACCTCCCTAATATAGGTTAATATGTAACCTATATTACATATAGGTAATAGTTATAACTTTTAATGCCTTTGTCTATTGATTTTATCACCCATATAATTTCTTTCTGTTTCTATTGATTGCATCCTCTCCTCATTATGAATCACATTTTCCTATTTCTTTATATGGCTGGTATTTTTAAATTCGAATTTTAATTGTTACATTTTACCTTTTGAATGTCTTATTAATTGGGTAAAGACTGATCTGCTGGACTCTAGTTTCTTCCTCCTTTAAATACCTGCAGCATGTGTGGTTTGTACCAACAAACATACACATAGCAATTTCCTAGCTTGGGTGTTTTACAAATTGTTTCTCTAAGAACAGGAACACCTTACTCTTCTATGTCATGGTAGTGTCCCTAGCACAGATCTTGAGCACAAGCTCATTGATTAAAATAGGACACAAATCATGTCCTTTTTTTTTTTTTTTCTCAAGGGTGTCTACATTTATTTTGACTCAAATGAAATGAAGCATTCCTTTGAAACTGTCTAGATAATATAAATCATTGACCCCCAGAGACTTGCTTTCTAAAATAATTAAGCAAAATGAAGCCCCCTGTTTTTTTCTGGCACATACATTGATTCATCTGATGAACACAACATTACTCTTTCTTAGCTTTACCAAGTATATCTATTTTCTCATAGAGACTCTGAGGGTAAGTAACCAGGCCAAGATTGTACAACGAATTAGGTAAAGAGAGGCCATGTTGTGTAAGAAGAGTCAAAGCTAGCAACTCTGATCCCAGACCACAAACCATGCCTTTTCCTTTATGCAGCCCTGCCTCTCTTTCAATTTATTAACTTCTTATAGTTAGACATTATCACTGTTTTCTCCCCATACCCAAATCTCCATACTCCAAATGCCTAACTTGTTAGCATTGAAGATACGGCACATTTAATGCTGCCTATTGCTTCAGAGTCTTTTTAGATTCATTCTTGGCTTTCCCAGTAGAAGCAAGTACAAAACAAAACAGAAAAAGAAAAACAACCCATGTTTCCTTACACTAGAGGCCATTTGCATGGTGTTTCTGGACTTCCCGTTCCTGAGAATTCTCCAGATAGTCATTACTTATTCTCTCCTTCTCTCTCTATCAAGAGAAGGGAAACTAGCAGAAGGACAATATTTTATTATTTTGAAATTCAAATCCACTGGTTTTCTGTTTGCTTTCTCACTCTCTTAGATATATCCCTAGATACTGATGGGAGAAGGATTGTCAGAGGTTTAGAGATAAAGAGAAAGAGGAAGAAAGAGCAGTGCAAAACAGTGGTTTGAAGGACGACACAAGCTTAGGCCTATTTCAAAAGACACGGCCACAATGTGCTAGCACTTATGGGGACAACAGAGCTGACAGGATGAGAACTTTTCTTTTATCTTTTTTTGCGTTTTCTTCATCTGCAAGGCATGGTGTTCTGGAAATGTCTCCCAAATGCTGGAGAATAAACTGAAGTTGTATCAGTTAGATATTGCCAAGTAACACACACATGCACAACTTAGCAGCTTAAAAATTAAGCACTTATTATTTCTCATTGGTCTACATGTCAGCTGGATGGTCCTGTTGATCTACTCTAGTCTTTGCTCAGCTGGGCTTGCTTATATATCTGTGGTCACCTGGTGGGGAAGCTCTGGACTAGCTTCTCACATGTCTGGCTGTCAGTTAGTGTGATGAGTGACTGGGCCATGTGTCTCTCATCACCCAGCATTCCAGTCCAGCCTGTTCTCATGGGTTAGGCAGGAGCCCCTAGAGATAAAGGAATTTATTTGTCAAGGCCTCTTGAGGTCTAGCCTCAGAAATGGCACATCATCACATTTTTGCGTTCTATTGACTACAGCAAGTCAAAGACCAGCCAAGACTCAATGTATGGGAAAATAGGCTCCACCTATTGATTGAAATGGATACAAGGTTCAGGGAGGAACGATGACTTGCAGCCAGTTTTGTAGTCTACCATGGTCTTTCTTCTAGCCACAAGTACTTCTCTCAAGTTTCAGTCCCTTTCAGGACCTCCACCAGTATCTGGTGATTGACATCATGTCTGGATGCAGCTGCTTATAATCCACAGCCTGTGAGTATAAAGACAGGTTATGTCCCCAAAACACAAAAGATACAATGGAGAATAGGAATAAAATGACTACAACAAACACTTCTACTCAAAAAAGGGAAATAACAGAAGGTAAACAGCCAGGAATTGGTTCAGAGCAACTCTGATATCCTCCTGAGTAAATGTTTCTAGGCCTTTCACTCTAGACATGGGGAGAGTTCCTTGATTAGACCTCACTTCTGCTCCCTGGAAGTGGCCCCCCATTTCATTGTTCTCCATGACTCTTGGCTTTTCCCTTGGTGGCAGGAAGAGAGGTCTTTCCATTTCTGTAGCATTCCTTATGAATATGAACAACTTTCTCAACTTGCTTACAGGCTACCATAGAAAAGATTGTGATAGACTGATTACAAAAATGTATGCCATGAAAAATTAAGGCCAATTTTTATACCCCTTAAATATGGACTTGGTTTCATGATTTGTTTTGGACAATACAAGGCACCAGAAGTGATGGGTGTGTCAATTATGATGCTAAGCTTCAAGAGGGCTTCTCCTGGACACCTGTGAACATCTCCAGGCTAGCCTGCTTGTGGAGCATCAGAGACCACATGGAGGAGGGTTGTCTACATCAGGCCATCCTAGACCAGCCAGCCCACAACTGACATGCCAGTTGACTATATACATATGACTAAGGCAAATCAAAATTAGCCAAACCTGGTTCATAACACAAGAACATCCATCAGCCCCATACCTTCATGTGTTAAAATAAATGTTTGTCATTGTGCACCCAGGGGTTTTGAGGTTATTATTGTTGTTGTTACTGTTATACAATTTTACTATGGCAATAAATACAGGAGGGGGTTTCCTTAAATTAACTACTGGCCTCCAAGCTCAGCTTGTTTCTTGGTCTGAGTAGCTGATGTCTGCCCATGACTGGCGCAACCTGAATCTTGTGTTGTCATCTTTTCTATTTTATCTCTTCCACTTTTTGTATTAAAGATATGAATTTTATTGATAGCTGTTACTTCCATCTTTTCTGATAACAACCAGTCAGGTGAGGAATACAGAACAGGCATTCATTTCACTGATGGAAAAATTTCTGCTCAGAGAGGTTAAGTGATTTGTCTGCTCACACAATTAGAAGCCAAATAGAGTATACATTATTCTATGCTAATAATGTTTAATTTTTTTTTTTTTTTTAGAAATGGGGTCACACTGTGTTGCCCAGGCTGGTCTCAAACTCCTGGACTTAAATGATCCTTTCACCTGAGCCTCCCAAAGTGCTGGGATTGTAGGCATGAGCCACCATGCCCAGCCAATCTTTAACTTTTTTTAAAAAATTATACTATATCATTTCATCTTATCTTTCCTGCCTCACCTCACATCTTTTCTGCTTAAATCAAAAGAGGAAATGTAGTTTGGATAACCGAGCTTCCATCTGGAAATCAGACCTAAATACTGACAAGCCTAGCTGGGCATGGTGCTTCATGCCTGTAATTCCAGCACTTTCAGAGGCTGAGGTGGGAGGATCACTTGAGCCTAGGAGTTGGAGACCATCATGGCCAACAGAGTGAGACCCCATCTCTCTAAAAAAAAAAACAGTTGCTCTTTATGCAGATTAATTATGTCTTAGAAATCCGTCATCAACCCTATCTGCTATTCAATGATATTATAAGGTTGACTGGAGAAGAAAAATAGAAACCTCCCTTTAACTGTGATTGTAGAGGGAAGAACCATGGATACAAGTACAAAGACAAAGATTCCAGGTTAATAGAAGATAGAGATTTATAACCTGTTATTGTGAGGGTTCTCATATTTGGTGGGTAGGTAAGCTGGATGACCTTTGAGGACCCTGTCAACTCTAGGAATTAATGACTATGATACACCAATTTTTTTAAAAAAGACAAAGATATCTATCTATCATCATATCAGGACAGCTTAGCTACTACTTAAAAGAAAGATTCAGTCAGTAACTATTGAAATGCTCCCTTACTGAAATGTTCTCATAATGTTTTGTGATGCCACTCTGGTTTTCCTGATACTTTTTTGACTATTTCTTCTCATCCTCTCTCTGTGACTTTATTCCTCCCCTCCCCTGACTAAGTACCTCAAATATAGACACTTTTCCAGGACTCTGATTTAGCTTCCTTCTTTTTAATCTCTATGTAGCTTTATGGGATTATCCACTGTCACAGCCTTTCTGCCACCTACATGCTGATCATACCTAGGTCTTTATTTCTGGTCCTGTGATAGTCATTACTGCTATTTGCCAAATATTTCCAGCTCTCCTTCCTTCCAGGAGGAATGCAGTCCTGGCTCCCTGAAACTAGGCGTGGCCTTTGACTAGTTCTTTGCAGAGATGTCATGTGTCACTTTCTGGTCAAACATTTAATCACCAAGACAAGCCCTTCCAGGTCTCTCTTTTCCCTCTGGCCCAAGAGCCAATGACTTTCAAAATGGTGACTACTCTGTCAGCTTGAGTCTGTGAGTGGCTACAGTGAGCAAAACACTCTTGCTAACCTACAGTAGATGGTAGAGTAAGGAAGAAATTAACCTTGGTTATTTTAAGCTGCTGAGATTTTTATTTTTATTACATCGTAACCTAGCTCATCCTAACTGATAAAAGCCATGACTTCTGTCTCTTGAGTTCCAAATCTCTATGTGACATCACCTCCTAACATTTCCATTTGGATGTCAAATGTGTACTTCTAACATTGAATCCCAAACCATTATCACCAATGCACAATGAATCAATAATCTTTCCCCAAGCTCTGCTTCTTCACTTTTTATCAGCTATACAGTGTTGTTACTATTATTTACCCAGCGAATCAAAGGACAAAAAATTCTCTTGTAACAGTCAGGTACTGGGTTTGCATTTATCTCTGTAACATTTTTCTTTGGGTATATACCCAGTAGTGGGATGGCTGGGTCATATGGTACATCTAGTTCTAGATCCTTGAGGAATCGCCATACTGTTTTCCATAATGGTTGAACTAGTTTACAATCCCACCAACAGTGTAAAAGTGTTCCTATTTCTCCACATCCTCTCCAGCACCTGTTGTTTCCTGACTTTTTAATGATTGCCATTCTAACTGGTGTGAGATGGTATCTCATTGTGGTTTTGATTTGCATTTCTTTGATGGCGAGTGATGATGAGCATTTTTTCATGTGTCTGTTGGCTGTAGGAATGTCTTCTTTTGAGAAATGTCTGTTCATATCCTTTGCCCACTTTTTGATGGGTTTTTTTTTTCTTGTAAATTTGTTTGAGTTCTTTGTAGGTTCTGGATATCAGCTCTTTGTCAGATGAGTAGATTGCAAAAATTTTCTCCCATTAAATCATGCTGCTATAAAGACGCATGCACACGTATGTTTATTGCGGCACTATTCACAATAGCAAAGACGTGGAATCAACCCAAATGTCTATCTGTGACAGACTGGATTAAGAAAATGTGGCACATATACACCATGGAATACTATGCAGCCATAAAAAAGGATGAGTTTGCATCCTTTGTAGGGACATGGATGCAGCTGGAAACCATCATTCTTAGCAAACTATCACAAGAACAGAAAACCAAACACCGCATGTTCTCACTCATAGGTGGGAACTGAACAATGAGATCACTTGGACTCGGGAAGGGGAACATCACACACCGGGGCCTATCATGGGGAGGGGGGAGGGGGTAGGGATTGCATTGGGAGTTATACCTGATATAAATGATGAATTGATGGGTGCTGACGAGTTGATGGGTGCAGCACACCAACATGGCACAAGTATACATATGTAACAAACCCGCACGTTATGCACATGTACCCTAGAACTTAAAGTATAAAAAAAAAAAAAAGAGTGAAACTCCATCTCAAAAAAATAAATAAATAAAAATGAAAAAACAAACAAACAAACAAAAACATTTTTCACACTCAGGCTCGTCTCTGACAACTACTGCTGTTCTAGTTCAAGTCGTCAGTGCCTCTGGGTGAACAATTGTATCTGTCTCCGAATGTGCTCCAGTCTCACATTCTAGCTCATTCCCTTAAAAAACCAAAGTTTCTTAAATGCAAATATGACCATAACTATTCTGCTTATTCATCCTTGATATTTCCTCAGGGCCTTCAAATAAGGTTCAAATTGTCCAGCATGGTCTAAAAAGCTCTCTACTGTTTCAGGAGCACTCAAGGGAGAAGGACAGGAAATCAGGTAGAAATTACACCATGGGAAAAGAGCAGAAACAAAAAATGATGATGCTTCATAAGGAAACTGCAAGCAGGTGGGCATGACATTAGCAAGGGACCAATGGAGGGTGGAGAGAGAGAGAGGGAACTAGAGAGGTCCTGTTTCTTTGTTCATGCTTCATTCTCTATCTAAATCATACTTTTTCCCCGTTTCAGTCCTTACATCCTCACAGGAAATATCCATTGACTTTTCAAATTTTTATCTTGAATTCCTATCACTATGAGGCCTTTTCTGTTCACAATAACACTTTATCAAGCTTTTTTTTTTTTTTTTTTTTTTTCTCCAGTATTCATCTCCTTCACCAAGCTGGGAGCCTCCTGAGGGTAAAAACAATTCATTTCTGCTATGAATGCATTCCCCAGGAGCCAGCATAATAGCTGCCACATACCAGGTACTCAATCTGGTTGTTGAATGAGTAAAGGAATGAGTGAATGGGTGCCCATCTTTAGCCTCTCTTGGCAGCCCCATTGACTATTCAGAATGGGTTGCTTAAAGTTCCAGCTTTACAGATGGATAAGAAAGAGGGACTATTTTTGTTTTCCAGTCTTCCATCTCCATGTTATCAACCCACCCTCCCCACAGTGCCAATCTCTGCCTATAATCCTGTCAGCAGCCAGCTGCTTGGCACCAAGGCCAACTCAGCAGTTCTCCCCACACATCCCTGGGGGAAGCCATTCACCTTATCACCAAAGACAGAGAGAAAATGCCCATCTGTTACAGCTCTGAGCTAGAAGTCTCATAATTGTATCAGCACACAGGCTGCATATCAGATATCCTTGTTTTTAGGGAGCACTTAGAAAGATTTTTCTTTCTTTTTATTGTTGTTTTCTCCCCAGCAAGTGACCATATTTCATCTCCACCGAGACACAATGAAAGAAATTTCCAAGCAAATTTGTTGCCTAATGATTCCAGAGAAGGTGCTTAGAACCATAAATGTCTTCTTGAAAATCTGTAGAGGAGCCCAGCTCTGTAAACTTTTTAAAATTAGCACACAGTAAATGCACAATTCTTGTGCTGGGTCAATACCTGAAATGAAGGTGATAATGGCATCAGAGGGGCTCCCAGAATAAGCATCATTCCAGTACAAAAGGTATCAGCCTTGGAAAATTGACTGGAAGGTTTCCAAAGACATCAGCAAGGGCAGGGTTGAAATTACATGGCCATTTCTCAAACATGAACCCGTGGGACTTCTAAGTGTCTCAGGAAACCACTAAGCTGGGAAAACATGCTTGGACTTTTAATCAGACTCCTCCTGATGACTTGTACAGTCATTGCTGGGCCTATTTCTCCGTTTGTAACGTAGAAAAGAAATCATCCTGGTCCCAGACATTTTTTTGTTCTCCCAAGGAAGGAAGATGACTGAATTTCATACAAGTATTTGAACACTTAGAACTAAACAACTTGTTTGTGCAATTAACATGCAGCTGTTGAGCACCTACTGTTTGTCAGAAGTATGTGATAACTAAACATGACTGACTCCTGCTCTTAAGGCACTAAGTCTAGTATAGAAGACAGTTATTAAATAAATACTTGCACACATAAGTATTTAATTGTGAATTAGTTAAGTGCTCTGAGGGGAGAGTGTAGAATACGATGGGAGGTATGAGAAGCGATCTAATTTGAATTGGAGGATTGGGAAGTAGAAAGTGAGAAGGAGGACTTTGAAGGGAAGGAAACGGCATGTGCAAAGGCCCTGAATTGAAAAGCTGAAAAACACCGAAATAAAGTGAGCTGAAGTGAGCACAATGTGAGAAAACACTGGATTGACAGGTGGCTCCCAATATGTGGACCTTGGATGTCATGCCAAGAAGTTTAGCTTCTAACTTAAGTACAATAAGAATGCACTAAAGTGTTTTAAGCAAGGAAGTGGCATATCCTTTTAGAACCTTAGTTAGAAAGGGTTCATAGTGAAGGAGTAAGAACAGTAACAGAAAATGTTGAAAGGTCACGGTGGTTGAGACCATGGGCTGGCAAATTACAATCATGGGCCAAACTCAGCCTATCACCCACTTTTGTAAATAGAACTCTGTTGGGATGCAGTCATGTCCATTCATTTCTGTATTATTTATGGCTGCTGTTGCTCTACACAGCAGAGTAGAGTAGTTGCTGTAGAGACTCTATGGCTCACAGAGATTAAAATATGTACTATCTAACTTTTTAGAGATAGCTTGCTGATCCTTGGTTTAGACTGAAGGGTTATTGATGTCCCTGCAAAAAAAAAAAAAAAAAAAAAGGACTGATTCAAGATATATCTTAAATAGACCATAAGACCATCAACTTGAACTCCCACCTTATTCTGAAAGCTCAGAAGATATAGTCTAGAGTTGTAAATGAGTTTCTGAGGCTGTCATTTTGACTGTGGTAGAGATTTGTACGAGTTTATTCACCTTATACTTGTTCACTCCAGTCTTACTAAACTGATTTCATATTATTTTCAAATTAGAGGAGAATAACAGTTATTAACTACCATTGCATTTTCATTTAGTCACAAGCACTTACTGTTTGAATTAGAAATTGCTCCAATAAAGACAGTGACTGCTGGTTTATCTCTGTTTTTATTTTTGTTTGTTTTCTTTAAGGTGTTAATCAGAAACCCACAAATATCTGCCAGGCTGGCAACAGACCCTAAAGAGAGGTATGGAATGTATCTGTCAGCTGCCTAATGCCCACGGCAGTCTGAAAGCATACCAGACACTCAGGACCTTGGTGGCAGGCTTACTTTCCGTATGTTCTCATTTTTTAATGGGCAAATGGAGGCACAGAATGTTCCTGGGTCATTATGCCAGGTCACACTGCTCCAGGCAAAGCTTTGTGATTATACACTCACATTCAGGAGCCAGGGTGCCTGGATTTCATCCTGGTTCTGCTACTGAATACATGGAAGAAGGATCACTTTGCTAATAATACAGTAAGGCACTCGACACAGCCCATGGCACATAAAAACACTCCCAAAGCCTGAGCTATCTTGTTTTCTCCTGGTTTGTAAGAAAATCTTCTTAGAGTTGAACAATTGCCGTGTGTCCAAAACTTTATAAGTATCATTTCCTCCTCTCAAGGAGCCTGGGAGGTAGGCAATATTATCACTATGTTACCTAAGATACCACTGAGGAGTATCTCAAGCTCCTTATGCTAGCTCTTATTGCCTGTGAGGATCAAGTCAAAAATCAAACGCAAGTTTGCTTGATTCCAGAGCTTGGGTTTACAACAGCTATGCTGCCCATTTTCTTGATGCTCCCTCATTCTGGGGAGCTTGCCCAGGCCTTCCAAAGGGTGAGGGACACATGGGGACCAAAAGGAGCTGTGGTCAATGTGTCAGTTTCCTGAAGTCGACACAGGAATGTGGGAAGAAGCTGGTCCTCTGCTGAAGGTACTGATCTTCTTTCAACTTCATGGACAAAGCCAGTTTCCTTGGTTGAAAGTCGTAACCCCTCATTTTGAGGAAGGAAGCAGGGAGGAGCCCCATAAAGCCATAATTCTAACCACCTCTAGAGTTAATAGGAGCCTAATTGGATTAAAATTTTAAATTTTTATGGAATGGCTCCAACATTTTTAGACACCATGCAAGGGGGCTTAATAAGTTTGGTACTTATTAAGAGGTTTGTCATCTTACCCAGTCAAAGTAGTACAACGATACCAACATAGAATTGTTCTGAGCCACCTAATTTCTTGTTCTTTAAAAATACAATCTCCCTAATGTCAGTATACCTCTAAGTAGCCCTCACTATTTTAGATTTTCTTGGGGACAAAAAGGCTATAATTGCACAAATACTCCTGGAATAACTATAGAAAGAACATAGAATATTTTATATATTTTCTGCTAATACTAGCCAAGAAAATTAAATTCTACTCCCTGTTTACACCCACTAAAGTGAAGCACTTAAAGAGCAAATGGCTATTAGCCATACATTTTGTGATTAATCTAATTCTAGTTTCTTAGTGTAGCCACCTTCATTTGATATTCCATTTATAAATAATGCACAATGCACCACTTCAACAATGATATGAAATTAGAGGTGAAAAACATGTGACTCCTAAGGGGAAGAACAAAGGAGGTTGGAACTCAATTTATTTGTTGTTGTTTTTTTTAAAAAAATAGTTATTTGGGTAAATTTGCAGCAGTCAATAAAGCATTCCTATAGGGCTCCTTCATCCCTGGGTAGCCTTTAACTTAATTTGCATATTGGAAATTCAGCACTTTCTCCTGCTCTAATCAAGCTTGCCAAAAACAAGCTAGCTTGCTACAGCAAGGATATTTTAAACACTAGTGGAGTATTGGAAAAAACAAAAGAATGTTGTAGGTACATACTGTCTCCCCTGTTTGTTGTGGCCTTCTAGAGATGTCAGGTCAGAGGCAGAGATGCTAAGAAGAGGCACAACAGGCATGGGAGTCAGAAGACTGGGGCTCTCCATTTGCTTTGCTACTAACTAGCTACTACTCTTGGACCTGCCCTGGTTACTTTTGGTCTCAGCTTCCCCCTGCTTTTTTTTTTTAGATGGAGTCTGGCTCTGTTGCCCAGGCTAGAGTGCAGTGGTGCAATCTCGGCTCACTGCAAGCTCTGCCTCCTGGGTTTACGCCATTCTCCTGCTTCAGCCTCCCGAGTAGCTGGGACTATAGGCGCCCGCAACCACGCCCAGCTAATTTTTTGTATTTTTAGTAGATCGCAGCTAATTTTTTGTATTTTTAGTAGAGATGGGGTTTCTCTGTGTTAGCCAGGATGGTCTCGATCTCCTGACCTCATTATCCACCCACCTTGGCCTCCCAAAGTGCTGGGATTACAGGCATGAGCCACCGCGCCCGGCCAGCTTCCCCCTTTTTAAAGAGGATGTTGGCATATAGCTCCTCACATGCCATTCTTTGGTATGGCTGTGTGTGTGTGTGTGTGTGTGTTTGCCCATATTCTTTCCTCTTGCAGATATGCCTTCCCACTGTTCTTCATGGTACAGTCTTTCTCTTTTTAGGACCCAGCTCAGCTATCACCTTGATGGCTACCGGGAGCTCGATGTACTGTTTATGTTCTGATACCTCCTTATGTGCATTGCTATCATATTTTAGGAAACTTGTGAAAATCTCAGAAGAGGATATGGGAAGCAAACGGTATGAACACGTTATCTATTTTGGGAGCATTTTCAAAAACATAGGTCCTGTCTCTGTACTGAAAGAGTGAACAATTAATGTCTAGTAAATTCCTGTGTAAATGGTTTTTGTGTGAAATCCTAACAGTTTTGTTCTTCTTTATATGTTTCTATATATATGCTGGAATCCTTGTTCTGTATTTCCAATTAAGGCAAAAATTAACTGTAATTTAACACACCACCACCAAGAACACTCAGTGCTACCACAAGGGCCAGAATGCCCTCTCTCCTGCCTAATTCCCTGATTGCAGCAGTCACCCCATTGTCCTTGAAGACACTTGGCTGTGGGCTTTAGGAAATCACATGAATCCAGGGATCCAGATTTGTTAACACTATTGAAGAGAACCATCAGTAATAGTCAGTTTATATGTATTTCTTGCTATTGTATTTGGTGGGCAATACAATAAGAGTTCAGCTGTTTGAATGCTCTTTGTCTCTTTGTAATCAAAAGATTAAAAATATAATCGGTTCTTAATCTTTCAAGAAGGGAAACTATGGCCCTAAATTTAAATGTTTTGCCTCCTGAAATGATCGTTTTTTCCTACTTCTCTTAAAGTTCTTCAAAAGCAAGAACTTGTCTTACGCTCATGTGTCTCACAACCCTTAATCATACCTGGCATATAATATGTGTACAGTGAAATTGGCAAAGTGAAGCAGTGTAGAGCCTCAGAAAGAGCAACTGACTAGTTTTGTAACCTTGGGTAAGTAACAGTTCTTCCCTGGAGTTCTGCTGTCTGCTCCATAAAATAAGGAGATTGGGATAGACAATTTTTAAATTCCTTTAGCATTCTAAAGTTCTCAATTTATTCAATGGTTTTTACTCCACAGAAGCTGAAAAGCTCTTAGCAGTTCCCAAGAAGAGGACATGTAGGGCTGGAAATCTGTTTGCCCTGCCCTTAGTGGAGGAGGCTTCCATAGTACTCTGAAACTATCGTTGCTCTGATGAAGTTTTTTTCTAGGATGTTGCTTTATTCCAGCCTCCGTGACTCTCCTTGCTCTTTGACTCTAACTTGCTGAAGGGAATGGAAATTGACTCTTGTAGAGTCAGGACCAAGGGAATAGGAATTGAGATGTAGCTTCCTGCATCTCAGTAGTCAGATCTTAGAAGAGGCAAAGATCCACATATTATGATCAGAGAATATTAATCAGATTATTATCCTGTGTAGAACCTCCTTTTTTCCTCACCTCTATGTACTCAGTTGACAGGTTATACTAAGATGGATTCACCTGGAATAAGATAAATGTGAGTTCACTGGCCAGAGCTGCAGGGATGCCTCACTCTGTTTCAGAACATTTTCTCCTGAGAGTACTTCAAAGGAAACGTATCAGAGGACCTAAACCCTTGAGAAAATCTTCACACTCTCAAATACAGCCCATTGCCATTCAGCTGAGCTTCGTGGAAAAGGCTGAGTATGGATCACTAGTTAGAAAGATGGGTAGCTCCAGGGCCATGTGAAGCTGCTGCTTTCTGCATGTGCCCTTGGATATCTGGTACAGGATCAGACCTCTAGAAAGAAGTTGTAACTAGATAACTTCTAGTTGTAGTTGAGAAGTTGTAACTAGATACTGACAGCCTTTGGGTGCCACTTCATTTTACTTATTTCTCCTGGATTCTATGCAAGGTGTCATATATGGTCCAGAAGGCAGACTCCTATTATGAATGAAGCACTGTTTTCCCTGAGGCTATGGATGGGTTAAATAATCTCTCAAGCTCACTTCCAAATTTTACTCCAGGCTGACTACAGTTTTGCTAAACTCTAGATTGTGTTTGTGTGTGATAACATTTTTTAAAAAAATAAGAATGTCCAGATAATATAATCTGACATATTTAATCAAGTATTTGCAGAGGTCTCAATATCCAATAACTTTAGAGGTCAAGTAAATAAAGTATGTGGATAAAACAGCCAGGCAAAAACAATAGAGTGTAGGAAGAACTGCAGAGTGCACACCCTGCTTAACAAATGTTATTCTGCCCAAACAACATATTGACAGGCCATGTTTATAACGGTGTGCAATTCCTGGTTTAAGGTAATTGTTGAATATCATTTATAGCATATAGCATATTAGTTCAACACCTAAATATATATTAAAGGGTCATGTGCCAAGTGCTGGGCTAGATACCAGATAGACAATAATGAAGTATACAGGTCTAGAGTTTAAACTATTTATGCATATTTACCAGTTACTTCATTCAAAGCAATATCAATTTGTTGTTGTTGTTGTGTTTTGAGACGAAGTCTCGCTCTTGTCCCTCAGGCTGGAGTGCAATGGTGCGATCTCGGCTCACTGCAACCTCTGCCTCCCAGGTTCAAGTGATTATCCTGCCTCAGCCTCCCGAGTAGCTGCGATTACGGGCGCCTGCCACCCCGCCTGGCTAATTTTTGTATTTTTAGTAGAGACAGGGTTTCACCATGTTGGCCAGGCTGGTCTCAAACTCCTGACCTCAGGTGATCCACCCGCCTCGGCCTCCCAAAGTGCTGGGATTACAGGCATGAGCCAAAGTGCCTGGCTCAATTTTTTTTAATGTAAAAGAAATAATGTAATATTTATTGTGTAAGATATTCAAACATTTCCAGTTTAAAGATGCAACACAAATGAGCATTTTCTCCTTTTCTTTTCAGAGATTATCTAAAAACAGCTGAGGAGCAAGCTAAATTCCTACAGGCAATAGTGGGACCAGAGATCATAGCCTGGCACCAATAGTACAGTCTGGTCCCACGGAGAAGCAGCAAGGCCATACAGGGAATCATATAAACAGGCCAGATTTGTTTGAAGCAGTTTGACAGAGGAACAGAGTATAAATTGTGGAAAACTGCACACCTTTGTTTATTCTTTGACTGTGGAGAAACCAAGGATAAATAATTTGCATACCAGCTCCTGGGAATAAGCAAAATTCTGGCTAGCCTGAGACATGGTCCTGACTTCTCCCAGCAGAAACATCCAGCAATTGCTGGTTTAGGTAAAAAACAAAAACAAACAAGCAAAAACAAACAAACAAAATCCTCCTTTAAAGATGAGTGTCCCAAAAGGAACTGATAGAGGACCTAAAAATGATGATAAAGAAGTATTTTGCCCAAGTAATAAAAAAAAAAAAAACTTAAAGCAATCATCTTTATGAAATAACACAAAAAAGTTACACAAGAACTCAAGGCAACAGGAGGATCTGAGATGTGATCTATAGAACACAACAAAAAAATAATGGCAGAGAAAATCCATCACAGCAAGGAAGTTAAATCTGAAAGGAAGGTAAATACATTCAAAAGCTGATTTTAAAATAAAATAAAATATATAAACAGTTTTAAAAGGAAGCACAAATGCACAAAGTAAGAATTGATTGATAAGAAGTAGCACCAAAGGCACAGAGGAAATTTAAATAAATTACCTAGCTCAGTTTTATACAAACTTGGAAACATGGATGAAATGGAAAGTATACTAGACAATATACTAGCAATATTAAACAGACCAGTTCCTATAAATGAAATAAGAAAGCTATTAATATCTTCTCTCTCTTACACACCAAAGGCATAAAATCCAGTTTCAGAAATTCTACTACACCTTTACAGAACAGAATTAAACTCATTTAAACTCTTCTAGAGCGTGGGCAGAGTGGTCACAGTGGAAGGAAAGAAAACTACCAAACTCTTGGGATAATCTTTATATAAAACTGTACATCAAAACCTGATAACGATTGCACAGAAACATAAAACTACAGATGAATTCCATATGCTAATATGATGCAGAAGTCCTAAATAAATTAAAACTACAAACCATTCTGACAAAATGGGGTTTATTCTGGGAATAAAAAGATGAGCCTTAGGAAACATACTACCATATTTCACCATATTTAAGGAGGAAAGGAGACTATCAGATAGGTTTCTCCATAGGTGCTGAAGACAGGCACTTTACATTTTAGATTTGCTTTTTTAAAAAAGAAAAAATAAAAGAGAAGAGTCCATAAAATAGAAATAAATTAAATTTCTTTAATATAATGTATTGCAACTGCAAAGTCAGCATTATGCTTATTAAGAAAACACTAGAAGCATTAATAGTCAGAAAGTGTTAAAATTAGGAATAGAGCAAGAATGGCCTACATCACCAGTGCTATTCAACATCATCTGGAAGTACTAGCAAATGGGATCATACGAAAGGCAGGAATTAGAGGCATGTAACTTAGAAGTTGTAGTTACCTATTTGCATATCATATAACTAAAAAACTGTTACAAACTAAATTCAATGAGATGAAAGGGAAAGGAAGAAAATAGCTTTCTTATGTAAAAACAATAAACAACTAAAGCTCTACTAGAAGGAAACAAACCATTTACAGTTGATTTTCAAAATATAAAATCGTTGCTTCTCAGCCTTTTGGCTAAGATCACGTGTAAAATATAAAATATCTTGTAATAAACTTAATAAGTTGTGTATGTGTGCACACGCTCATAAAATACTGTACTGAGGAAATGTTACAACCTACACAAATCGCTAGACATACCATATGGTGAGATAAAAGGACTCAACAACATAAGACTATATCAATTATTCCTGAGTTGAACTTTTATATTTAACATGATTCCAATACAAACGTCAATAAGATTTGTTTCTGGAAGCATACAAGCCTATTCTGAAATTCAAATGGAAAAACAAAGAAAAGGAACAAAATTTAAAAATATGTAAAATGGAGTGAGAAATACATTTTCAGATATTAAAATATCATTCTGCAATAATAAAATTTTGGTTCCGCTACATGAATAAACTGGCAGCCAATGGGACAGAATTGAAAGTCTAGAAATAGGCCAAAAGACTTATGTGACTTTAGTATATGATAAATTTTCATTTCATATTAGTGAGAAAAGATGGATTATTCAATAAATTTTGTTGGAAAACTGGGTCACCATCTGGAAAAAAATTTAAGTTGAATTCATACTTTAAGTCTCATACCAGAATAAATTAAAACTGGATCAAAAGAATTAGGGGTAAAAAGTGAAACCATAGAGTTACCAGAAGAAACCAAGAGAACAAATTATAATCTTGCAGTATAGAAAGAAGGCCTTTTTAACCATTTCACAAATCTCGGAGTTAAAAAAAAATTAATACACCAAACTACAGTAAATTAGAAAACACACATTTAAAGCAAAATAATTATAATCAATCAAAAGCTTGTGATAAACTCTGAAAAAATACTTTAAAAATCTTATGGACAGAAGACCAATTTCTGTAATATAAAAAGAATTCACATAAGCCTTTAACAAAAAGACAAACATCCCAAAAGAAACAAAAAAAAAGGATGAAAGACGTGAACATAACAGTTCACAGAAAAAGAGATACAATTGGCTATTAGTCATGTAACAAGGTCCTTGACTTCATTCACATTAAGAAAACAAAAATGAAACTACAAGGAGAGATACTATTTTTCACCTCTCTTTGTCAAAGATACAAAAGTTTATTATGAAAAAGACATGGGGAAATAGGATCTCCTAGGGAGAATATAAATTGGAGCTACATCAAAGGAGGGCATTTTGTCAGTATTGAACATACCTTTATACCGCTCAAGTTCACTGCTGGAAATGTCTTCTAAAGATATATTGCACATGAATAAGATGGTGAATACACAAGATCATTTAGCAAAGATGGTTTGCAATAGCAAATGAGTGGTAACACCCTAAATGTCTGTCAGCAGGAATCTATCCAAATGTCTATCAGCAGGTATGTAAGCAGAGCGTCCATACCCAAGAATACCATGCTGCCATGAATAAGACCAGGAAACTCTCTACAAGCCAATATGGAGAAATCTCAAAATGTATTAAGTGAAGAAAGCGAGGCGAATAAAAATTTGTATGGCATGCCATCATTTGTATAGTAAAGACTAACACACACCTACACAAAAGTACACACAAACAGGTAAATATTTGTGTGTGCATAAAAGTTCTAGAAGTATACACAAAAAAACTGATAAACAATTGCCTGTGAGAAAGGGAGCTGAGCAGATGAGTGACCAAAATGGGAAAACTTTGGACAGAACCTTCTTTTGTACGTTTTAAGTGTTAGAACCACACTTCCCTGATATTGGACTTCCCTGATATTGGCTGAAATCTGGAACACTACCAGCAGGGAGAGCTACTCATAGGACTTTTTCTACGCAGAACCCTTAAGGCTATTGCCTGTTCTGCTCCTGCCTGCTTTGTATGCTAATAAATGATTGAATATATCATTTATTAAAAATACAATTCAAAATATCAATTAAAACAAAGTTATTAATCAAAAGAAGGAATTTTCCATGAATTTAATCTTCATTTATTTCAAAGGTTCTTGCTTTTATAATATGATGGTGATAGTTAATAGTAGATATTGTTTTTTAGTTAATAGTAGATATTCTTTTTCATTTTTGTTTAACGTATTTAGTTTTCAAAATGGAAAGAAAAAAAATCCATTAAAAAGATAGTACATTCTGATTTATGAGTCTGGAACACCTACCTACACATGATCTTGATATTTTAAAGCACTGGAATAAATAATCAAAGCATACACATTACAAATAGAAAAATTTGAATAAGGAACAAAAGTGACTTCTCACATCTTCATATCATAGAGAGTATTTAAAAGCATCAATATATTCCTTGGTGATGAAGATGGGGACATCCAATTATTGCTAAAAAAGCATAAAATATAAGGAAAACTCAAATACCTCAGAAGAACTATGGAAACAGCTGTTGCTGAATAGTCAAGGAATGTAAAATCCTGAAAGTTAATTATATGCTTTTTATAGCAATTTGAAATGGACCCAGTGATCTGATTCCACCGTTTTAAAAACATTGACATACTCTTTTTTTCCAGCTCTGCAGGGTTGGGCCGTTAGCATTTGACAGGGGCTGTGGTAAAATTAGCTTGTAACTCTCTCACACATTTCACTTTACAGTTTACAAATCACTTTCATTTACATGATTTTATTTGATGCTTCATTCCAATATAAAAGTTATTCAAAGCAACTATTTTTATTTCATTTTTACAGATCAGAAACTGAAGTTTGGCTTGCTTACATGACTTACTCAAGGTCACATAGCTACGAATTGTAGACCTAGAAGTAAAAACATCCTGGCTCCTTGTCTAGTTTTTATTGCTCTATCCCAGGTTGTCTAGCTTAACTATCTCTTGCTTCGTGGAGCTTGTAGGAAAGGCTGCCCTGCAAATGCAGGACGTCAGCATCTGGGGAACACATCCAATAATTCTTGCACTAAACCCCAATAGATTTCTCAAACACAATCTTCCTCTAATCGTGTCATCTATGTGAGCAGTCATTTCTCTGGTGTGCAAGTGTGTGTGTGTGTGTGTGTGTGTGTGTGTGTGTAATGATGTTATCTATATGCCATCGGGGCACCTGCACATCTGCATGTGGGGAAATAACTGAATAAAACATGAAGTGTTTTATTCCAATGGGATACAAGATCCTCAAAGGATATTTACAAATGTACTCAAGTGCCTCGGAATCAATCAATCTCTGAATCAACAAATGTTCTTTGATTCCTTGGTATGTGCCTAGCACTATGATAAATGCTGTAGGGGAAACAATGAAGCAAAGAAAGAGGCACCCCCACTACCACCTTGGAAGCCTCAATTTAGATAAGAGAAAATAATTAGATACATGGTTGTCTCTAGCCAGTGCCTACAGAGCACAACATTCCCTGAGTCTCCTCCAAAGGGCTCCAGCTGGACAGAGAAGAGGGCAGGAAAAGCTGCCGAAGTTCAGTGAACTACATCCTAGTGACCATTCATCAGGAGGTTATTTGACGGGGAGTTTTGGACTTCCCTGATATTGGCTGAAATCTGGAACACTACCAGCAGGGAGAGCTACTCATAGGACTTTTTCTACGCAGAACCCTTAGGGCTATTGCCTGTTCTGCTCCTGCCTCTTTGTATGCTATTCTTTACCCAGCAGATAGAATGTTTTTAAAAGTGAGTGATTGTGTCTTTCTTTTGCTTATAATCCTATGTGATTCCTCTTGCTCTTAGAATAAAATTCAAACGCCACCATGAAAGACCTCTATCGGGCCCCTGCTTCTTTCAGACCTCTGCGCCACCATCTCTTTTCACTCATGATGCTTCCAAACATCCTTCCGATTTTCCCCCTGTCCTTAGCTGCTGTTTATGCAGTCCTTTGTGCTTGCTGTGCCTTCTCCATGGAGCATCTGATCCCCAGATCTTTCCATTTCTGGTTCCTTCTCACTATGCAGTTTCACTTCAGATATTGACATTAAGAAAGCCCTTCCTTACCTGACCAGTCTAAAGTAGCTGCCCCACCTTTTCACTACACTCTATAGATCCTCAATGTGTTCTTTTCTGAGTTAGCAGTATATGTAATTCATTACCTTATACATTTGTTTTCTTGTTCATTGTTTGTCTCTCCCAACTAGAGTATAAAAGCTTTATGAAAGCAGCAGCCTTGTCTGCCTTGTTTATTGCTGTTTATGCAGCTCCTAAGACAGCATGTAGTCAGTGTTTAACAAATATTTATTGAATGAATGAATGAGAAGCCTCAGAAATTGAGCGTTTATGGCTTTCACTATCAACTGCATCCCTTTATTGCTTGATGACTATTCTGAGATATTACCCAAGAATCTCCCCACCTCCTGTGCCTTCCTCACCTCCACAAGTTATCCTGCCATCCTTCTCCTATTAAATCAGAGGCACCCTGTGCCCCAGGGGAGATTAAGATTATTAGAGCAGTAATGAAAAGGGAGAGAAAACCCAGTAAGTTCTGGGCTTTTTGAGTTTCTAAATAGATCTTTTAAAATTATTGCTTCTGATTTGTAAGAGCCAGGCCCTTTTCAGTATCAGAGGTAAAGCCCTGAAGGAATCATGGCATAAAGTGCATGACATAAGCAAGTGACTTAAAAAAGAATAGAAGAGCCATTTTATTTAGCCCTGGAGACAAGACAAAAATGGAGCCCGTAGCAGGGGGAGGGAAAGGAGAAGCATGTAGGCAAGGATCAGAGGGGACGTGACGAGACACCAGATGATAGCTGACAAGGGGCCCAGTGTCCTGCCAGCTACCCAGTGGGGCAGGTCCTGAAGGAACAAGGGGTCTCAGATTAGAGATGATGTAGGCTTCACTGTGCTGGTAAAACCTGAAGAGTCAGGAGAGAATTCCCGCATGCCAGCATGGGGCAGCAGTACTGAAATAGCAAAGTGGCATTGTGTGTCTAGCAAAGTTGAATTGAAAGAGCCTCCTAGGTTTCTTTAGGAGTAGCAAAGGGAAGCATACAGAATTTTCTGAGCTTCCAGGAGAGAAGTGGAAATGGTTGAGGAATACCTTATATATTTAAAGGTGCCTGATAGCATTAGGACACAGAGATAGCCATGAGTTCTGGTACTGAGAGGTAACTGCAGGACTATGGACAAGGGCAGTACATGCCCTAGGGATCAAAGCTAATGGTCAAAGAGTAAACAGCATCCTAGGCCAACAAAGGGTGAGAGCAGGGAATGGCAAATGCAATGTCTCTAGCCATTTTTCCCTCATCATCCCTTGGTTGCTTGTAAGACCCTCCTTCAAACATTAGATGGGACCTAGCCAGAAAGGAGACAGGAATAAACTCTTAATACAGCTGAGTTTATGCCAAAAAATGTTTCATTTCAATTTTGTAAGACTATATGAAAATATGCAGATTTTTTTTGTCATCAGGTGGAAATGGTATTTTTTTCACACTTGAGTTTTTGATATGAAATTATTACACATTACACATATTTGAAAGATGTCCAGAAGCATCAGAGATAATACAGAGTCAGCAGTTGTATGGTGTAGCAATAAAAGGGCACCTGTCTTGTACCTGACTTGGGCTGAGAGCTCTGAGGCAAGTAGCAACCCTATCTGAAGCACAAGCTTCAGGTCTGGAGTCAGATAGACCTGGGTTCAAATATCTGCTTCTAGTTTTTGCAAGGTGGTTATCTGAGACAGGGCATTTAAACTTTTAGGGTTTCAGGTACCTCATCTAGAAAAATAAAACAATCTTCAAAAAACTATTTTGGAAATTAAATGAGGTAATATATGTAATGGTTTAGAACATTTATTAATTGTTAAAAGGAGGTCAAAGTGGAAATTACCATTGTTCTCATAAGTGGGAATAATTTTTATTTTGACCAAATTTGAAGTGTGCTTTTAACCACAATCATTTTATATTTTGTTTATGAATTTCCTATTGCATAAAGCATTATTTCTATTAAGTATAGCAATTCACTGAGGAGGAAATTAACAACCAATGTGGTAAATACATTGGTTTTATACTTTGAATTAGCAAAATATACACCAATTATCATAAACTATAAATTATAACATTTGTAGTCTCACATTTAATTTAGTCTTATCCATGAGGAAGATAAAACAATAATAACAAGCAAAAATTCACTGTTTAGTTCAGTTCTCCTTAGTAACCAGCAGCATCCATTTACAAGAGGTTTTCCTAGAAATTTATGCCATACATTGCAGACACTAATTTATAGAATTTGAAGAGATTTTGAAGAGGATTTAGAAATTACCTGGTTTAACTCTTGCCTTTTACAGAGGAGAAAACGGAGGCCTTGAGCAGAAATGACTTGATTAGTGTTAACTAGTTATTGACAGGATTTAGATAAAGCCTTTATTAGTCAGTCTTTGCTGTGTAACAAACCACCCCAAAAGTTAGTAGCTTCTAACCAGTATTTATTTTTTGCTCACAGACCTGCATGTCAATTGTGGCAGCTGGGCTCTGCTGGTCTTGGCTCCAGGCTTCTCCTTGGATCTAGGTCTGCTCCACGAGTCTCTTACCCTTTTGGATCAGTCACTGCCAGGGACATGTTTGTGTTATAGTGGAGCTTAGGTGTGAAGGAGGACAGGCAGAAAAATAAGATGCCTAAGATCTCAGCTCAGAACTGAAACATTCTCTCTTCCATCTACATTCTATTGGCTAAATAAAGTTAGATGAGCTAAATCAAAGCAGCAGTGGGACAGGAAAACAAATTTCATTAATTCTCATGGAAGTACTTCTAAGTCACTTAGGCCAAAGATATAGATACATAATTCTAATGAAGCAACTGTGGTGACTCAGTTTACCATAAGATCTCATTCTTCAGATTCCCAGGTAAGCATTTTTTCCCCCTCCACCATGTTCTAAGCAGGCCTCTAACCTAGCAAGCTAACTAATCAGTTAAAACTCTTTGGCACTGAGTCACATAGGATTAACCTAGGCAGTAAGTTATCAACATTGCATTTAGAGAAAACAACTGGAAAATCTGGGATCAGTTACACAGAGATGAAGAATAAAAGAATAATAATAATAATCAGCTAAGAATGTTTTCTGCCTCCCTTCTGCAAAACTGAAACTCTTAGAAAGTTTTCTCTTTAGCAAAAGGGAATTTACAGTTTCAGTCCTATCAATAGTTTTTTAATTAAAAATGTATTGAGGTCCTCACGATGGTAGCATATAAACCAGACATGCCAATGCTTGGCACAGGCGGCCCAGTATGTGTGTATAAATTATATCCACGGTGACTTGGGTCTGGCTGAGACATACTGCAGTAACTCTGAGTTATATTTTCTCATAGTTAGAATTACTAAAACAGACATTCTTAGAATATTTAAAACACTGATCATAGGCCTGCAAATGGATGATTTCTCCACCTCATCAGGGCTTCTTCTGCCTTCAGCAATTTCAGTTGATGATCTTATCTGCATAAATTGTGTTTGCTTCCATCAGCCCAGCAGACCCCAAGCTGGTCCAAGAAGAGATGACCCAGATGCCCTTCAGTGCCTTGTACTAAAACCCAAATTAGCAGTCAAGCTCTGGCTATAAATGCCTTCATTACCTTTGGTGATGTTAAAGACATCAAGGATAAGACCTGATTACTGGTCTTCTAAGACACACAGGTGCAGCCCAGCGACTTGTAATTCTCCATTTATCTATTCATTGACGTCAACATGGACTGGGAGCTTGCGATGGACAGCAATTGTGAAGGAGTTGAAACTTGAGCCCAGCTATGAGGTTCATCTCCTAGCAAGAAGGGAGAGTGGGCAGCCAAGAAAGACAGCTGAGAGTGAATCTGAGGAGTATGGCAGTCTATCTTCAAATACGATGAAGAACTATGTCAAATTTTTCTTGTTCCTATTTGCAAAACCTGATGAGAAAGGAGTAAATATTTACAATTTGCCTGTGCCTAGGATTGATATTGATGAATCTTGGTATACAAACTTTGCGGTCCATTGTCTAAATGTTAACAATTGTCAGTAGGTAAAGAGGGATTGCCTTTCTGGCTTCTCCAAAAGAGTGCCGGAAGTTGTTGGCTCCAATAAAAAACAGGTTATAAGACAATCTTGAATGTGAGAAAGAAGAACCTGCAGGATCACAGAACAAGAAATGAGCTCATATAGTGAAAAATATCCTATACTGGAAGTCACAGCACTGTGACCTTAGGCAACTTTCTTCCCTTCTCTGGACATCTGTTTCCCAATATGCAAAATGAGGGAGCTGGATCTGATGAACTCTAAGTTGTCTTCCAAATGTAATAATCTCTGGATCTAAATTTTTTCTTGACAGCCTCCCTACAGAATGGTCCTTACAACATCGACTTATGGCATGCTATGTAGTATGCAGAAATAGCACATAATTTGGAGATATAGCCTTCAAATTTGGAACAAAGTTAATGGCAAATTTGAAGCAAACTTGGGCAAATCAAATCAAAGCATCTCTGAAGTCCACTTGGAGTCAGAGGTCATAAATTTAAAAGAAGGGAGCTGAAGATAACTTCTATTGGATCAACTCATGAGTACTCAAGAACTGATGAAATAAGAGCTAACCAGCTCAAAATTGCAATGCATTTTTTGGACACTTGATTTCATGGTTATCTTTTAGGATAGCATGGTTAATCACTTGAAGCAGGAAAATGAACCAAATGCCTTTTGGACATGGTACTTGGCCCTGTTTGGGATCTTCCTTCACCCCCAGCAAGAGTTTCAGGCAATAAGGAATAGATACAGGGAGCTGTAATAAGGAATAGATACAGGGAGCTGTAATAAGGAATAGATACAGGGAGCTGCAATGGCAACAGCTTGGATTTGGCTGTCAAATCCACATGGTTTCAAATCTCAGCTTCACCATTACCGAGGAGTGTGATTTGGCTAAGTCCTTTTCTTCTTTTCTTCCTTCCTTTCTTTCTTTCTTTCTCTGTCTTTCCCTCTTTTCTTCTTTTCTCTCTCTCTTTCTTTCCACAATTATTTACTGAGTGGCTGCTGTGCTCCAGATGCTGCTAACCAGACACTGGGGTGGCAATGGCAAATAAAAATAGAGTTTCTATCTTCTGGTGATTACCACTGAATAGGAGAGGCAGGTGGGTTTACGCTTATATTACAATGTGATCAGTGCCAATTTTGAAGTCAGCACAAGATGCTGTGGCCTAATAGAGTGGTGTCTCTTTCTTTCAAAATAAATAAAAAAAAAACCTAACAATGAAAACAACAAGAAGAAAACCCCCAAGAATCCGTTTATTATAATGTTAGAAAGCCACTCAACAAATAACATTTTGTGAATGCCTATTGTGCCTAGTAAGTTACATACAATGTCACTAATCCTCACAAGTTTTTAAAAAATCATTGCCCCATTTTATGCATGCAGTAACTGAGGTACAGATAAATTATATAGTTTTCTACAGGTTACACAGCCATAGTGGAAGAACTGGGGTATGAAGCCAGTTCTATGTGACTACAACACCCATACTTGCTCTTCATAAAATGTCACAATGCCTTCTCTTCTAAGTATGGGCCCTTCTCTTTGTTACCCAGCATATATGACACAGAGGTCACCAAAAGACAGTTGAGATATTGTGGTCAAACCATGTGAAAAGCCAGTCTCTTGGGTTGCCTTCTTTTTCCTGAGAGTTCACTCAGATTAGGGGTGAGAGGCATCTGTAGGGAAAGAAGGTGAGGAGACTTGCCTGCAATTTAGTGTAGGTTTTGATGGCTGGGCTTCCCACTCCAGGAGGCCCCTGTTCACATTTCTCAGTGTTCTCTAGTTTGCAAGAAGTGCTTCTCCATGTTGTGTGTCCAGTGCACTCACAGTGACTGAGCTGCTGTGTTTTATCCCTTTCCTGATGCAGAAACTCTAACAAAATGAAAGAGTATGTAGAGAAAGCCAAGTACAAAACATAACTCAGAAATGGTAATGTAACAGGGCCCACCACGGCTGCTGACTAGTCGCATTCGTAATGATTTTCTCCAAATAATGCAAACACTATTTTTTCCCGAGAAAATGAAATATGCAAGCGCCACATTCCACATATGATGGGGGAGAACTCATAAAAGATTTTAATCTTTCCTTGTCAAGCTTCAGAAATGCATACAGCCTCATCCTCATTTTCTTTATGCCCTGGACTTCTAATTGAGGAAGCTGGCATCAATTATGCATGTGGGCACGGCTGGGGAGGGAACCAGAATAAATATTTGGGGAGTATCGTTAGGCAGAACATCACTTCATCTTTGTGTCACCATAATTTCCCATATCGTAGTAGTTTAGATTAGAACATATGGCAATAAGGTAGGTAATGAGAACAACAATTTTCTGAAACAACATTATAACTTTTCCCTCTTTATGGTCACATTTAGTTACAGTACATGCTGCCATTTAGGTATAGAGCTTTATAAAAGCAAATCTCAGAGAGAAGGGAATTCAGGAACTAGGGCCTAGGAAGTCTCAACCCCTGGGACCAGAGCAGACACTGCAGATGAGAATTCAAGGTTGTGGACTAGTGAACTTTTGCTGCAGTAACAATCCCAATTTCGAAGGGGCTTATACCAACAATGTTTCTTGCATTTTCATGTTCTATGAGAATGATGAGTAACATGAGCTGGCTGAGCTCTTATTCAGAAACCAAGTCTGAATTCAGTGTCCACAGTCTGAGATATACTTGTCATCTATGAAAGAGTTTGAGACCAATCACCCAAGTGCATTTACCACTTCTGTTTGAGAGTGCACATTTCATATTCACCCCCGATCCACTATCCAAAGCAAGTCACAGGAAAAGCCTGTAAATAAAACAGGAAGGCTTTGCAATGATGGAGATGTATATTACACACTTATGGGAGGAAGCTGACAGTGTGAACAATATAATCAACCACAGGGTGATTCCATAGCTTCAACCTATCATCACTGGGGAAACTGCATTGGGGCAATTCAGTAAATCAGCAAGTGAGCAAAGAAAATCATCACCAGTGGTGCTAATGTGGATTTAGAGTTCATATAAATACAAATTTACAAGGATCTTTAAGATACCACTCTAAATGCCAGGCACTGTACAATGCATTTAGGGGAAATAAGGCTAAATACGATGACCTCTGCCATTCAGGAACTCTCCATTTTGAAGGGATAATAGCCAGGCCAAGAGTTAAGCAAATGAGTGTGCAGAGGAATAAAAAAGAGGGAGGATGGAGAGCATAACTGCACTGTTAGGTGTGTTGGACATATCTCATTTCATCAGCACAGTAACTTGAATGAGACAAGAATTGTGCAAAGGACCTAACCTGAGTATCAGACAAGTTTAATGATGTGCCTACTTCCAAGCTAGTAAGAAGAGAGGCTGGGTGTCAAATAAAACAGCACGAGTGGGAATGGAATGGTAAAGACAATCCATTCTGCCTGAGAGAGATCAGGAAAGGAACAATGCCACAAAGGTGGCATTTCAGATGGGCTTGATGAGCGAACAGCATTTCAGTATATAGAAGAAGACAAGCAGACAGAACATGCAGCCTTAGGGAACAGCATGAGCAAAGCCCAGGAAGCATGAAAGAGCCAAGATTCTGGGGAATGGACAGAACATTGATCTTATGTGGTTGCTGCATGAGGTAAAATGAAGAATCAGACTGTGCAGGGGTGTGCAGTGTATGTCATGTTAAAGTATTTTGAACTTTACTGTGCAGATAGTGGAACCATTAAAAAAGTCTAAGCAAAGATATGTTCTCACCTGGATCTTTTAAAAGTTCATTCAGTACTTTTAGAGACCAAGGTGGTGGATCGCTTGAGCCCAGCAGTTTGAGACTGCAGTGAGCTATGATCACACCACTGCACTCCAGCTTAGACAACAGAGTGAGAACCTGCTTTAAAAAAATCATTCAGACCGGGCGCGGTGGCTCAAGCCTGTAATTCCAGCACTTTGGGAGGCCGAGACGGGAGGATCACGAGGTCAGGAGATTGAGACTATACTGGCTAACACGGTGAAACCCCGTCTCTACTAAAAAATACAAAATCTAGCCGGGCGAGGTGGCGGGCGCCTGTAGTCCCAGCTACTCGGGAGGCTGAGGCAGGAGAATGGTGTAAACCCGGGAGGTGAGCTTGCAGTGAGCCGAGATAGCGCCACTGCACTCCAGCCTGGGTGACAGAGCAAGACTCCGTCTCAAACAAAAAAACAAACAAACAAAAATCATTCAGTAAAAAGTTCTCAGGGCACACTCTTAGGACAGGCTGCCTGACCCCCCATAGGATATTAGATAACCCTTAAAGCTGCCAGCCTCTCGGTGAAGTCTTTACCCCTTCAAGGCTTCAAGGAAGAGGGAGACTTATTGCATGTGTGTTTGCTGGGGGTGGGGGGTGTACACACACTTCTGAATTTATGGCTACATTTGATATGATTTTAATCAGATATTTAAATTGTTAATATCTGAGGTGATACTGCCCACATAAGTGAGTTTAAGCTCCACTGCCCAAATTTCTTAAAGTTGCATTGTCTGGGTTTTCATTCTTGTTTTATTAATGATTTTCACTTTCCAGACCCAGACTAGCTGCTAAGAAGCAGGGCCCACTGTGAAAATAAAGCACAAACATGGGCATTTCCCCAACCACCCTGCAAAATGCACATGTGCATGTGTGTGCACACACGCACGCACACACACACGCACATGCACACACATGAGCACACGCACATGCACACACACACACGCACTCACACACACACACGCACGTACGAACGCGCACACACCCATACGCACACATGTGCACATACACACACATGCACACACCTGCGTGTGCACACACGCACACACGCATGCACACACGCACGCACACACGCACGCGCAGACACACGCATTCATCACAGGGATACAATATGAAGAGAGAAAAACTAGTGGAAAGAAGCTCCATATGAAAAGAGGCAGGATTCTAGGGGTTCCTCATTCTGGTTCAGGCAACTGTCTTTATGCCAGGCACTCAGGGATCTTGCGTTTATAATCAACACCCAGTCCAAAGGTAGGCAAAGCCTTTTCACTTAACTCCCTTTACTGGAAAGATAAAGCTGGCATTTGAAAGGTAACTTTATTTTACATTAAGGAAGAAAAGACTTGGGGGACAGGAGGGAAGCAAAACCGCTTTTCTGATTCTGAGAATCCCATAGGATTCTGACCAGCTTTCCTCTGTCCAATGCCTCTTATGCTAAGAAAACCACTAAAGCTCTTGATGATTGAATGTAATCTTCCCTAGTTCCTCCTCTCTGAGTTTTCTGCTTATGAGGGTGGGAGCCACCATTCTTCACACCATGGTCAACCTCAACATTTTTCCTCTGCCAGGACAAATCTCAGGAACTCCAGTTCAATTTTCTAAATGAGCTACAGTCTGCCCGCCTAGTTCCAATTTTCAGAGAGGAAGTTTTCTACTTCTCTCTTTTTATGCAAAGAATGATGATTCGTTGAGCTTCAAAGACTGAATAAGTCAATGGTTTTCAAACATTAGCCTGCCTAGAGGACTTAATAAATCTGGATCTCTGATCCCCACCGGCTGGAGTTTCTGCTTCAGGTGTTCTGAGAAGGGACTCAAGAATTTGCATTTCTAGCAAGTTCCCAGGTGATGCTAATGGCTGCTTCCCCACATTTTGAGAACTACAAATGTGGCCACTTGGGCCTATGACACCAGCCCTACCCTCTTCTGGCGTGTGTGGGTGAACGAGGGGTGCACCGGTGGGGGAAGTTCAGAGCTTTTTAGGCCTGGCTTTTTTTTTATTTGACCTAGTGATCTTGTTATCATTATTATTATTTCAATAGGTTTTTAGGGAATAACCCAGTGATCTTGGACAAACTGCTCGCCTCACTGGGCGTCAGTTTTCAAATTTAAAAAAAAATAGCAACAATAATCTCTCTCAAGTGTTTTGTAAGGAATAAAGAAGATAACAAATATAAAGTCCTTAGCACAGGATCTGATACATCAATAAAACTTATCTCATTCCCCACCTACTGCTTGACCTGATTCAAGTTAGAGTCTTCAACACTCTCATATAGGAACATGGTCCTGCACTAGTTCTTCCATTAAGATGGTCAATGGGGCAGTCTAGTGACCAAGTGACCATAACATGGAATCAAAAATGGTTTACATGTAATGTTGACATGTTCTATTTGAATATAGCATCTGCCAGTCACCATTTTCTTGCTCAGTCCAAAGAAATTATACTTCCATATGGAAGATGCAAAAAAGAAAGCCATAAACCATGCTAATAAAAGTCTAAATTCTGGTTTAATGACTGCTGTATCTGCAACGTTAAGTACAGAATGGCAAGGAAGGGTGGCTCTGTTTTAGAGAGCGGGGGTTGGAGTTTGTTTACTACTGAGTAAATCCTAGATGAGCTCTACACATTGAGGACTTGTGAGTTGGGGTTCAGCATTGAGAAGGGTCGTCAATGGCTGCAACACCAAAGGTAGCCTGGGAAAGCTGTGCAGAGCTATGATGTAAAGAGCTGTGGGTGGTTTGGAGGCTGAAGTTTCTCGACCTTAGCTTTGGACATGGAAGAGACTAAGGTAGATATGTTAACATTAAAATTCAAGCACATACAAAAAATACATAAAATATCCAAGTAATTGCGAGTGCAGCATATGACTGGGAAAGTTTTAACTACTTCTCATCTTCTCATTTAGGATAGAATTTCTGGAGAAAAGACTTTAAAGAAAGATTAAACCTAATTCATAGCATTTTGTAAAGGTTAATAAGATAATGCATTAAAGGTGCTCACCAAAATTCCTGATGCATAGTAGCCTCTCAATACATGTAATTATTGGTTACTATCATCCTGAAAAGCATTTCTATTATAATTAATCAATGGTCAGCTGGGCACAGTGGCTCACACCTGTAATCCCAGCACTTTGGAAGGCTGAGGTGGGCAGATCACGAGGTCAAGAGATCGAGACCATCCTGGCCAATATGGTGAAACTCTGCCTCTACTAAAAACACACACAAAAATAGCTGGGCCTGGGGGCACGTGCCTGTAGTCCCAGCTACTCAGGAGGCTGAGGCAGGAGAATCGCTTGAACCCGGGAGGTGGAAGTTGCAGTGAGCTGAGATTGTGCCACTGCACTCCAGCCTGGTGACAGAGCGAGACGCTGTCTCAAAAGACAAAAACAAAAACAAAAACTAATCAGTGGTCATACACCCACACCCACTAGATTACAAATTTCACAAAGTCAGGGACCAGATCTATATTACTACGGTGCCCTGTGCATAGCAGAAGTGTGATAAATATTTGTTGAAGGTAGGTAGGGAGGGCTAAATAGGAAATAAGAGATTTGAGTAAGGCCTCTACCATGGAGAACAAAAGGGAAAGAATTGGGAAATATGGGGAACTAAGAATACAAATGGGACAGAATATCTCCTTTGACTGTGGGCCTTAAGTAGCATCCTTTTTGACTATTCCCTATCGCTGCATGCTTCTGTTTCCCCCTCCATCACCCATCCTGAAATGCCAAGTTGAGACCTGGTGTCCTCCAGTCACTGGCAATGGGTTTACCGAGGTCTCCTGAAGCTCTACCTAGGCCACTATTTGCCCAAATAGCACCTTTGTACAAATTAGAAAAAGATGCCCATTTTTCCAGGTGGATGTAACCACAAGCTAAGAGGCTCAGTCTGGTCCATGGAGTGGGGGCTGGATTTCAGCTTCCCCCAACCCCTTCCTCCTGTTGATCCTCAGCCAGGTGCAAGGCATAACCTGTACAACTATAGCTGCTGGGACGGGGCCCCTTGCGCTTCAGCTACAGCCTCACACATTATGAAGAATGTGTTTACAATGTGTGGGCCCTGGGGCTATAGTGGCGTGTAAAATGAATCTCCCATCTTCATGGAAATTATTCTGCAACAAAGGAAGAGATAGTAGCTTCTTCAGGTGGTTTAATCAGTCAAATATTTGGTTAAAAGGCCTAGAAGTGAGACATACCTGGTTTGAACAAGGTAGCATACTTGCCAGCTATGCTACCTTGAGTAAGTCATTTTACCTTTCAAAGCCTCCATTTTCTCATCTTGAAAATGAGGGTAATGACGTTACCTTCCTCAGAGGCCTGTTGTGAGCCTTAAATGAGACACAGGTATAGGTTTCATACATCTTGCTATAATTATTGTCATTCTATAACCAACCTAATGTAATCGTGAAGAAAATGGAGATATCATTCTGTACTAGCACATTCAGAAAAAAAAAAAATCACCACCCAAGCGTGGTGGCATATGCCTGCAGTCCCAGCTACCCCAGGGGCTGAGGAGGAGAACCACTTGAGCCCAGGAGTTCAGGAGCACCCTGAGCAACATAGTGAGGCCCTGTCTTTAAGAGAAAAGTAAAAACATCGCCAAAGCAGAATAACTTGAGCAGGAGTGGCAACATGAATTAACTTGGGGATAAGGCAGAAGCAAAGGTTACTAAAACAGGCCAGTTGTGATGCAACAAGGGATACAGTGGAATGTGGCGAAACAGAGCATGCGTACCCCATCTATCTAAAAGCATTCAGCTTCCAGAGTTTGAGATCAACCAGCACAGTCTGCAATCAAAATTTTGCCTTTGCAGGATGTGCAAAAGCAGGTAAAACACTGGATAAGAAAATTCCCAGTGTTCTTGGAAGGCTTGTCCTTCCTAATAACTGCTGTCACTGTTTCTTCCTATTTCTCTAGGGGTCTTTGGGAGAGACCCTGGGCTCCTGAAAACCCTTCTATCACTCTTCCCTGATGATAGCATAGACCCAAAGCCACAGAAAACAAAGCCACTCTATTTTCAGACTCTTGAATGGTACCCCACGACAGATTCTTAGAAATCCCAGGCCTTTCCTCTTTCTTCTCCCTTCCCTCCCACCAACTAAATCTGAGATGAATTGAGTGCAGTGACTTCTCGCTCAGAGTACATTGCTTGAAAGTTTGTGTCATAAACACATCGATCCTACCTCACGCTCCCAAACAGAATCTCGATGTTGAAGCACTCCTTTAATCAAAAGTAAATTATGTACAGGCCACGTAGGCCAGCTCAGCTAGCCTCACAAAAAAGGCAATCCATCATTTATTCGTAAATGTCAGTGAAATCTGGGGATCAATATGTGCGCCAATGTGGATTATGTTTATTATTTTTCTGTAAATATCAATGCCGAGATATAGCTGAAGGGAGCATGCAGGTGCCATGGGAAATCAGAACCTAACCTAGGGTATATGGTTGCATGGTGGAATCTTTCCAAGTATATTTGATCTGTCCTTTTGGTACTTCTTTGCATGTGAGAGCTGGGTCATCTCTAGTCTCATGAGAAACAGAAAAGAAGAACAATTTTTAGAGCAACCAAGGAGTCTGAGAAAATTCCAGAGTTGATCTACCCCACAATGAGGTAGAGATGACTTCTCTTGATATGTTCTGAAGAGTGAGTATGGGCATAGAAAATAAAATAACTCCAAAAGATCTGTTTCATCCACAGGATCCCTGGAGCCAGAGGCAAGGGAATCTACAGCACTGTTCCATCCCTTCTTTTAGCTCATCCTGATTGATGCAACCTCACAGGTGATGTCAGAGTCCAGGCAGTCAGGGGAGCAGCAAGCAGATGTTTTAGAAAGGAAGGATCTTGTTTTGGGCTTCCTATTACTTTCTTCCTTTAATTATATAGGCAAAAGAAAGCCTTGGAAGTTTCTGTGTGAGTGAAAAACATGATAAAAGTGGTACTTAGAAAAGATGACAATAAACATTTGAATATACAATACTGGAAGCATAACAGATTAAAGGCAGAAGGGCCAATTGTGAGTCCCAGCCTAGATGGGTAGACACCTATTTGTGGTGCATAGATCACGAGCTGTGAAATCAGGCATGCCGGGGCTCAAAGTTAAAACCTCATTCTGTTAATTGCTAGATGCATAAATGGAGCAACGTATAAGACCTTTCTGAGCCTCAGTGTCCTGCTTTGTAAAATGGGGTTAATAAGAACAGTTGAATTAGTCAGGATAGGCTGGAATAGATCATACTTCAGGAACAATCCCCTAGATCTCTGTGGCTTATAAAAGGTTACTTTTCCTCTCCTGTTTCAAGCCTATCCTTGTCAAAGGGGTAGGATGCTCTGTGAACTATGTGCTTGGTCTTCTCTAATCAGTCATGCTTTACTTCAAGGGATTCAGGGAAGTACAATCTTGTATTTGTTCAGAAGGAGAAGAGCTGGATATACTTGGCAAACAGCACTCAACAGCTCACACTGAACAGCTCACACTGAACTCACAGGACTTGGGGGCAAATTAGAGGCAACTTGCTGACATGAAGCCTGGTGTCTGGTACCTGATGGGAAGGTATTTGATGACGGCTGCTTACTCTGAACCAGCCCTTTGATGTCAGACTCTGAAGGCTGTACTTGATTTGAGAGACAACATACTATCATTGTGGGTGTCAAGAAGGAGAATGGCTAGCTGGTGGGCTTTGAAAATTAACTTCGTCCAAGTATGGAGAGAGAGGGTGGAAGCTTTGAGACACTCCTGGGGGTGGTGCTAATGACCTAGGCATGTGATGATGAGGACAGTGAATACCTACTGACACATTTGAGGTCTTGTGGTCCTGCTGGGTGGAAGTAGAGAGCCCTGGGAACAGATGTCATGAGCATACTCACTGCCTATTTTAATGGAAGAATCAATTTAAGCTGTAGCAAATCATACAGTTAATATCCAGCATGCCTTGAGGACATCCACACTGCTTTCTCTCACTAAAGTTTCTTCCTGTCTTTGTGCCTCCCCTGGGAGCCTTGCAATTGTGTCATTCTGGATTAGGCAACATGAGACCTGAGATCTAGACCTATTACTCAAACTGTCTCTGTGACCTTCATAAGGTAGTCGTGCTCCCTCTCGAGTCTTCAGCACAGTAAAATAGAAGAGTTTTGTAAAATAGAAGAGTTAAAATCCATCATCTCTAAGGTCTCTCTCAACACCAGGTTTACAGTTTCTTGAAGAGCATTGGCAGCGAGCACAGGATTACTCTCCTCGTGCCAGTTAACATTGATAAAATAGTCTTAGAATATCTGATTTGGTTTCCATATTCTCGTGCTTCACAGGGTCCAATTTCCCCAGCCTTAGGAAGACTAGAAAAGAAAAAGGTAGAATAAAATCAGGAGGTATATAATTTATGGGAGTTATGGGGAAAGAGGTGGAATGAAATCAGGATGTGTGTATTTATGGAAGTTTAATATATTGGAAATAATTAAGAAAAAACAACTCAACTCTTATGTTTTTCATTTTCAGATTTGGGATCTCTGCAAAGCCTTCAGTAGGTTCCCCTGAACCTTGGGTAGCAGGACTAAGGGAGAAATATGAGTTTGCTTAGGATCCATGGTGAGCCAGGAGCACATACGCTCCATAATATGGAGAGGGATGTTTGTCTTGTTCACTCTCGTATCCCCAGCACTGAGAATAATAGTGACATAAATAGGTGTTCAACACATATCTGTAGAACAAGCACATGAATTATAGAGAGAAAATGAATCACGCCTGGGTTCTTCCATCATGGCCATTTCCAATCCTCTTCTTATAAGCCAAAGTTCTTTTTCTTATGAATGCCTCCGGGGTTTCCCTCTTCATCCTTCCACCAACACATACAAAGCACTTAATCCATGCTTAATCCTAGTACAGGTCCTTAGTGACACATACACTAATCTGCTTTTCGCCACCTAGTGCCAGATTTGTAAATTGACTCCTGCTTAGCCTTGCTTTCCAGAGACATGGAAGCTTTCCCCTCTTCACTCTGTGGAGTTAGGGGACCTGGGAAAACATATTTCCCTATTCTCCTCTTTTGAGGGAAAACAATTATTAATGCATCACAAAAGAAAAGTATATATCCTCACCTCAGATATGTTATCAAAGGAAATGATAAGTTATATTCATAGTGTTGAGCTTTATATATAAGGTAGATTTGGGGACCAGACAAGCTGGTGTGAATCCCACTGCTGCCCATGGTAGGTGTGAGAACTGGCAGGTTACTTTTATATTCTTAGTTTCAGTTCTTTCCCCCCAACATGGATGAAAATAATAGCAATGCCTCTCAAGGCAATGTGTAAAACAAATCCATGCTAAATATTCATTCATTTATTTGTTTAACAAATATTTAGCAAGCTCCTTAGATGTCCCAAGCATTATTCCGTTATAGCCTCTTGGATACAGCAATTGACAAGGCAGATGGCAAATCTCTGTCCTTATTTTGCTTATCAGTTAGTGTTAAATAAATATTAGCCATCATTATTATTGATATGCTATACTAAACATGAACACTCTAGAAATTTTTATCTAGACTCAGTCTTTTCTTCCCCTGTAATTGATGTCAGTGAGTCATTTGTAGTTACTGCACAACTACAGAGTACAGAGCCCTGGCTTGGGTCTATATGGAGGGTGAGGAGGAAGGAGGATAGACTGAAGACATGGCCTCTGCCTTCAGGAGTTTACAGTGCACACGCAAAGACTAGCAAGGATGAAAGGACTTTTGAATTTAAGAAATACGCATAAATTAAACATACCACTCTTTTTTGCTTGTCCTTAGTTACCTCTGAGTAATAAGAACATGAGTGGATTTTCATCACTGTCTGTTGTAATCTTTCCAGAAAAGCCATTGAACCGTTCTGAAGGGTTCAGGAAAAGAAAACTGATGACTTTATCCGAACTCCTTGGGAAAGAATGGAGTTTAATAAGTAAACAGATGCATGTTTCTTAAACTGGCAAGAATCCTCATCAAGTGTCCTGACAAGGCAACAAGCAGATGAATGTCAATGTTATGTATCTGATACATTACCCACCCAAATAACTCTGTGATTTTATAGATTTTTAGCCTCTGAAGGAGATTTCAATTACTCTCTTACTCAAATCTTTACCTTTACAGAGAAGGAAATACATGCAGAGGGGAAAAGTGATTTCACCCGAGGTCGTGCAGCTAGCGTGTGGACTGCCTGGGCCAAAGCCTCAGTGTCCCCATTGCCAGCACAGTGTTTTTTCTAGAACCTCTTGAAGCCTAAAGCCTCAGTGACCCCATTCTCAGTCGAGTGTTCTTTCTAGAACCTTTTGAAGCCTCCTTCTGTCTAACTTTGAGTGAAAACCCTTAGAGCTCAATGGCCTTTTTACCAAATTGCTTGCTCTGAGCTCAGGCTAGCGGCATGTTGTGGGGGAATCTGAGTAGGAGCTTCTTGATAAAGAGGTCCTGGCAGTGAGATTAGACACATTTCTAGTTATCGAAAAAGAAAGGGGGCTTTGCAGGTGCTTTTCCTCATGCTGTTCTCTTCTCAAGGGGTTCAGATAAACCTGCCAGTTTTCTTCTCCCAGACCCCTCAAAATGGTTTCACAGTTGTTTTTCGGACAGACTAGAATGAACAGTGCAATCTCGTATTCTTACTCCTGAGAGAGTTGAGAACAAGCAAGAAAGGGTGGTGTGTTGAATACATCCATATTTCTTAAATTCAAGAGTCCTTTTGGTTCTTGCAAAAGACCTCTGTCACTGTGGAGGAGACAGTACTCCAAGTTCCCCCAGTATTGACTAAATCCCTGTCTTCGATGCCTTTTGCTTCTTAAAGGATTCAGATTCACTTGGGAAAGCGGGAGAGAGTTTAAAAGGAGGTGACACCTAGTGGTCACTGTGACAAACAGCAGCCTACAGCAAAGAAGGCTGGTTGCTAAGGGTAGCAGCTGCAGCCATTTATCTCCACTCTGACTAAATGGCCGGAAGAATCATAGAATGTTTATATTGGGAGCAACCTCCAGAGATTTTCTGTCAAGACATCTGCCTCCAGCTAGCACGAATAATATGTCTTATGCTTATAGTGTTGTATAAAACACTTTTACAAATATTATCACGTTTAATTCTCACATCAGCCCTGTGAATTTTGTAACATCATTATCTCTTTTTTAAAGATGAGGAGATGATCACTCATAATTTAGGCTTCTTGAGCAAAATCACTCAGCTAGTGAGCCATGAAGTAGGAGCTAGGAGCCAGGCCCTCAGCCCTCACCTTCCCGCTTGCGATCAACTGTTTACTGACTCTAGGAAAAGACATGGAAATGTTGAGACTTAAAAGAGACTGGTTTGTCACCAGGCTTGACCCCAACCCTTGTACAAAGATTGGCTTAGTGTTTGCAGCCAATTTTACATGAATATTTTGAGTCAGGAGAGAGTTTCTTCCACCTGCAAATTCATCTCTAAATTCCCTCTCCGTAAATGAGAATAACAAACCTTCTCGGTGGGAAGAAATGAAGTCGGCTTGATATGGACTGGCTGCAGGGAGGAGGGGCTTGCTGGGTCCCTGTGGCAGTGAACGATGGGGTCATCCAGGAATACGGAAGAGGCTGCTGGTTGTGTCAGAAAAGTCCTTGTAAGAGGAAATTAAGCCGGATATAACCCTGACATGAAATCGCTGGGCACATCTCAGGACCCTGACTTAAATATTCAATAGTCTTCAGGGAGAAAATGAATTAATGAGTAGGGTCATCTGACAGTAGAATTTTTTAAAAAGTGTTTGAAAAGTAAAAATGTGTTCTACCTTCTACCCCATCCACTCACTCAGCCACTCCCTCTCTACAGAGCCTTTAATTTCTTACAGAATTTTTCAGGTATTATTGCCTCACCTACTCCTACTCTAGCCCAAGCTGCCTGTCATCCCTCCCTGCTACATCTCTTGGTACTTGGACATTCAAGTACGGCAGCCTTTAGCCGCTTGCACAATCACAGGACAGCCTCTGAAAGAGAAGCAATCTTCTGTGGTTTGGTTGTTTTAGAAAGAAGGCATTGTTGATGGAGGTCTTGACTTGTGGGCTGACATAGCAAACGGAGGATGGTTTTGCCTTTTCTGGATGTTACTTGTTTAAAAAATATATTTATAAGAGAAAGCCCTCTCTATGTTCCTAAGGGATAAGGCTGGACAGGAAGTTTTGAGAGATTCAAGCCAGATGGGGTTGCAAACCTCTCAGGACCAACACAGCATCTTTTCTGAGCTCTCTGCCGTGGATGTGCCGAGGTCCTCCACATGAAGATCAGGAAGGGATATTTTTCCTTTCAGCAAGAGGCTGCTGGTTGTGCCAGATGAGTCCTTAGGAGGAAATCAAGCCAGATGTAACCTTCGCAAGGTATTTTATCTTATCATTCCCTAACAAGAAAATAGAAATCCAAGAGACAGAACTAGACTGTATGGTAGTTTCTGTCAGTATTGAGGTTATGAGGTACACCAACTACAATATGCAGTATATTCTCAACCTCATTTTCCTATGCCCCAGCCTGCTTATAACACCATGGGAGCTGGTGGACAACCCAACCACTGTGACGCCCAACCCTAACCCACAGCCTATGTGCAAAGGCTCACCTAGGATGCCTAGTGCCTTTCTCATGGGGGAATTTCAATCAATTCCCTGCACTTCCTAATTCACAGTTACTTCCTTTTCTTCTTAGAGTTCAGGAAGTATAAGTCTCCACTGGCACAAGCCTCCACTGTCTAAGCAGACAGACTGATGTGAGAGATCGAATGGGTTAATGGAAGGCCAACAGGTATCTTAATATCTTTATTTGTGCTGGTCTTACCTGTTCATTAGTCTTAAGTACCCCAGAGTAATTACAGGGTCCCCTCGTCTGCCAAATCTCTCTATTGCACTTAGGCTAGAGGTGTTCAGAGCTGGTTCACAGACAGTGATGTTGGTAGGCTGACTAGTCCCTTAGATTTTGAGACTCCCAGCTCAGGTGTCTGATGCTTTACTAATAATAACATCAAGGGAAACTCCAAGGGTACTGACAATAATAATAATGTCACATACTCATTCAGCTGAAGACTTTTTGAAAGAATTTACCCTGACATCATTCTAGGTACTTGGGATTCATCAGTGAACAAAAAGGTTAACATTTAGCTCACAAAAGCTTTTGCCTAAACTTACCTTATTGAAGTCTTGCAAGAATCCTAAGAGTGCTAAGGTCTAAACTTTCTTTTACAGAAGGATAAACTTATTTGTCCTGCTCCTCATATCATAAAGCACTCCTCCCCATCTCCAAGTCAAACTTCTGACCAACCTAATCATAATGTTTTTCTTGATTTTCTCTGCCAACTATTTATGTTTACACATTGATTTTTTTTCTACTGTTGGCAGCTTGGTGTCATGGAAAGAAAAAAGAATCCCAAATGAACCTGAGCTCAACTTCATTCTCCACCACTCACTAGATAGTAAACTTTAGTCAAGTCTCTTTATTCCAATTTTCTTTATTCCAACATAAGTAAAATGTTACAATAAGGGTAAAATAAGAACTCTGTGAGACCACACTTAGGAAGATGCTGTGTTACTGGTTTTGTGTGTTACACAGATGTGACATAGAGATCCCATGAGCTTAGCAGCAAAAGCTATCCAGTGGAATTCTTTCTGGGGTACAAACATATAAGAATAATACATTCTAAGCTCAGTTATTGAATAAAGTATCGTATTAGTCTGTTCTCATGTTCCTGAGACTGGGTAATTTATTAAAAAAAAAAAAAAAAAAGAGGCTTAATGGACTCACAGTTCCACGTAGCTGGGAAGGCCTCACAATCATGGTGGAAGGTGAAAGGCATGTCTTACGTGACAGCAGACAAGAGGGCATGAGAGCCAAGTGAAAGGGGAAACTTCTTGTAAAACCATCAGATCTCGTGAGACTTCATCACTACCACGAGAACAATATTGGGAAAACCACCCTCATGATTCAATTATCTCCCACTGGGTTCCTCCCTCAACTTGTGGGAATTATGAGAGCTACAATTCAAGATGAGATTTGGGTGAGGACACAGTGAAACCGTATCAAGTATGTTTTCTCCTCTGACTAGAAAGAAGATGGGAATGGAGGCCAATCCTCTAACAGACAAGTGAAAATAGAAAGGTCAGTTGGATAAATAGGAATAGCTATTCCTTGTCACAGTAGGGAAAGTCTAATTGGGAAGAAAAAAGTTCAGTGTCAAAGAAGTGATATCAGAATTTCCCTATAGCCCCAAGAAGCCTGCATCTGGGAGGGAATTTGCATGGCCATTTAATTCATTCCTCCTCCTCAAGGCAGGATTACCATGTGGATATTGGATAGTGCCTGGGAAGTCACACCTGTGATAATTGGCATCGCTGTTGCATTCTTCAGAGCAAAAGGCAAAGAACATACTAGAAGCTTGGGTTTGATTTCTTCATTTCTTCAGTCAATGCCCTAGAATAAATGAAGATCAAATGTGACAGATAATAGGCAACCTGTTCTTGGGCAGGATATACCTAATCCAGACCCTGGGGTTCCCTCATCGTAGAAATACGCTGAGCCTGGGATTCCTTCTCAAGGAAGCCTGTTACACATGACCAGCGTCTGCCTTCCCACAAAGCTGTGCCTGTCTAGGCGGAGGGGTAGAGTGCAGACATCTCTTCCATAGAAGAGAGAAAAATGATACGAGAGCAGCTTGGATGGGAACAATATTTCAGGCATGGCTAGCTGTTAAAAATGAGCTAATTCAGAAGAGGCACATTTAAATAAATATAATGCAAAGGCATAATGGCACAAGATAATAGTTTTGAATGGGAAATTCTAATGACTTCAAGTGCATTTCACAGGGCAATTAATACACATGGCAATGCTGCAGCATTCAGCAAAAGGGAGGGAAAAACAGGGTCAGGAGCAAAAAAGGGAGATGGAGGCAACTGATAAAAATAGGACTTGATTTTCTTTGCAGAAGGAGTAGTGCTTACAAATATAATAAAAGAGAAAAATATGTGTGTCAGGTTTTATAATTCAGCTTGTAAAATTCAGAATGATTAGTTTTTGAAGAGGGCAATTACTCCTCTTTTGCATATTCATGAAGATTTAATGAAATAGGGTTGGGCTTTTTCCATTCTTTTCTGGTTACACCCTTCAGTCCCCTTCCCCCACCACAAAACTAAAAATATATCTGATTCCCATCAAACTGAGGCCTCATTCCATTCAATTCATGGAGGAGCTGCTGATTGGTAGGTACAAATGCCCAGGATCCTCTAAGAAATTACATGTCTTTATTGACATTGCCTATAAGTTAACAGATGAGATGTGTGGATCTTCAGGGGCTGAGGAAGAGATTTTTGATGACAGCAAAGAGGAAAATTACATAGGGCAAGAGGCTGGCTCTCTGGGACAGATGGAGGATGTCTTGTTTGCCTTGTTTCTTCTTTTTCCTGTGGCTAGGGTGTGTGTGTGTGTGTGTAGGGAGAGGGAGACAGAGAAAAGAAAGAAGGAAAAAAGGAAGAAAGAAGGAAAGAAATAGAAAGAACCAAGAAAGGAAGGGTGGCAGGCAAGTAGA
>NW_012110920.1:5626761-5627123 GCF_000951035.1 Colobus angolensis palliatus | reverse complement strand
GGAAGGAAAGGAAGGGAAGGAAGGAAGGAAAGAATGAAGGAAGGAAGGAAAAGAAAGAAAGGAGGGAGGGAGGGAGAAAGGGAGGGGGAAGAAGAAGGGAGGGGGAGGGAGGGAAGGAAGGGAAAAATGAAAGAGAGAGAAAAAGAAAAGAAAAGAGAAGAGGCAGATCAGGTACATTGGCTCACACCTGTAATCCCAGCACTTTGGGAGGCTGAGGTGGGTGGATCACATGAGGCCAGGAGTTTGAGACCAGCCTGGCCAACATGGTGAAAACTGCCTCTACTAAAAATACAAAAATTAGCCAGGTGTGGTGGCATGCACCTGTAATCTCAGCTACTTGGGAGGCTGAGGCACAAGAATTG
>NW_012110920.1:5566617-5626326 GCF_000951035.1 Colobus angolensis palliatus | reverse complement strand
AAGAGAGAGAGAAAGAGAAAGAAAGAAAGAAAAAGAAAGAAAAGAAAGAAAAAGAAAGAAAGAAAGAAAGAAAGAAAGAAAAGAAAGAAAGAAAGAAAGAAAAGAAAGAAAGAAAGAAAGAAAGAAAGAAAGAAAGGAAGAAAGAGAGAAAGAGAAAGAAAGAAAGAAAAAGAAAGAAAGAAAGGAGAAAGAAAGAAAGAGGGAGAGAGAGAGAGAGGGAGGGAGGGAGGGAGGGACTGGCAAGAAGAATAAGGGAGGGAGGAAGGTGGGGAAAAGAAAGAAAATAAAGAAAGAGTCTGTTGAATCCTGTGCTGTCCAGTTTCATGGGGGCCTGTAGGATGATTTTTAAGGTAGCCAGCAAGTATAGAAATTTTTTCTCTTTTTGTTTATATGCTTTGCAAGTGTTGCCTAGAGCGAAGAAAACTACAAACCAATGAACAAACAACTCCAAAACCCACACACGATCAAAATCCACCTCAGCACAAAAGGGAGAGATCCCAAGCCCTGTCTAGGTTGTTACCATCTTCTTGGTGCACTGATTTCAGTCATGTTTTGTTTTTGTTTTTGGGGTGTGTGTGTGTGTGTGTACTCAACTCATTTTCCTAAACTTTTGTTCTAAGAATCTCTTTGGTCAGCTCCCAAAGCCCTAGATCTAGGCTTCTCCTCATGCCCAGATCCTGTTAAAAGTTTCAGTTTTTCCTGACACTGAATTGACTATTAACACCAGTCTTCCCCCTCTATGAGGATAAGTCTATTTAATTCTGGGGTTCAATCTTGGAAAGTCTAAGTCATACTTTCCAATAAATATATTAACAAATAATAAAGCTGGCATTGTGGTCTCCATTTACATGCCTCTAATCTGTCCTTGAATTGCTTTAAAACCAGGTGAAAACAAAGAAGTATTATCTGTAAGACCCCTTGAAATGTCAATGCCAATCTTTACTGAAATCTCCTTTTGATCTAATCGTGGTGCTAGACTTTCATATTTGCTAAATTCATCTTGGAATAGTTCATCTAGTGACTATGGGGGAAAAAAGTACTCACCTTGTCATTTAGTTAGTTACCTGTGGATATTTAAAACACTCATGGAGGTGACCCAGGATCTGAACCTGGAATTTTCAAATCCTGAGATTGGGGTGTAGGCAATTGGGTATGGGCCCCAATATTGCAATTATATTTTGTGTGAATATGAATATATTTATTTTTCTAGGAAAAGCCCATAGCTTAAATCAGATATTCAAAGGGTTTCTGAGTCCCTAAAAGTAAACCCTCAGATTGGAGAGTCATAGTGACTGGCATCAGTTGGAAATAAAAACTTTTTTGCCGTATATTCAGTGTCTGACAATCACAGCTAGAGTGGGAAATTTACTTAAATTTAGGAAGAACAAATTCTCCTTAGCTGTAAATTGCTGTTGAGAGTTCTTTACATCTTTAGGGGCGGAAGATAGGGAGGGTCAGTTTCTAGGCCTTGGAACCCTGCTCTGTCCCCTCCTCTCTGGGTTTCCTACCCATTACCTATGACTCTGCTGTTTTCCTCTCAACATGAATATACACCTGCCCTGGAATGAAGCATCATTTCTCTTCTCTTGACTTTTTTGGAGACCCATTAAGCAAACCCCTGCAGAGAACTTGCATTCTCCCAAGATGGCCCCCATGCTGTCCTTGAGAGGAAACTAGACTTCATAGTGCCTGGCTGTTTAATTCATAAATAAATATTACATGTGCTACCAGATGGTTCATTAGCCAGTTGTTATGGCAATCAGCATTTCAGCCAATTAAAAATCTTTCCCAAGACTTTAAAATATGTTGATTGTAGAAACATGAAGTGCCTGAAGACCATGTAATACACTTGAATGCAAGAGGCATCTCTGCTTTGGAATAAGAGGGAGCTGTTAGGGGAGGGCGGGGGAAGAGGCAGGAGTGAGTCAATGAGATTCAGACACCAGAATGAAAAAAAAAAGATGTTAGAGGAGGAAGACATTTTAATGAATATCTACCCTGTATGTAAAGGACTCTTCTTTTGCAGTCAGAAACCAAAGGGGCTATTTGGCCCATTTTTTAATAGATTCCTTGAAGGCAGTGATTGTACCTTGTTGACTTTTGTGTTTCATTGCCTTGCATACAGCCTGGCAAATAGTAAGTGACAATTTATAGTAATAAAAAATAGTTTAACCAGTATTATCATAATTTATATGTCATAATAAATAGTAGAAAAAATAAAGAACTCTTCTTCTGTTATGCAAACCAAGGGTAAATCCTATTACTGGTTTAAACAGAAGCCAAATGAAGGAGACTGCTGCTATGGTCCTGGGAAATCTGGCTGGGGCAGGAGACACTGGGGAATTCTGCTGTCATTTGTGACTCGAAGAGAGTGGCCAGGAACAAACCTGTGACTGTGAGTGAAAAAGCACAGGAATGAGCCCTGCATTAGACTTCTGGTGTTTGCTGTCCAGCCAGTTTCAATGATCTGTGCAAACATGGGCATTCTGTCCCCGCAGATGAATGTAATACTCTCTAGGGCTGCTTACCAAGGGCCACCCTCAATAGGATTGGGGCTGAGGCTGGGCCTGGTTGGTCTCAAGCCAAGAGCAGGTGTCAGAGACTGGATTTGGAACAGTAAAATCTAAACCAAAGCATTTCTACCCAAGGGCAAGAAAATGATGAGGGCCAGAGGTGTGAGTCAAGACACAGCCCACAGGAAATTACTTGGATCCACAAAAAGAGTGTGAAGATGTCTATGCGGGCCTGTTTGCAGAGACAAGTATTCTGAATTAATGGAGACAGATGAGCAAGAATATAGTCCGAGATAGAAAAGGAGATAGGCCCTGTATTCCACTCATCTCTGTGTCCCCATCATCTTGGACACTGCCTGTCTCATAACAAGTGCTCAGCAAGAGTTGAGTAAATGGACAGTCATTCCTTTTTCCATCTCAGCCTGTGCTAAACTATATCACGTATGGGTGACTGAGAGAATGGAAGCTCTGAATTCTATTTTGGGATGCTGCATTTCCTCCGTGGAGAACCCTTTTCTGATTATGCTAACCAGAACCAAGATTTCCCTTTATTTTTACCCTCTGATCAAAAGAATTTCCCAGGGAGGTGGAATTCCTCAATACCAGGAATCCAATGCTTTTCAGGGATCCAGTCCAGGGGACAGTGGAGGGTCTGGGATTCCCACCTCACTGGCTGCCAAGAGGTCTGGCTGTGCTCCCAGCAATTCTTGAGCCCCTCCTTTCCTCTCCCATCTCTCCTCAGAGCTGACTGGACCCCTTCACACAGAAATCTGCTGCCTGTGAAATTGTACAGTGAAGGGAAAGGAAGTGCAAAAAATAACTTCCCTAGACAATCACAGCAGATTATTTTAATGAGGGCTTGGAAATGGGAAACAAATGACACCAAATTAGCCTCACTCCCATTCATCAACTATGTTGGTGCAAGCGCTAAGCCTTCGCCTGAGTCAGCAGTGGAGAAGCTGAGGTGGCTGCCTCTGGTTTCAGGGAGCTCCTCGCAGGAGCCTGACACATCTTTCACAGAGCTCAGTAGTCTCCATTCAATTGCTTCAAGGCTGCTGGGGCTCAGTGCTGCTAGCCGTTGTCTGCTTTAAATTTCCTCTGGATAGAAGTACAGAGCACTGAAGGAAAAGAGGGTCCCAGAGCCCACTTGGGGCTCAGGGAAAGGTAAATGACAGAACCAAGCTACTCACATTTCCCAGACTCTGTCCCTAGACCAGGGAACTTAATTGTGGGTGAATCACATCACAACATACAACGTAAGCAGTTTGTCTGTATTTTCCTCTCGGGCACACACCTCTCCTTCATACTGACCAGTTTTGTGTCCTGGCCGGCCCTGGTTATTGTCAATGAGAGGTCATCAGCTAGGCTGAGGTGGACTTATGCCCCACAATTCACAATGTAGACTTATAGTAATAATAATGTTCCCACGTGCAGCTGGAGAGGAGAAGCTGAGTTCCTCTGAAACTGGGCCTCCTCGGGTCAGAGTGGCGAACAGAAAAAGACTACAATAGATTATTACATTAAGCAAAACGAAATTGTTTCCCCGCTGGAAGGAAGGAAAGTCATTAACTCAGAGGGTCCAGTTATGAGGGAAAATGATATCACATCTGCAATGTGTTTTGAATTGCAATTTAACAGGAGAAATTGGAAGAGAATTTGATGTGGGGTGAAAGGTGTTGGACTGACAGTTCAGGGAATTGGAATATGCTGTTCTCAGTCCACCTCTTGTTCTCTGTCTATCTCTTGGTCTCTGGGTCTCATCTTACCTATTCTGATATTCATTTCTCCCTCTCCACAAGAGACGGTTTGGGACAGATACTGATGTGAATTCAATCCTTTTCTATTTCTAAAGCCTTGGAGGTTCTTGGTTTTCAAATTCATACCAATAACCTAGTTTGGCTTTTAGCTTGCCAAGAAATCCCAGGGTTTCCTGAACTACTGGGTGCCTGCTTCTGCTACTTTCAGCGTTATGTCAGAATATTTGGCTAGTCTTGAGAGGGGTGAGGTTAGCACAGGAAATAAGGAAGTGTTGATGACAGAGGAAAATAACTTTCAGTTAATCATTCAGTCAGAAATTTTCTGCTGAGCACTTACCATGTGCAGAACATTGGGTTTCATGTCATGGAGGACATAAATATGACCTAAACATCCTCTCAGGAAACTTATAACCTAGATGAGCAGATAGAATGCACACATAGAGCAATTCACAAATGCCAGGCAGACACTCGTCACAATCACTGAAGAAACTGTCTGCTTTTTGCTATCTTTTCACATCCTTAGCCCAATCCTACTCCTTCTATATCCATCCAGGGAATGAGTCATCAGTAAGATTAATCCATTTTCACCAGATGTTTAGAGTTATAAGAACTTACTGTGGAGAGGTCTACTAATCTAAAGATCTACCAATCACACCCATTTAGAATAACTATGTTGTCCAGTTTGATAGATAAATTGGAACTGAGTTTATTGACTTAGTACCACATTCTCAGTCTTTCGTGGTCCAGGGATCTTTGTTACCTGGCTACTGACAAGGGCACTTTTTTTTTTTCTAGTTCTACCACACTGCTTTAGCTATGTAATATGCTAACCTGCTCTAACCTTAAATACAGGAGATTAAATAAGGCAGAAATTTAGTGGAAGGCACAGAGTGGACAGGCAACTCTGCTCCACAAAGTCACGCAGGGACCAAGGCTTGTTGCTCAGTACTTCCATCGTCAACATGAGGCTTCTATGTTAGGGTCAAGGTGGCTACTCCAGATGTCACCACACTCAGTAGTGGAACAGAGAGAAGGAAAGGCAGAATAGAGGGAAACTTGTTACACTGTGAAGATTCAGATGATGCATGCTTCACTTCCACTCATATATATTGGACGAAACTTAGGAACATAGGCATATCTAACTGCAAAGGAGACTGGAAAATATGGGGTCTCGCAAAAATTTGTGTTCTCAAGTAAAGGTTTGAGATTCTATAACTAAAAAGAAGAAAGAAAGGAATACTGGGAGATAATTAGCTCTCTCTTTCATTCCTTTCTCTACCATACTTCCACTAACCAAATCTTCTATCTCTATTACCCTAAGGAATCAATCATATTCTTTTTTCTAATTTACCATTCTCTTCAGTACTTAACCAAGTAGAATGTCCCCTGACTCCTAATGTGTTTGTCTTTGAACCTTAAAACTATAGGGAACCCCCAAAACCCTCTCTAAGCTTCCATCCTTTAATCAAGTACTTTTTCTTTTCGTTTTCTGAGTTTACACTGGGATTTATGGAGTGTCCTGTCATGTGCTGGCACAAAAAGAAACAAAGAAATCTGGTTTCTGCCTTCAAGGGTCTTCTGTCTGTCACTGATTTAGTTCAGGCTGCTATAACAGAGTGCCATAGACTGGGTGACTTAAATAACACATTTTTTTCTCATAGTTCTGGAGGTTGGAAGTTCAACACTAGGGTTCCAGCATGGTTGGGTTCTTGCTGAAGTCCTTTTTTCTTGTTTTTACAGATGGCTGTCTTCTTGTATCTTTACATGGTGGTAAGGGAGGGGGATGGGGGAGAGAGAGAGACAGGAGGAAGCTCTCTAGTGTTTCTTCTTAAAAGGCACAGATATCATTCAGGAGAGCTCAATCCTCACACCCTAACCACCTCCCAGTGGCCCCACCTCCTGATGCCATCATATTGAGGTGTGAGATTTTAACACATGAATTTTGGGGAGACACATACAGTCCATAGCATGTTGCCAACACTTGGCAGCCTGCTAACTCCTTCGTTCTTACTCAGCCCCTATCTCAGTCTTTACTTGGCTTTTCCTGTTGACTCATTCATTTTCCACAAAACAATCTGCAACTGATCTGGTGTTGACTTTGTACCCTGTTTTGTTTCTACCCAAAGAATCCTTTTCCCATCACACATAATCACCTAATTTACACATTTGCCCAATTATTCATTTATCAAAAATCAAGACCCTGAGCCTTCCTTGTGACAACACTGCTCTGGACACCGAGTCCGTGGTGGCAAACTGCACAGCCTCTGCTGTCATAGAGCTTACTGCATTGGTGGAGACAGGTGGTCAACAAACAAAGGTATACTTATAATTACAAATTACACAAAGTGCTTAAAAAAAAAAAAAGCAAGCTGCCATACGAGAGAATAACAAAGAAGATGGAATTCAGTTTGGAGCCAGTCTAGGACATGACACCAATTCTAGAACTTAAAACAGGAGCAGGACTATCCAGGCAAAGGAGGGAAAGGAGTCTTTCAGGCAGAGCCCCACCTATGGGAAACCCAGAGATAGGAAAGAAGGTGGAGTGTTTTAGGGACTGAAAGAAAGGCATTGCGACAGAGACAGCAAGAGAACAGCAATAAGAGATGAAGCTAGGGACTGCGAGGGGAGAAGAGGTGATGGCATAATATCCAAAGCTTTCTGAAAAGGAAATCTACTGAAGGGTTTTGACACGGGAGGGACATGTTCTGACTTGTGTTTTAAAGTTCATTTTGCTGTGGGAAGAAAGGATTAGAGGCTGATAAGAATGGAAGCAGAAGGAGACTAATTAGAAAACTATTGTTACGTTACTAAGGAATAAAGGTAGCTTGGACCAGGGTGAAGATGTGTGATGGAGAAGATCATAAAGTCTTTCTAGAGCAGGGCGCAGGTAAAATGCACCCTTTGCCTGTTTTTGTGAAGTTTTATTGCTACACAACTACTCTCGGTCGTGTCCATATTGTCTATGGCCACTTTCTCTCTTGAATGGGAGAGATAAATAATTACCACAGAGACCATATGGCCCGCTAAGCCAATTATTTACTTTCTGACCCCTTATAGGAAATGTTCTGCAGAGCTATGAGCTAAACAATAGCCTCAAAGGATATGCAATGTATTGTGGAAGCTAGTCAGCCTATCTGCTCTGTGATTTGCTTAGTTGTTTTTTAAACTTTTCTTTGATGTACAATGGAAATCTCTCTTTTGATCAGCTTAAGGCCAAATAAGGAGGACTTAAGAAGAACCACGGAAGAATTGAATGAGTGGGGAAAAAAGCCAAGGTGAATTGCTACTGGAGTTAAAAGGAGCCACTGATGGTGGAAAGGAGTCAGGCCCACTGGTGTTTCTCCATAACAAATATAGGAAGTAATCTGCATACTTTCAGATCTCCTTGTGGCTGCAACAGCTCTGCACATGGAACTAGCCATCTACCAAATTATTTCCTTTCTCAGCAAACATCACGTACAGCCCTATTATGACTGGAAGGCTTTTTAACAAAAGTGTCTGTGAAGATTGCAAAATAAACCTACGGAGCAGCCTCCTCACTACTTCCTTCTGTTTTTCCACAAATTTCTCTCCCTTTTCCACAGAGCAGGTTTGTATTTCCAAGAAGGTGCATCTTCAGGAGTTCTAATAAAGAACAGCTGAATGCAGCAATCTTTGCCCTCAATACAGCCAAGTTTCAAGGAATCACTCTTCACAAATGATCTGATGTGGAGGTACTCCTTTCTCAGAATGCATCTTTCTAGTCAGGGCACTAGATATTTTTTAATTCAAGTTAGAAGTCAGGACTCATCTTACACTTTCTACTTGAGTCTTTCCTGCAGGTTGTATCCTGTATATTAAGAGTATGTGTAGTTTATCTGTCTTTTAGGCAAATAGCCATCTTGTTCCCACCCAAGGTGAGAGTCCATTTTAGTTCAGGAAAAAAAAAATCACTTTAAATTGATCAAGAGGGAGATTGATGTGAGAAGAGAGGCAGAATTCCTTAGCCAGAGGAGAGATTCACAATCCAATGAATTGAATAGACACAGAAGGCCTGTTCCTGGCTAAATGGAATGCTGGGAGCTCATGCCAGGGAGGGGTGATGAGCAGAGGGACTGGGTTGGACTCCAGGTGGCTGAATTCATGGGAGTGTGTGGCAAAATCAGGTCCTGTTCCTCTCAGGCTCAATTTCAACCTACATGACTCCTAGGGGGTCTTCTCAAAATACAGATTCTGATTCAACAGATCTGGGGTCAGTCCTGAGCTTCTGCACTTCTCACAGGCTCCCAGATGATGTCCGTGTTGCTAGTCCATGGACCACACTTTGAGTAGCAAGGGCATAAGGAATCTAACTCTAGAGTTCAAATGTATGTGGGGTGAAGGTTTTGAGTACAATATATGCTATGTTTATTCATTTGGAGTCTAAATCATTCATTGGTGCTCATGAGGGATAATGATGTATGGGATTTCTAGAGTCCAGACTCAGCAAAGGAGCTACAAAGGCTTGGGAAAAAGGTCAAGTTCCCTAGTGGACATGTGGGGGGGGGGTCAGCTGAGAGAAACTTGATAGAGGACATTGGCTCCACCTACCCAGGAAGAAGAGTGGGTTAGCCAGCCCTGAGTCAGGGGAGGAGGAGCAACACAGAACTAAGCCTCAGACAGTGGAGGGGCTGAGAGCATGGACTTGGCTGCCAGGGAAACTGGACAGGAAACTTGGCTCCACCATTCTGAGCCTCTGTTTTTTTCTTCTGTAAAAACTTACATTATGGGCTTGTTGGGAGTACTAAGTAAGATAGTCCAGGTGTTTTGGGTTCTGGTCCCTGAAAAACAGACTGAGATGATGATCTTTATGGAGGTGGTTTATTACACAGTGCCCCCTGGCAAAATCCATAGGGGAGAAAGGAAGTGGGACATAGAAAGGGAAGGAAGTCAAGCAAGGATGCAATATGAAGCAAAGTTCTGTGAGTGTAACTTTAGCTCCATAGTGCAAGGAAACACCGGAGAGTAAATCACAAAACTAGGGTTATCCCAAACTAGGAGCAGGGTAGCTGGGTTATTTATACCCTCACACTCATCAGTCATTAAGGGATACCCCCTGAGGGATGTAAATTCTTAAGCTCTTGCAGCTGTCTGCATACACAAGAAAAGCTGAAGTTCTGTATCCCAAGGGAAGTCCTCAGACAGAGTTGGGGACTGACTGTCCCGAAAAGAAACACATCTGAAACTGTATGCACGAATGGTAACCAGCAAAGGATTGAGAGTATCTGAGGGGTGCTCTGAGAGTATCTGCTAAATCATGGAAAGAGTTTTAGCATGGTCTGTGGCAATCTTAAACCACTGGTAAAATTTCTCTTTATTATATACAGTGTATACAAAAACATTATCTAAGAAGACAAAGAAGGACAAGAAGAACAGGTATCTATCCCATGGCACTCTGGACAGTGGGACTAGAAGAAGCAGATTATTCTGGGGTCGACTTTGCAAATGCAACACATTATTAAGGAAACTAGGATCCAGCTTCTGAGTGGCCTAAATGATCGAAATCCCAAAGACCACCTATTACTGTTGACAGAGAAGAAAAGTCATGAAAGTTCCTTTCAGTCCTGTGATTGCTGGGCACTGATTCTGCATTGAAGATGTGTTTCTAGATGTGAGTGGCCATACTTTATTGCTTGTGGCTTATGGAATGGATAACCTCCATGGGCTCCATTTCCTCATCTTTAAGGTAAGAGGTCCTCTAGCTCTGAAATTTTATGAACTGACAAACCACTAACTACAAGACTAACACTCCATAAATACTAAGCCGCATTCTCCACACTCACACATCCCCAAAGTAAGGTAAATTTATTTTTCCATAAAAAGGTCCCAGAGATACTATATCTTTGTTTCCTGCATCTGTCCTGTGCAGGTGTATATGGTTGTCACCCAACTGGCTTCTAGTAATCCTTGTAGTTGCCTCTTGTATCCATGTGTCATATGCCTCCTGTGACTGATTATTTAACCTCTCTCTCTCTTTCTCTGTCTCACACACTCTATAAATACACACAAAGACATATATATGTACACATATGTACATATATACAATATTTGTGCATAAAAAGCAGCCAAAGTATCTTCTTACTTTAATTTTAGAGATTATAACTTTTAGGCTGACTGGGGTGGGATGGGAGGCAAAAGAAAAAAAAAAATTGCTCAGGCAGGATTCTGATGCTACTAATTACTCACTAAAATATGGATAAGACCATTTTTGTAAGCAATGAATTGGCTCATTTAAAATTCCTTTGTTTTCATTTTTAGAAGAAAGAAAGAGAAAGAAGGAAGAAAGTCAAAAGGATGAAAGAACAAAAGGAGCTCCCCATAGAAAGACAAACTCTTTTGCCAGCACATTTAAGAATCTAAATGAGACCAAGTGCCAGGCAGACAGAGGGACTCTACTTGCTGCATAGTAAATAAAACAGAGGCTGGGGGAAGCCTGCAGCAAGCAATACTTTCTGAGGGGACGACAACAAGACTTAAGAGAATTCAGACCCTGACTTTCCTGCCTCACCAGGTAACCTAGCACAGAAGGATATCTAAGAGGGTAAAACAGACTGGAATCAGACCTAGAACAGACTATCCCCTCCCAACACAGTGAGGATGCAGTAGGCATTGTGGAGACAGACCCTGCTGCAGCCAGGTGGATGGCTCCTGGTGGCCAGAGGGCTGACATCAGGCAGCAGGTGGGAGTCCAGACCATCCGATGGTTCCAGTGACGGTAGCTAGAAGGCTATGACTGCTTGTTCCAGACCACAACAGGGAAAGACTCAGGGCAGGCACTAGAAGAGACCCACACAGACAGCTGCTTATCAGCAGGGAAGGCAGATGGGGAGGGGAAGAGGAGGAGGGCCTTCATTACATTGCTGGAGCAATGTGACATTAGGTGGGTCTGGGAACCAGCACCTCAGTCCTGGATGGCAACAGAGGGTAGAGAGGAGGTGACTGGAGGCAGGTTGTTGAGTAGGAAACTATAGCAATTTCTTAGGACTGCCATAACGAAGTACCACAAACTTGTCACTTACAATTACAGAAATATATCCTCTCACTGTTCTGGAGATTAGAAGTCTGAAATCAAGAGACTAGCAAAGTTGGTTCCTTCTGGGGACTCCGAGTGAGAATCTGCTGCATGCTTCTCTGCTGGCTGCTGGTGGTTGCTGACAATCCTTGGTGTCTCTGGGCGTGCAGGTGCATCACCCTAATCTCTGCCTCTGTCATCATGTGATGTTCTCTCTAAGAGCCTCTGCCTCTGTTTTCTTTTCTTATAAAGACATCAGTCATGGGAACAGGGCCTACCCTAATGCAGTATGATCTTATCTTAGATTAATAAGTTACATCTTCGAAGCCCCTGTATTAGTCGGGGTTCTCTAGAGAAACGGAGCCAATAGGAGATTGTGCATGCATACACACACAGGCACACACACACAATTTATTATAAGGACCTGGCTCACACAATTATGAAGGCTGAGAGGTCCCAAGATCTGCAGTTGGCAAGCTAGAAACCCGGGGGTGCTGATGTGCTTTTCAATCTGAGTCTGAAGGCCTGAAATCCAAGAAAGCCGGTGCTATAAGTTTCAGTCCAAAAGCCAGCAGCCTTGAAACCCAAAAAGAGCAGATGTTTCAGTTTGAGTCCAAATGCCAGGAAAGATCAATGTCCCAATTCAAAGCAGCCAGGCATGAGGAGTTCCCTCTTATTTGCAGTAGGGTTTGCCTTTTGTTCTATCCAGGCCTTCAACTGATTAGATTAAGGTCACCACATTACTGAGGGCAATCTGCTTTAGTTATAAATATATACATGAAGAGATTTATCATAAGAATTAGCTCATGTGATTTTGGAGGCTGAGAAGCCCCACAGTCTGCCATCTGTGAGCTAGAGATCCAGGAAAGCCAGTGATAGAATTCTTTTAGAGTTTAATGGCCTGAGAACCAGAGAGAATGACGGTGTAAGTCCCATTCTGGGTCTGAAGGCCCAAGAACCAGAAGCACAGATGTCTGAGGGCAGGAAAAGAAAGACGTTTCAGCTCTAGAAGACAGAGCAAATTTCTCCTTCCTCTGCCTTTGTATTCTATCTGGGCCTTCAACATATTAGATGCTGCCCACCTGCATTAGTGAGAGTGCTCTTTTTCACTCAGTCTACCAATTCAAATACTAATCTCTTCCATAAACACATTCACAAACACACCCTGAAATAATGTTTGGCCAGATATCTGGTCTCTCCCTTAACCCAGTCGAGTTGACATATAAAATTCATCATCACTGTCTCTATTTCCAAATAAAGTCTGAGGTTCTGAGTGAACACTAATATGAGGGAGGCACACTATGTAACCTAGTACGGTTCCCAGAAGAGACTGAGGCTCCAGAGAACAATATCAAAACATCTGAATAGAGCTAGGGCATGAGTTTGTGCTCTGGTCCTGGGAGGAGCCTGAACAAGTCAAATTATAATCATATGATACATACAGAAAAACTGTGGTTCTAGAGCTGATGATGAAAGCTAAGGAATGGCAACATGTTTCAAGAAGTAACCTCAATAGTCAATTTATGCGTTTAGCCTTAACCACATTCCAGCTCCTACTGGAGAGTCCACACCTCCTCTTCCTCCCCAAGCTTCTGGTCCAACTGAGGAAAGGTATTTCCCCTTACCACCCCTCCTGTCCTCACAAGAATCACTTCTGTACTGAGCTATCTCTTCTAATCTGAGAATGCCAGGTTGTAGGAGAATGTGAGAGTCGCTGTTTTAATGTAATCTCACCTATTGTATGTGAAAAGACTGGGGTTGGGCATTAGGGTACCATTGGAAATGTTGATATATGCTTTCATACCAGACTTGGTTGGAGTTTTGTATTATTTTATAAATTATAGAACATGCCTGAGATTCTGAGAAAGTTTGTACCTTAGGAAAGACATAAATGAAGACTTTGAATCTGTCAAGGAAAGGAATACAAAATTTACCTACTCAACAGCTCTGACAAGCTAGTGGTGTCAACATCAATCAATAAAGTCGGAACAGTTGGGGAGAAGGATTGACTTATTAGTCTAGGGGTGTGGATGTGGAGATGAAAAGCTGAGATGATGTTCTGGGGAGAAGCAGATATAGACACCAGGAGCAAAGACCTCTGAGAGACCAAACTCATGTAGTTCAGACAAATTCAGAAACTCAGATGGCTAAGTTCATTTGTCAAGTGAACACCAATAAATCCAGAAGTCATAGGAGGGACTCAAGAGTCTCTGAGAGGCAGGCCACCTCCCATGCGGGGACAAGCAGAGCATGGGCCAGGAAAGTACCCAGGCTTCATCCAGGGAGTCTTCTTTTTGCCTACTGGATGTGGACTTTCTGGTTAATTCATATCCATCCTGAGCACCTACTACTGTACAAAAATCACAATTAAATGATTATTGCTTTGTGATTTAATTTTCCTCAAAGCCAGCTGGGTGGGCTAACGGTAGATAAAACAAAATAGAATGAGGAGACAAGAAAAAACAAGAGCTCATTTTTAATATGGCATGTGTAACCTAATGTTAAAAATAAAAATATATAGCCGAGCATGGTGGTTCATGCATGTAATCCCAGCACTTTGGGAGGCCGAGGCGGGCAGATCACCTGAGGTTGGGAATTCGAGACCAGCCTGACTAACATGGTGAAACCCCATCTCTTAAAAATACAAAATTAGCCTGGTATGGTGGCTCATGCCTTTAATCCCAGCCACTCAGGAGGCTGAGGCAGGAGAGTCGCTTGAATCTGGGAGGCAGAGGTTGCAGTGAGCCAAGATCGCACCATTGCACTCCAGTCTGAGCAATAAGAGTGAAACTCTATCTCAAAAAATTAAATAAATAAAAATAACATATATATATGTCTGCATATGTAAAGACTTCACAAAAATATTGTCAATTGGCTGGACGCACTGGTGCACACCTGTAATCCCAGCATTTTGGGAGGCTCAGGCAGGCAGATCACTTGAGACCAGGAGTTTGAGACCAGCCTGGCCAACATGGCAAAAACCCATCTCTACTAAAAATACAGAAATTAGCCGGGGATGGTGGTGCACACCTGTAGTCCCAGAATTGCTTGAACCCGGGAGGTGGAGGTTGCGGTGAGATGAGATCACATCACTGCATTCCAGCCTGTGACAGAGTAAGACTCTGTCTCAAAAAAAAAAAAAAAAAAGAAAGAAAAAAAAGAAATATATATCAATTCACTCCCTTCCATTTGGACCTCTTTCATTTTCTCATCAGCTCTAGTCTGCCTTTCTTTGAATGTTTTCAGTCCAGTTAGGAGTAGTTACAATGTCACGATAACACCTATTGGTTTATAAAACACATATTTATGTTACTTGACCCTTTCAATGGCCCTGTGATGTAAGAATTACTGTTAACTCACTTTACAGAGGAGAAATCAAGTTGTAGCAAGAAGGAAGCTCACCCAGGACTGATATCTGAGACTACTGGATTGCAAATTCAACGCTATTTCCACACACCACACGCCACCGCAGTGGAGGAGAAGAACCTTGAAAAAGAACTTTTGTCAGTTTTAGAGTTGGTGGTGATTATTTTTCACTCTGCCTCAAGGCAGAGCTCAGATAAACCCCTGATGGCAAAGTTGTTAGGACCAGAAGGGCTCGAACTCAGACTTGCCTTTGCTTCTGAAGGCACCAGGGCAACCGAACTCAGGAAGAGCTCTGTTGCCTTCATCACTTAATTAACTGAGCGTCACACTCCATTTACTGTTGTCTCCAAGACACTGGCAATTGTGTGGCTTTCTTGGCTTTTCATTCCATGAAAGGCTCTTTCATCCCAGCTCCTCCAGCCCCTGGGGAGCTGGATGGGAAGGGAAGAAAGAGGTGTAACAGGACTCTGTGAACACGGCTCTGTATTGTGCTCCACTGTGATATCCTGCTTTCTATCGCTTTCTATTTCTGGCTAAGTCCCTGGACAGCTACCTGAATGAAACATATGGAATGTTTTTTAATCCTATCATTACTCACCGAGGTATGGAAGTTACAACTCTGGCACCTCACTGCCTCACTCATTTAAAATGCCTTTTGCTATTTTTTTAAGTGAGAGAAGAAAAGAAAAGAGTAGAAAGAGAGAGAACAAACTCAGTCAATGAAGAAACAAAAGTGAGTCCCTGGGGCTAGCAAGAGACATTGCCAACTCTTCGGAGACTTCCACACACTGACAAAAATGTGGAAGCAACACAACATGCGTCACATACAGGCGCCGAGGAGCACACAGGAGCCAAAGCTATAAAAAACTTGCTCTAAAATTTCAGAGAAGTGAAATTCTCTTCTCAAAGGTGTTGAGAACTGGCCCCGGCAGCCTCCCAAGCTTTAGTAAAAGAAACATGAAATGGCTGTCAGAGATGAAATGCCTATAAAAATTTGTTAAACTGCAAAGACAGGAACTATATCTTTTTAGCTTTTAGTCCATAGCATTGAACACAAAAATACTCCTGGGCTGGGACCTTGAGCAGGGTAGCATGGGAGTGAATTTGATCCAGGCTACAGAAGGATTTTGCTGGCTTTCTAAACTATTGGATAAAGAAAGCAGGTGAGTCTCAGCATCTTGCAGCACAAACCTATGTGGAACCATGATGACAATGCACCCCATTCTTGGGTGGAAGTTCCCATGACACCAAGCTTGCCTGCCCACACTTCTTCCCGGACTCCCCCTCCCATCTGCTCTTCTCTCTTCACTCACTCTGGCTACATGGAAAACACAAGAGCAGAAGTAGTACTCCCAGCCCTTATTTCAGACACCCATTATGATTCATCTCAAGATTGCAGGCACTTGGACCGTCTTCTGATGTGGATGAGAAGACAGGGGAAATGGGGCTGAGAGGAAGGAATAGAATTGGAACCTAGTCATGTTGGGCCCCTGGCTTATTTTTAATTCAATTCCAACTGCCATAAAGAAGAAAATGAGTAGACTTTACTCCTTCTATTTTTTTCTGTCCATTTCAGCCTGTAGACCTCCTGTCCCTCAGTCCTCCATACTCCAGGAGTGACACTTGTATTTACCTCTGCCGACAGTGGAGTCTTTGGATACAAAAGGTCCTTTTGAAAGTGGATATGCAACAGCTTAGCAAGAGTTCAAAACTAAGGACTTTGAAGGAACTGATGACTGTTTTTTAAGGGTCTGAGAATATTTATGTGTCCTTGATGCTGGTAGAGGGAGTCATCTCCTTTCAGTTGGCCAAGAGTAATAACCAGTCTGCTTAAAGGTTCATGAATAAGAAATTGTATGTAACCTCTGTGCTATGAATTATGCACAGACTGTGGACAGAAAAGAGGTCAGCTACTTCCCACTTGACTCACCTCTACTGAGTTCACCTTTGCTTCCAACATCCCTGGGTGGCAGCACCCATCATGTCTGCTTCAGTCTATTGAAAAGAAATTGATCAGGAAAAGAAGTCTGCTAAGATCAAACATCCTTGACTTTGGTGAACTCATATAATTCTTGTTTTTGTTTGTTTGTTTGTTTTTTTGACAGAGTCTCACTCTGTTACCCAAGCTGGAGTGCAAAGCCACAATCACAACTCACTGCAGCCTCAACCTCCTAGGCTCAAGCAATCCTCCTACCTCAGCTTCCCTAGTAGCTCGGACTACAGGCACACACTGCCAACCTTGGCTAATGTTTGTATTTTTGTAGAGACAGGGCTTTGCCATGTTGCTCAAACTGGTCTGGAACTCATGAGCTCAAGTGATCTGCCTGCCCTGGCCTCTCAAAGTTCTGGGATTACAGGCATGAGCCACCTCGTCTGGCCTCATATAACTCTTAAAATTTCTTTCCTTCGATAACAATTTCTAATCACCTTAACGAATTTCTACTTCACAACTCCTGACAGAGATTTCAAATGGCAACTCTCAGTTGTTAGTCAAGGGAAAAGTAAGGAAAATGGAAAAGAAGCCAATTAAGAATGAAATAGACAGAGAAAAAGAGAGAAATGAAAATATCTTATATCATGACCAGTAAATATATCTTTGATAAGCATCTGGAATTGGAGTAACATTCAACTGCCACCTCAAAAAGTAGTGTTTCTAAATCCTTTGAATAAACATGAGTGACTATATCTTACTCCTCTGTGAGCCACACTGTCCACAAAAATATTGCAGTCTGACCCCCTTCCATTTCAGCTCTGATAATAAGCTGAGTGTCTCAGCAACAGCGGGAAGCTGTATACATAGTTCTCCGATGCCCAAGACTGATCAGCTGGTTCAGGCTACGTCACTAGCGCAGGCACTCCGAGCAACACTCATTCATAGTCTCAGGACCCTCAGGAAACCAGGGCCATAGGCCATCACCTATTGGATCAAGTTTGTCATACATTCTCCAGCAGATATAACTCTTTCTTCTACTACTGCTTTTCTCTCTAGACAACATTAGAGTGGAGAGAGACAAATGATGCCTGTTAAATTATCATATCCTTGGAATATTTTAGCACTATATATAATTACAGGAATCATTTTATCCTCCCTTTCCTCTAGGTAGAACTTTTCCTGTATGTTCTCAAAACAACAAGACCTGTTTATATTTTTAAACATAAGATAAAGGAGGGAAGGATTACTACTTGGGGCATCTAATATGTGCCAAATACTATATTGAACTTTCTCCCTGGTCGTTGAGACAGGAATGAGTTTAGAACTGTGGAAACTAAATTCTGAGTGCCAAATTATTTGCCCTGATCCCACAGCTAAAACATCTCAGTGTTTGGAACTTCACTGGTATTGTGTCAAAGTTCATGTACATTACAAAATGCTATGGCCTTTCCCCCTAGGGAGTTCTCAACCTTGCTTGGAAGTCTATGCTGGTGTGTGTTTTACCATCTAAAACAAAAACATTATCTCACCTATGTCCTCTCTGTTAGCAAGTGAATGCTTCTCACTTCTCGCTCTCCTCTGATTTATCTCCAATACATCTTTTAAAATTAAATGACATTTCAACCTTTAGGGGAAATGCCATCTAATCCCTTTGGGACTATTGCTCCTATTAGCTCATTATTCCAGGCATTGATGAGGATAGCATTAGGGTTAGGACACTGAAGCATAATGACAAGGGTAAAAGGAGGAAGAGTTCTGCCTCATTGCCAAAAGCAGAATGTTCTCCCACTGAAAATATCTTTTTATAAATTCAGGTCCAATAAGCTATATTATCTATACCCCACACTGTAATCCACTCCTGTCTCCCAAGAGCTCCCCATTACATATTGAATATTTGAGTGGGGGTTGCTTTAAAGCCTTTCATTATCAAATAGTGTTAGGGGAGCAGTGTGTAATGAGGAAATTGGCATGCATCCCAGAGTGATCTGAGGGGCTGGGATTCAGAATGCTAAGCCACCATTCAAAATGTAAGTAATTAAAATTAATTAAAAATCATTAAACAAACCTTCACTTTTGCAATTTCAAGGTACAACCCAAGTCACCAGAGCTCATAAAAGATGTGTGCGCTGTTGCATCTATGTGAAGTATTTCCATGACCCGAGCATTGACTACAGGACTGTGCTGGAGGAAGCTGGATCAAGGTACCAAGGTGAGTCAAAAGCCAGTTACATAAAACATGAATAGAAATATAAGTACATGCCCATGCGTATGAGTCCCAGACTTACATGACAACAGTTGACCCACTCACTCTCTAATCATCAATCAACAGTATTTACTCTGTTACTCTCCAGCGCCCAGCATTCCCTAAGGGTTCTGTCATTTCAGCAGCATATAGAGCATCAGACCTCACCTCAAGTTGCTTATCATCCAATTTAGATTGGCAGGGAGAGGGAAGATAGACAAGAAGCCAAGAATAACAGCATAGAAAGATGCATCATTCAGTCATTCAACACACATTATAGAGCATCTAGTAAAAGGTAAGCATCATACATGTGAATACAGAGTCCTTGCCTTCAATGACTGCAACCTGCTAAATACAGTCAGTACTAGTTGAGGGATGAAGTGTACCACACTCATGGATTTAAGAATGAGCATAGTGTGTGTTTAGAGTAGGCTGACAGTGGAAATGATTACTCCCCAGCAATTCTGTGACAGTAAAATGCCATACAAAAATCAAATAAAGGAAAACTTTGAGAACCAGGAAATCCTTCTTCATGATCGCTTCTGAGAGGATTGGAATTCAGCATCACAAATATTTTGGCTGGTCAATGAGGCTTACGCCTATAATCTCAGCACTTTGAGAGGCCAAGGTGGGCAGATTGCCAGAGCTCAGGAGTTACCAGCCTGGCCAAGATGATGAAACCCCATCTCTACTAAAAATACAAAAATTAACTAGGCATGATGGTGTGTACCTGTAATTCCAGCTACTTGGGAGGCTGAGGCATGAAAATTGCTTAAGCCTAGAAGGTGGAAGTTGCAGTGAGCCAAGATCATGCCACTGCACTCCAGCCCGTGTGGCAGAGTAAGACTGCCTCCAAGGAAAAAAAAAATTAAATTAAAAAATATATATTTTATAGGCATATATATATAGGCAAGACTTGACTTCTGCAGGTTATGCCCTCCGTCTCAGGACCACAAGTAAATGAGAAAATTAATTATATGATTTCTGCACTGTCTTCATGTTAAAGTGCTATCACTCTCTCTTCCTCATTCCATCATAGACAGATACAGGAGGGTCTCCAGAAACCCTAGAGCTGAATGGAACTCTGTCTGGAAGACACACACTGGAAACTAGGCCTAGGATTATCCAAAGGGTGGTTGAAATCAAGGGTTAAAGTGTGGCTCAAGATAAGGAAGAATCTTCTAATAATTAAAACTGACCATCCAAAAGGAAATGGGATGCTCTGTGGTATAGTTAGTGATTTCTGTGTCTTTGAAATAATCAGGTGGTAGCTAGAAGACCACTGTCAGGAATGCAATAAAAGCATTTTCTGCACAAAGAAAGAAAAAATGATGACATTACCTCAAGTTGCTTTAAAACTCTCAGGTTCTTTGAGTCTTTGACATGCTCAAAATTAGATTTTGAGAGAGCTTGGCCTATCTCCTGGAACATTCTGCTTCAATTTCAGCATCTTTCTCTCTCCTTTTTCCTGTTCAATTTCTTTACACTTCTGTATTAATATTTTTTGTTTGCTAGGGGTTTCTATCAAAAAGAAAAAATAACATGTAAGAACCATTTGTCTCCTTAAGTAATAGCTCTTCAATTGTTTGAAAGTAGTCATTATTTCCATTCCCCAATCCTTCATTCTCTTCTTCAGAATAAATCTGCCTGGCTTTTTCAACTGAGACTGTAGTTTGATTTCTAGATTTTCCAGATTCTTCATCCTGTATAAAGAATATACTCATCTGGACCACATGTCCTCAGTGTAATAAATGTGATAACTCTTGAACATGAGGCAAATTCAAGAACTGAACCTTAGTTTTGACCTCTAGATTGTGGAAAATTTGAGGACAAGACTGAATTAAGTGTCAAGAAAAGTTTTGAATGCAGGACTCTTCCCAGAAGCAAAGGGACAAATGCCTGTGCCTCTCACTTTATAATATGTGTTGGGGAGATCTTGCTGTTGTCAGGGTCTTCCTACAAGGCCTCTCCTGCCTTGTGCCTGTGAGCCTCTCCTGCCTTGTGAGGAGGGGACCTAGAAGATGGGATACCTGCTTCTTGTGAGGAGGGGACCTAGAAGATGGGATACCTGCTTCTTGATGCAAACCTCAAAAGTGCATATATATACATTTTTGTTGTTGTTGTTGAGATAGAGTTGTGCTGTATCACTCAGGCTGGAGTGCAGTGGCATGATTTCAGCTCACCACAACCTCCACCTCCCAGGTTCAAGCCATTCTCCTGCCTCAGCCTCCCAAGTAGCTGGGATTACAGGTGCATACCACCACACCCAGCTAATTTTTGTATTTTGAGTAGAGATGGGGTTTCACCATGTTGGCCAGGCTGATCTTGAACTCCTGACCTCTTGATCCACCCGCCTCAGCCTCCCAAAGTGCTGGGATTACAGGCGTGAACCACCGTGCCCGGCCCTCAAAAGCATTTTTAAGGTGCATTTGCCTTTTCATGCTCTGTGATCCCCACGCCCTTGGACCACTTCTTCTCTAAAAGGGAATTCAACTTATTTTAATACCTTTATGAGCTGAATTTATGACAGTCACTTTATGAGTGAACTTTATGTGTCACTGAAAAAAGGATATGTTGAGGTCCTAAGCCCCAGTAACTCAAAATGTGACCTCTTTTGGAAATAGGATTGTTGCAGGTATAACTAGTTAAATTGAGATCATAGTGGAGTTGGGTGACCCCCTAATTCAATATGACTGTTACCTCTATGAAGACAGCCAGGTGAAGACAGAGACACTGGGAGAAAGCCACGTGAAGGTAGAGCATCAGGATAATACATCTATAAGCTGAGGAATGCCAAACACTGCAGGCAACACCAGCAGCTAGAAAGCAGCAAGAAAAAAGTCCCCTACAGTTTTCTGAGGGAACATTACCCTTTGAACACCTTGATTTGGCACTACCAGCCTCCAGAACTGTAAGACAACAAATTTCTGGGTTTTTTTTTAAGCCACCTAGTTTGTGATATTTTGTTATGGTAGTACTGGGAAACTAATACAGTAAACCTTCCCATGATGGCCTTCTTTACATAGAAGCAGAATTTCCACTTTCTTCCAAAGTCCTGTCAGAGGGCTGAGGGTGAACAAGACATTGGCAGGTGGTGTATCCTGCTTTGGGTCTCATCTCCTATGTTACTGCAACAGGATTCTCCCAAATCTTGAGAATATTGGCAGAGAAGAGAGCAGGAATGAGTGTCAGGGGAAGCTGGTACTATATTAAGCTGATCTTAATTTGATGAACATAGCCACCTTAATGTTTTAGATTTGAGTCTAGCTTTTTGTAAAATGGAAACAATACTCTTGTTCTACTTTCTACCCTTCTTGCAATTACTTCTTATTGGTAACGTGAGGGAATAAAAAAATGACAAAAACTCTGAGCTGCTCAGACAAGAGTACAAAGGAATCTAACCCAGTCTGGCAGAAGTAGTAGCAGCAGCAGCAAAGTAGGACTTCTCTCAGAAAAGGCCAGGAACCAGAGCCAGGCCAGAAGAATGGCCCTGGAACACCAGGGAAAGCAGAAAGTGCCCATTGGTACCATGAATCCAGGGAAGGAAGCCAAGTTCAGACTTCAGCACGTGAGGCCAGCCATGAGAGAGCGGGCATGGTGTGCACTCCAGGTCAGTAAGTCCAGGTTAGCAGATAGCTATACAGCTAGGCATGGGCCTGATCAAAAGCAAAGACAGGCTACACAAGCAGAACAAATGGAACAAAGTGGAGGGTTTGGAGACAAGCCAACTCCAAGACAGCAACTGGGGTTCTATGAGAGAAAACTGGGTTGAACTACTGCTCCTCAAGCAGAATTGTTTTCCTTCCGCTCATGTTTGTTTTTTAATTTCAATTTTTGTAGGTACGCAGTATGTGTGTATATTTATGGGGTATAGGAGAGGTTTTGAAACAGGCATGCAATGTGAAATAAGCATATCATGGAGAATGGGGTATCTCTCTCCTCAAGCATATATCCTTCAAGTTGCAAACAATTCAATTACACTCTAAGTTATTTTAAAAGGTACAATTAAGTGATTATTGACTATTGTCTGTTGTGCTATCAAATAGTAAGTCTTATTCATTCTTTCCAGCTATTATTTTGTACCCATTAGCCATCCTCACCTCCCTCTGCCACCCTCCCACTCCCCTTCCCAGCCTCTGTGACCATCCTTCTACTCTCTATGTCCATGAGTTCCATTGTTTTGATTTTTAGATACCACACAAATAGGTGAGAACATGCAATTTTGTCTTTATGTGCTTGGCTTATTTCTCTTAATATAATGATCTCCAGTTCCATCCATATTGTTGTAAATGACTGGTTCTCATTTTTTATGACTGAATAGTACTCCATTGTGTATATGTACCACATTTTCTTCACCCATTCTTCCATTGATGGTCACTTATGCTATTTCCAAATCTTAGCTATTGTAAATAGTGTTGCAGCAAACACAGAAGTGCAGATATCTCTTTCATATGCTGATTTCCTTTCTTAGGGTTATATACCAAGAAGTGGGATTGCTGGATCATATGGTAGCTCAATTTTTGGTTTTTTGAGGAATATTCAGACTGTTATTCATAGTGGTTGTAAAAATCTACATCCCCATCAACAGTATACAAGAGTTGCCTTTTCTCCACACCTTTACCAGCATTTGTTATTGCCTGTCTTTTGGTATAAGCCATTTTAACTGGGACGAGATAATGTCTCATTGTACTTTTGATTTGCATTTCTCTGATGATCAATGATATTGACCATCTTTTCATATGCCTGTTTGCCATTTGTGCATCTTCTTTTCAGAAATGTTTGTTCAAATCTTCTGCTCATTTTTTGGTCAAATTTTTAGATTTTTTCCTATAGAGTTGTTTAAGCTCCTTATATATTCTAGTCATTAATATGCTTTCTCTCATTCTGTGGGTTGTCTCTTCACTTTGTTGATTGTATCTTTTGCTGTGCAAAAGCTTTTTAACTTGATGTGACCCCTTTGGTCTATTTTTGCTTTGGTTGCTTGTGCTTGTGGGGTATTGGTTGAGAAATTTTTGCCCAGCTCAATGTCCCAGAGATTTTCTCCAATGTTTTCTTATAGTAGTTTCATAGTTTGAGGCCTCAGATTTTAGTCTCTAATCCATTTTTATTTGATTTTTGTATATGGTGAGAGATGGGGGTCTAGTTTCATTCTTCTGCATATGAATATCCAGTTTTCCCAGCACCATTTATTGAGGATTCTTTTACCCAGTTTATATTATTGGCATCTTTGTCAAAAATGAGTTCGGTATAGCTGTGTGGATTTGTTTCTGGGTTCTCTATTCTGTTCCATTTGTCTATGGGTCTGTTTTTATGCCAGTGCCATGCTGTTGTGGTTACTATAGTTCTGTAGCATAATTAGAAGTCAGGTAATGTGATTCCTTCTGTTTTATTTTTGCTTAAGATAGCTTTGGAAATTCTGGGTCTTTTTTGGTTCCATATAAATTTTAGAATCTTTTTTATTTCTGTGAAGAATGTCATTGGTATTTTCATAGGGATTGCATTGTTAACATATAAATATGCTACTGATTTTTGTATGTTGATTTTGTATTCTGCAACTTTACTGAATTTTTTTTCAGTTCAATAGTTTTTTTGAGAAGTCTTTAAGTTTTTCAAAATATAAAATCATATCATCTGCAAACAAGGATAATTTGACTTATTTCTCTCTAATTTGGATGTACTTTATATCTTTCTCTTGCCTGATTGCCTTAGCTAGAACTTCCAGTACTATTTTGAATAACAGTGGTGACAGTGGGAACCCATGCTGTGTTCCAGATCTTAGAGAAAAGGCTTTCATCTTTTTCCTATTCAGTGTGATACTAACTGTGGGTCTGTCATATATGGCTATTAATATGTTTGTGTATGCTCCTTCTACACCCAGTTTTTAGAGGGTTTTTATTATGAAGAGATGTTAAATTTTATCAAATGCCTTTTCAGCATCAGTTGAAATGATCATACAGTTTTTATCCTTCATGTTGTTGATGTGATGTAGCACACTGATTGATTAGCATATGTTGAACCATCCTTGTATTCCAGAGAAAATCCCAATTGGTCATAATGAATGATCTTTCTAATGTATTGTTGAATTCAGTTTGCTAGTTATTTTTTGTTTGTTTGTTTTTTGTTTTTCTTAGATGGAGCCTTGCCCTGTTGCCCAGGCTGGAGTGCAGTGGCCTGATCTTGGCTCACTGCAAGCTCTGCCTCCTGGGTTCATGCTGTTCTCCTGCCTCAGCCTCCCAAGTAGCTGGGACTACAGGTACCCACGACCATGCCCGGCTACTTTTTTGTATTTTTAGTAGAGATGGGGTTTCACAGTGTTAGCCAGGATGGTCTTGATCTCCTGACCTTGTGATCCACCCGCCTTGGCCTCCCAAAGTGAGTTTGCTAGTACTTTGTTGAGATTTTTGCATTGATATTCATCAGAGATATTGGTCTGTAGTTTTTTTCTCCTTTTTTTTCTCTTTTTTTTGATGTGTGTTTGATTTTGGTATTAGAATACCAAAATACCAATACTGGCTTTGCAGAATGAGTTTAAAAGTAGTGTCTCCCTACTCTATTTTTCAGAATAGTTTGAGTAGGATTGGTATTAGTTCTTTAAATGTTTATTAGAATTCAGCATTGAAGCTATCAGGTCCTGGTTATTCTCTATTGGGAGATTTTATTACAGCTTCAATCTTGTTACGTGTTATTGATCTGTTCAAGTTTTGGATTTTTTTCCTGCTTTAATTTTGGTAGGTTGTATATATCTACGAATTTGCCTATTTATTCTAGATTTTCCAACTTACTGGCATATAGTTGCTCATAGTAACCATTAATGATCCTTTTAATTCCTGCAGCATCAATTGTAATGCCTCCTTTTTCATTTCTGATTTTATTTATTTGGATCTTCTTTCTTTTTTTTTCTTAGTCAGGCTAAAGATTTGTCAATTTTGTTTAACTTTTCAAAAAAACAACTTTTTGTTTCATTGATCTTTTGTATTTTTTCTCATTTCAATGTAATTTATTTCTGCTCTGATCTTTATTATTTATTTTATTCTACTACTTTTGGATTAGATTTGCTTTTGCTTTTCTAGTTCTTTAAGATGCATTATTATATTGTTCATTTGAAGCTTTTCCTTTTTGTTGATATAGGTACTTATAGCTATAAACTTCCCTCTTAGTTTGCTGTATCCCATTGGTTTTGGTATGATGTGTTTCCATTATAATTTGTTTCAAGAAATTTTTCAATTTTCTTCCTAACTTCTCCATTGACTCACTGGTTATTTAGGAACATATTGTTTAATTTTCATGCATTTTTAGAGTCTCCAAAACTCCTCTCGTTATTAATTTCTAGTTTTATTCCATGTGGTCAGAGAAGATGCCCTAATCATCTTAACGTTATAAAACTTGTTTTGTGACCTAATATATGGTTTATCTTTGATAATGATCCATATGCTGAGGAAAAGTGTATGTATTCTGCAGCTGTTGGACGAAATGTTCTGTAAGTATCTATTAGATACATTTGGTCTATAGTGCAGAGTAAGTCTGATATTTCTTGTTGATTTTCTGTCTCGAAGATCTGCCCAGTGCAGAAAATGGAGTGTTGAAATCTTCAGCTATTTGGGCCTAGCTCTCTCTTTAGCTCTAATATTTCTTTTACATATCTGGGTGATCCACAGTTGGAAGTACATATATTTAAAATTGTTATATCTTCTTGCTGAATTTACCCCTTTATCATTATACAGTGACCTTTTTTGTCTCTTCTTATAGGTTTTTCTTGAAATCTATTTTGTCTGATATAATATAGTGACTTCTGTTCTTTTTCAGTTTCCATTGGCATGGGGTTTCTTTTTCTATCTCTTTATTCTAAGTCTTTGTCTGTGTTTGTAGGCTAAGTGTGTTTCTTGTAGGCAACAGATCAATGGGTCTTGTTTTTTAAAAATCTATTCAACTAGTCTATGTCTTTTGATGGGAGAGTTTAGTCTATTTACATTCAGTGTTATTATTGGTAAGTAAGGACTTACTCCTGTCATTTTGTTATTTGATTTCTGGTTGTTTTGTGGTCTTCTCTTTTTTCTTTCTTTTCTATCTTCCTCTAGTGGAGGGGATTTTCTCTGGTCGTATCATGTAGTTTCCTACTTTTATTTTTTGTGTGTCCGTTGCATGTTTTTTGGTCTGAAGTTACCATGAGGCTTGCAAATATTATCTAATAAATAACCTATTATTTTACCAAATAACAACTTAGCATTATTTGCATAAACAAGCAAACACGCAAAAAGAAAACTAATAAAAACTCTATGCTTTAACTCATCTCCTCACTTTTTAACTTTTGGTTGTTTCCATTTATATTTTATTGTACTGATTATGTCTTGAAAAGTTATTGTAGTTATTATTTTTTATTGGTTTTTTTTGAGTCTTTTTACTTAGGATAAAGTAGTTTACACACCATAGTTACAGTGTTATAATATTCTTTGTTTTTTAGTTTACTTACTATTACCAGTGAGTTTTGTACCTTCAGGTGATTATTTATTGCTCATTAATTTCTTTTTCTTTCTGATGGAAGTACTCCCTTTAGCACATCTAGTAGGAAAGGTCTGCTATTGATGAAATCCCTCAGCTCTTGTTTGTCTGAGAAAGTACTTATTTCTCCTTCATGTTTGAAGGCTGTTTCTGCCTGATATACTATTCTAGGGTAAAATATTTTTGTTTTTGTTTTTGTTTTCCTTCAGCACTTTAAATATGTCATGTCACTCTCTCCTGGTTTGTAAAGTTTCCCCTGAAATTTGCTACCAGACATATTGGAGTTCCATTTTATGTTATTTGTTTCTTTTCTCTTGCTGCTTTTAGGATCCTTTATTTATCCTTGACTTTTGGGAGTTTGATTATTAAATGCCTTGAGGTAGTCTTTTTTGGGTTAAATCTGCTTGGTGTTCTATAACCTTCTTGTACTTGGATATTGATATCTTTCTCTAGGTTTGGGAAGTTCTCTGGTATTGTTCCTTTGAAAAAAACATTCTGCCAATATATCTTTCTCAACCTTTTCTTTAAGAACAATAAGTCTTAGATTTGCCCTTGAGATTATTTTCTAGATCCTGTAGGCATGCTTCATTGTTTTTTATTTTTTTAATTTTGTCTCCTCTTACTGTGTATTTTAAAATAGCCTGTTTTCAAGTTCTCTAACTCTTTCTTCTGCTTGATAAGTTCTGCTATTAAAGGAAAATATGAAGCATTCTTCAGTATGCCAACTGAATTTTTCAGTTCCAGAATTTCTGCTTGATTCTTTTTAATTATTTCAATCTCTTTGTTAAATTTATGTGATAGAATTCTGAATTCCTTCTCTGCATTATCTTGAGTTTGTTTGAGTTACCTCAATGCAGTTATTTTGAATTTTCCGTCTGAAAGGTCACATATCTCTGTTTCTCCAGGATTGGTCCCTGGTGCCTTATTTAGTTCATTTGGTAAGGTCATGTTTTCCTGGATAGTGTTGATGTTAGTAGATGTTCTTTGGTATCTGGGCATTGAAGAGTTAGTTATTTATTATAGTCTTCACTGTCTGGGCTTATTTGTAGCCATCCTTATTGGGAAGGCTTTCCAGGTATTTGAAAATAATTGGGTGTATCTAAGCTGTATCTGCTTTAGGAGGCACCCCAGGCCCAGTAATGCTGTGATTCTTGCAGACTTATAGAGGTACCGACTTGATGGTCTTGGACAAGATCTGGGAGAATTCTCTGGATTACCAGGCAGAGACTCTTGTTCTCTTCCTTTACCTTCTCCCAAACAAATGAAATCTCTCTCTCTGTTCTGAGCCACATAAAGCTGGGGGTGGAGTGACACAAACACCACCAGCAATATGACTGGGCTAGGTCAGACCTGAATCCAACACAGCTCTGGGTCTCGCCCAAGGCCTGCTGTAACCATTCCCTGGCTACTGCCTATGTTCTCTAAAGTCCCTGGGGCTTTACAATCATCAGGTGGCAAAGCTAACCAGGCCTGTATTCTGTTTTTCAGGACAGTGAGGTTCCCCAGGCCCCACATGGGTCCAGAGGTACTATCCAAGAGTCAAGAACTAGAGTCAAAGACCTTAGAAGTCTATCTGGTATTACTGTATTACGGCTGAGCTGGCACTCAAACCATAAGACACAGTCTTTCGCACTCTTCCCTCCCCTTTCCAAGGACAAAGGAGCCTCTCCCTGTAGCCACTGCCACCCCAGGCCACAAGGAGTACTGCTGGACTACCTCCCATGTTTCCTTAAGGTCCAAGGGCACTTCAGTCAGCTCATGGTGAATGCTGCCTGGCCTGGAACTCACCCTCTAGGACAGTGGGCTCCCTGCTGGCTTCAGTCAGGTCCAGAAATGCTGTCCAAGAGTCAAGTCTTGGAATCAGGAATCCCAAGCGCCTGTCTGATGCTCTGCCCCACTGTGATTGTGCTGGTATCTAAGGTTCAGGACAAATTCCCCTTTACTTCTGCCTCTGCTTTTCTCAAGCAGGAGGAGTTTTGCCCCATAGTCATTATAGCTGGGAATGGCTGAGTCTCACTTGAAGCCAGCAAGTCCCAGAGGCTGACCCAAGGCCCTTGATGTAGTACCTGGGTATTGCTGCTCGTTATTTAGGGTCCAAGGGCTCTTCAGTTAGCAGGTGATGAATGCTCCCAGGACTTGGTCCTTTCTTTTAAGGCAGTGGGCTCCCTTCTGGCCCAGGATGTGTTTAGAAATGTTGTCCAGGAGCTAGGGCCTGGAATGGTGGCCTCACAACTCTGACTGGTGTCCAATCCTGTGTGGCTGAGCTGGTATCCAAGATGCAAGACAAAGTCCTATCCACTTTTCCCTCTCCTCTCCTCAAGCGGAAGAAGGGGGTCTCTTTTGGAGCCACGACCTGTGGAGCCTGGGGTTAGGGGAGGGGTGATGCCAGCACTCCCTTGGCTGCCCCAGCTGGTGTCTTAGTAGGTTGCATCCACCTGCCCTCCACCCCAGTCCACTGCTTCTGGGCCTAATTCAACACTAGGACTAGTCTGAGAATTGCAGTCCTTATGGCTTAGACTGCCTTTCAAGTTTACTTGGAGTCACAGAGCACTGTAGCCCTCTGTGGTAAGATTTTCAGGCACAAGTTCTGACCACTGGGGTCCATGATTGGCTTCTGTTTAGCGCTGGTTTAAATGCTCCCTGTGTAGGCAGACATCAGCTGAGTTTGACCCAGTTCTCCTTTCTGCTCTAACAAGGCAGCACTGAGTTCAATGTCTCAGAATTGCTGTGTTCTCCCTGATCCAGCACTCAAAGAGGATCTCTGCACGAGGCCACTGCTGCCGGGGGTCAGAGAAGGGTGGCGTCAGTGACTCAGGACTGTTTCTTTCTATCTCTTCAGTGCCTTTTTTAGCACTAAGAAGTTAAAACCAGGTACTGTGACTGCTCACCTGTTTATTGGTTCTTATGAAGGTGTTTTTTTCTGTGTAGATAGTTGTTAACTTGGTGTCCTTGTCTGGGGGGATGATCAGGAACCCTTCTCTGACACCATCTTGCTTCACCTCATATTCTGCCCAGGTTTTAACAAGCCTTCTTACTATGGGTTGATGAGGGCCAGAATATCATGCAGATTTTAATTCTAAGAGATTAAGATGTTAAATCCTTCTATTCAGCTAGAGCACAATAAAGAGTAGTTTTTGCAATTGTAATTAGTCTTCCAAGTAAGGCAGGTACTATGGGTCTGTTGGTTGGTACCTGCTTTCCAACTCCTATAAGAAACTGTATTGTTTGTCTTAGAGTAATAAACACAAACTGTTTTTACAACTTGGAAAAAAAAAAAAACTCAACAAAATCCAGTGCAGCTTGAAAACAGCCTGAAATTCATTGTCTTTCTATGTTATTCTCCTCATTAGAGCTTTGGCCTACTCATTTCCAACCCATGAGCTTCAGGTTTTTTAATCTACAAAATAGAGCCATTGTGGTAAATACCAGTCCAACAAGACCTGAGGTTAACACATCTCAGAAGAAGTAAACACCTGCCATGAGCTGCTTCTGTGTGCCATTGGTATTGATGAGGGAAGGACTTAATGACCCAGAGTGAGCACAACATATCTGGAAGTGGGGCATGATATTCCCCAAGAGAGTTCAATAGGAAGCAACAAGCAAGCCAGAGAGAAGCCGTAGTATTATACAGTCAGTTGGTAGGAATGTTGTTCATTTCATCGAAAGAGGCAATGAAAGAGATTTTCAGGAATGGAGACAAACCTCTGTAGGAGCACAGAGAAACTGAATGCCCTCCCTCTCTAGGGTGCACACATCTTCTTTCATTGATAGCTCACTTGTCAACATTTTAGATGAAGCAAATTATTTTTCCTCTTTGTTAGTAAAAATCCCATAAATGCTAGTCAAGGTAATTGTTTTAGCAGTCACTCCTGCAAGCCAGCTGTGCTTAGGGAAATCTACCAATGATACCATTTATTGAGTACCACTGTATGATAAGCCCTCTCCATGTGTTATCTCATATGATCATCCTAATAACCCTCTGGTATAGGGGTTAACATCTCTATTTTATATATCAGGTATTTAGCCCCTGTGTGGTTAAGTCACATACACAAGACCATATGCTTAATAAACAGCACAACTGGCATTGGAAACCAGGATTGTCCTAATTAAAAGAGAATCAGGGGCCAGGGGCAGTGGCTCATGCCCATAATCCCAGCTATTTGGTAGGCTGAGGTGGGAGGATCACTTGAGGCCAGGAGTTCGAGACCAGTCTGGGCAACAAAGTAAGCATCCATCTCTGCAAAATAAATAAATAAAATAAGAATTTAAAAAAATTAGCTCAGCCTAGTGGGCATGTACCTTTAGTCCCAGATACTTGAGAGGCTGAGTTGAGAGGATCACTTGAACCCAAGAGTTCAAGGCTAGGATTGTGCCACTACATTCCAACCTGGGAGATAGAATAAGGCCCTATCTCTTAAGAGAGAGAAAAAATCAATAGTGGTGGCTTTGAACCTAGGTATGAAAGAATGGTGAAGTAATTTCAGACAAAAAGTATTCCCTATTGAGAACAAATTAGTGAAGTGAAAGATGGAAGTAAGAAAAATGAACCAACATGTATTGAGTGTTCCCTCTTCACCTGCCTTTCATTCCCACAACATACCAGGCTCGTCTAGCACTCAACATTAGCACTTTCTCTGCTACGTTACATTGCCTCTCAGCAAGAAATGTGTTCTCACTTGTATTATTTTTATTCCTACCATTTCATCTCCTTCTCCCTCCCTCCATGTCCAGTGGACTTCCCAGAAAGTTGGGTCTAACAGTTATAGCAGATAATAATTCTATGTAACATTTATTGATCACTTTCCAGGTACCAGTTTCTGTGTTGAGCTCTTTATGTGGATCTTACAATTTAATCACCAAAATACCCATAAAGAAGATGATATTTTATCCCCATCTTCTGGATGAGAATATTGCACCATATTTTTTCTTCTCTCCACCTTACTTCCCAATTGCATTAAAATATTTTTCCTCAGATTCAGGGATCATGGCCTGGGGAGAAACCCAGCATTTTGTAGAAGTAAAAATATGAACACAGATACAATGCTTCATTTTCCCGAACACACCATGCAATGCAAAGATGCTACCTTTCGTCTGCAATGATTCTACCTATTGTTAGTTCACTGCATCCTCAGAGTCAGTGCACAGGCAGGAGAGGCTGAGATTATTTAGATTCTCGTAATACAGCAGATAATGAGAAAGACAGGCTAGGATGCCATGGGTGCCACATTAGTGCCTTCTTTAAGGTTCTGATATACAAGCAGCCCTGCCCCAGTTGGTTTGTGTTTAAAAGAAGATCATTTATTAAGGTGCTGATATACAAACTCTGTCCCACCCAAGTTGGCTTGCGTTTAAAAGAGGATCCTGACAAGTCTACCTAAAGAAGATGAAAGAGGTATTGGGGGCAGGGGACAATGGACTGGTTAATGTGCAGAAATAAACTTTACAGCTCTAGGCCAGGGCCACCATAAACCTCTTCCACACTGTGCAGCACACATTATGATGGAAACAACACACCTTGGCTGGTGGCTTTGCTCCGTGTTCCTCAAGGGAGCTCTGGGTTGCAAACCTGCCTGCTCCCTGGCTGTCTCGTCTTTTCCATGTGAGGACCACAATTCCTGACCTTTGCAGTGGCTGTAAACTTTGAGACAGGGAGGCAGGATCTGCAGCTTCCCAGGGGCCTCAGAGGACTCTAGTGGCCCATGCAGCTCTGTGGACTTGGAATTTGAGCTCACTGAGGATGTCACATACAGATAAACAAGTGACACATTGCATCTTGAACACATTGCAAACAACTTTTAAAGGTTGTCTCATCCATGCCTCTGTCTCTTCTTTGGAAGAGTTCAAAATTATTTCAGACTGAAAATATCTCCTGCTTTCAAAAATTACCAAACACAAATTATATGAATGATTTTGTTTAAACAACTTAGAGGACCCAACTCAAAATTTTTCTTAAGTCCAATTACTCGTGCTTCAGGAACATATGATGATGTTTCCTCTTGTTCTCTTTTGGAATGGTGAAGGGTATTTCACTGACATCTTGAATCATTTAGAGGGACTTAGGATTCAATTTAATACAATAAATATTTACTGAGCTTCTATGTATCTGATACTGAAATGGGGCCAAGAGAGTTACAAAGTTGATGATCTGGGCTTCTTTCTCATCTCAAGAAACATAATTTCCACATCACTCATGATGTAGAGTGTGGTAAATGCCACCTAGTAAGGCCACAAGGAGAGGGTTTGGAGCCACTGATGTTACCTGGAATCAAACAATTCTATGGTGGAGACAAAGATACTCAGGAGAGCACCTGCATCTCATCTGGATCAAAAGGGACGAACACAACTGTCTGGATGAGCTGTGGTACAGGTGTTCTGCCAAGAAGAGGAAGCTGGCAGAAGAGGCCTTGGTAAGTCTGAATTCTTGCCTCACTTCTGGTACTGAGTTCTCCCTGCACATCACATTCTTACTATGTACCATTCATGCCTCCCTTCCTCCATTAATTTATCTAATTGATATCTATTAAACAAATGCCTACCATGTTCTTGACCCTGAGCCACATGTGAGAGATTCATCAGGGAACAAGACAGATGGGAGGAGCCCCATTGCTATGGTCAAATGTTTGTGTCTTCCCAAAATTCATATGTTGAAACCTAACTCCCAAAATGATGGTGTTAGAAAGTGGGACCATTGGGAGGTGATTAGGTCATGAGGGATTCACGTCCTTATGAAAGAGACCCCAGAATGTTACCTGGCCCTTTCACCATGTGAAGACACAGCTAGAAGGCACCACCTATTAACTAGAAAGTGGGCATCAGCAGACACCAAATCTGTTGGCACTTTGATCTTGGACTCCCCAGGCTCCAGTACTGCGAGAAATAAATGTCTGTTGTTTATAAGCCACCAAGTTTATGGTATTGCGTTATAGCAGGCCAAATGGACCAAGACACCCCACCCTTGTGAAGGGGACAGAGGACTCAGAATAATTAACAAATCTGCACTGAGCATAATCCATGGTGCATAGTACCGCAGAGCAGTACTGTACAGTGCTCTTGAGGGCCTCCCAGGAAGTGCAGGTAATAATTGTGACAGTCTTAAGATCATCTTAAAATGTTGCTTCATCCCTGCTTCATCCCTTCACTATCTGTCATCGTGTACTATTCAGGGTTTTTTCATAATAATTATATATATATCTAATATTTTATTACATTGTTTATTGCCTGTCTCTGTCATGTGAATAGAAATTCCATAAGGGCAGAATTTTTGTCTCATTCAGCACTCTATTCTTATTGCCTAAAATCATGTCTGGCACATGATAGGAACTCAAATTTCCATCTATCTGTCTGTCTATCTATCTATCTATCTATCTATCTATCTATCTATCTATCTATCTATCAATATATTTATCCATCCATCCACCTACCTACCTACCTTCCTACCTATTTATAATTTATTTAATTCTTTATTTACTTATGATAGCCTAGAGAAGTTAATGAATTCTTAGAGGCAATTAATTATCTAAAGAATTCAGAGAAGAAAGAAGTAAGCATATGAAAAGATGCTTAATTAACATCATCAGTCATTACAAAACTGCAAATTAAAAGCACAATGAGAAATCACTGTACACCTATTAGAATGGCTAAAATTAAAAAGACTGGCCATACAAAATACTGGAACAAGTAGAACTCTCAAACATTGCTAGTGGAAGTGTAAAATGATAAAACCACTTTAATGACACAACCACTTTGGAAAATGTAGTTGTATCATTTTGGTAGTTACTTAAAAAGTTAATCATATACTTACCATAAGATCCAGCCATTTAACTTCTAGGTATTTACCCAAGAGAAATGAAAGCATATATACACATGCTATGGTCTAAATGTATTCCCCTAAATTCACGTGTTAGAGATGGAGGTGGGAGGATCACTTGAGGCCAGGAGTTCAAGACCAGCCTGGGCAGCATGGCAGGACATTATTTCTACAAAAAAAAAAAAAAAATTAAAGTAGCTGGGCATGATGACACATGCTTGTGGTCCCAGCTACTCAGGAGGTTAAGGTGGAAGGATGACTTGAGCACCAGTGTTGGAGGCTACAGTGAGCTATGAATGTGCCACTGCCCCCAAGCCTGGGTGACAGAGTGAGACACTCTAAAAAGAAGAAACACAGAAACTTAATTTACAATGGAACAGTGTTGGGAGGTGGAGTCTTTTGGGAGTTTAGCCCATGACTGCTCTGCCTCATGAATAGATTAATGCCCTTACAAAAGGACTTGACAGACAGAGGTTAGCCTCTTTTTACTCTTCCTCCTTCTTCCACATGAGGACACAGCATTCAAGGTTCCATGTTGGAAACAGACAGCAGCCTTCACCAGATGCTGGTGTCTTTATCTTGGACTTCTCAGCCTCCAGAACTGTGAGAAATAAATTTCTGTTGTTTATAAATTTCCCATTCTCAGGTGTTCTGTTACAGCAGCATAGAATAAGACATGACATTCAGATTTATACACGGATGTTCATAGCAGCTTTGTTTGTAATAATAAAAATCTAGAAACAATCCAAATGTCCATCAGCAGTTATAAACAAACTGTAGTTCATCTATGCAACGGAACACTGCTCAGCAATTAAAAGGAATGTAGGACTGTGTGAATGAAGCCAGAACAACAACAAAAACTGCAAACTGTATAATTTCATTTACATAAAATTCTAGGACATGGAAACCAATCTAGAGTGACAGAAAGAGATCACTGGTTGCCTAGGGGCTAGTGCGGGGGCTGCAGAGAGGGACAAAGAGGTGCCACAAAAGAACATGAGGAAACTTTTGGAGACAGTGAATGTGTTCATCATCTCAATCATGGTGATGGTTTCACAGTTATATACTTATACAAAAAAAATTGAATTGCAAATTTTGAATATATGCAGTTTATATGTATTATCTGCACATCAATTAAAAATGAAAAAAAATAAAAGCTACACTTCTGGCAATTTGAAAATTTCAAGGTTGCTCTATGAATATGCAAGTCTGACCAGACATTTACGTGTCTTATAGATTAGACTACAATGATAAGGCATCTACTTCCACTTAGAAGAAGTTTTAAGGAGATTACTAGTTAATGTGTATTGAGTATTTGTTACGTCTCTGCAAGTGGGCTATGTACATACACTATATGAGTTAGGCTCCACAACAATTGTGAGGTGGTTCCTATTATTATCTCCATTTTCAGTTAATAAAATTGAGTCTCAGGAAATTTAATATTTTGCCAAAGACCTCAGGACTGCTAATTGGTATAATAAAACTTTGAAAACAGGCTCATTTGATAGTTGAATTGAGCCTCTTAATTTCTATTCTATTGGCAATAGGTACTTAGTTTTTAGAGAAATTTAGAATGGGTTGGAGCGGTGTTGGAAGGAGACAGTTGAGTCTGGTGCTAAGTATTTACTAAGTATTAGTAAAATACTTAGTTCAAATATTAATTTTGCAAATCTAAAGTATAAAGCAATGTGTTGTGATTCTATACTTAGAAATCCTTAAAACTGTCCTCTTATCTCTTTCAAATTTGACCTCTTTCTTCCCTCTCTACCTCTATACAAAAAATAAATGCCACCATAACCAGTGCCACCATAACTTCTCGCCTGGACAATTGCTCAGCCTCTGGTTAAGCTTCCTTGCTTATATGTCCCACATAGCAGCCAGGACGATCATCTGAAACCTGAAATAATATTTTGTCACTTTCCTTCTGAAAGCCATCTAGTGTTGTTTTTAGGACATTTAAAATAAAATTCAAACTTCTAATCCTAATTTTGCCCCTATATACTTCTTTTAAAAACCCCAAATGACAGAGTCTCGCTATATTGCCCAGGTTGTAGTGTAGTGGCTATTCACAGGTGCAGTTAGAGTGCACTGCAGCCTTGAACTCCTGGCCTCAAGGGATCCTCCCACCTCAGCCTCCATGTACTGGGACCGTAGGCATACAATACCATGGTGGGCTTCCTACATACTTCTCTGATCTTGTCTTCTGCCATGCTCTCCCAGACTCTCTACTCTTAGTCTTACTAACCTTCTTTCTGTTTCCCAAACACATAAAATGAGTTCTGCTATGGTTTGAATGTGTCCTCTCCAAAATCTGGTGTTGTCAGTGTAATAGTATTAAGAAATGTAACCTTGAAGAGGTGATTAGGCAATAAGGGCTCCTTCCTCAAAAGTGGGATTAGGTGCTCTTATAAAAAGGCTTGAAAGAGGGAGTGCAGTTTGTACCCTTTTCCTTTCTTCCTTCAGCCATGTAAGGACACAGCATTCCTCTCCCGCCCCCAACACAGAGACTGCAAAATTCAAGGTGCCATCTTGGAAACAGAGGCCAGATCCTTACCAATGAATCTGCTGGTGTCTGACCTTAGGCTTCCCAGCCTCCAGAACTGGGAGAAACAAATTTCTACTCATTATATATTAACCAGTCTGTAGTATTCTGTTACAGCATCACAGAATGGACTAAGACAGGTCCCTATCTCAGGCCCTTTGTACCTGACGTCTCTTCCTGAAATGTTGATCGTGTAGGTTTCTGTATGGTTCACTCTTTCTCATTCTGGGTTCATCCCAATGTCAGATCTTACATAACTACCCCAAGTAAACTGGCCCTGTAGCTCTGTTTTCTATTACATTACTAGATTTTGTTAATTTTCATAGTACTTACTACTATCTGAAATAGTCTTATATATTAATTTGATTATATCTGTCTCACCTCAATATGTTTTCTGTTCATAGGACAAAAATGTGTCAGTCTTTCTTTACCATTGTAATCCCAGAGCTTAGAAGAATGCTGGGCACACAATAAGTACTTGATAACTATTGAGGGACTATACTGACTGCACAAATAATAAGTAGTCTGTGATGAGATGTAATCCCAAACTTTGCCAGTAGGTGTTATAGTCCAGCATCCAACAGTTGCAGACATTAATATGCCAACTTGGATGGTTGCTACCACCCATGTGTCAGATTCTATGTTAATAATTTATTTCTTAATTTTTTTAATATAAAATTCCATATAGTGAATGGCACCACAGGGACAAGCCTTGTAAATATGATGTGACATCCAAATCACAGAACTCCCTCTGATTCAGTAGGCCCAAACTCACCATCTGAACTGCTTTATTTTTAGGGTTGCATGAACTCAGTCTGGCCTCAGGGCTGGAGTAAATATTGTCTAGCAACACCTTTCCTTATTTCCCTACATTTTCTCTCTTTAAACATTTCCTCTGTAATGATTTGTTTGGGAAATCACCTCAGCTTAAACTCTAGTTGAATATTCACAATAGCTTCTGAGCATCATAAATCATTTGCTTCCTTGGTGCTATTCTGAGGATGGAACTTCATAGCGCCACTCTTTGGATTACTGAACCTGCCAACTCTCCCTTCTGGTTGCCAAGAATTAGCAGTATCAATAAATACTCAGAAAAGTCTGCCATGAATAAGCCAAGTTCCTACCCATTATACTCAATAAATAAATTATGGTGGTGCCAGGCAGTAGCCCATCTTGTTAGGAGGTCTGTCTACAGTTTTTTTTTTTTTTTTTTTTTTTGAGCCCAGGTTTTAGATGGCTCTCCTTGGTGGTGGGCAAGAAGCACTAGGAAGATACCTAGATCAGGGGTCTAGGACATTGATGGGGTCAGAAATAAATGGACTGACATGTCTCTGAATTATAAAGCATTTCTTTGAAAATTCTGCTTTGTGAGGGCTGTTTCCAAGCTGCACAGAAACTGGAAACAAAAGAATTTTCCTTTTTATTTTCTTAACAAACAAACTATTCCTTGGCTGTCTCTTTGTAGATGGGTGCCATTGACAACACAGAGAGAAGAGAGAACCTAAACAATGAAACAAGCCCCCTGCCCACATGCTGTCAGACATAGGGGAAAAGAACAAAACCAAAGAAAAGCCATTGAGCAAACACAATGGCCTTGTCTTCTACCTTTCTTGTGGCACAATGCAGGACCGGACAGCGCTGTCCTCCCCGCCCCCACCACTCCCTCCCTCCCTCCACTCCCTCCCCACTCTACCAGCCTTCCTGCTCCCAAGGCACGTTACTGACTAGCAGCTTGCCAGTCCAGGTAGTAGTTTTAATCCACCAACTAGTATTGCAGCTCATAGAACTGCTTTGGATTTATGAAACAGGCTGAGGGGAAGTAAAGTACCCTTGTTTATAGATAATAAAAGCTAAGAGTGGAGCTTCAAGGGAGCGAGGTGGGGTGCCAGGGGTCCTTAGGAAGGTGTTGGTACCACCTACTGCCAGAGTCTCTTTTGAATTGACTTTACTCAGGAGTCCTGAAAGCCCTTTAAGCTATTTCATGGTAGCCTTTGACAGAGAGCTCTTTGGCAGTGACTTGGAGAGAGCTTATGAAGACCAGTGCTCAGGCTTCGGTCATGACATAGGCAGATTGGGGATGGAGTGGTACATGTTTGATTGCGGTGTGTGTTGAAGGGCAAGGGGGCAGGTTTTGGTACAATGACAACTAGCATGAGACCTTGAACTCACTGTGGATTTTAAAAGTGTTTGTTTAATGCATGAATAAAAGAATATTTATGGTATTTTGTGGTCTATAGTGACCAATCATAGCATACATCTTAGAATCAACAAGCTCTAAGGAATACTAATACCCAGTCTAATAAATTCAGTAAAACTAAGAGTGGACTCTAATGTAAACTATGGACTTTTGGATGTACCTCCCTGGTGGGGAATGTTGATAATGGAGGAGACTAGGCTTGTGTGGGGGTGGTGAATGTGGAATATCTCTGTATCTTTTGCTTATTTTTCTGTGAACCTAAAACTGATCTAAAAAAAGTCTATAAAAAATTCATAGCCACATAAATCAGCAGTCAGATCTGGCGATTCAGCTGAACCTTTATCTAAGTATATAGAAAAGAACGCATGTTTTCTGATGTTTGAAAAAATTGCTGTTTTACCTTGAAACTAATAAAACAAAATTGGCAGAACTCATTTTTAAAATGCAGTAAAAATACTTAGTCTGTCCTACAGCCTGTATTCGTCTACCATAGACGTCATTTCCAAGCCATGAAATTTCCCTGGAATCCATAGGAGGCAAACCTGGAGTTAAAGCCTGAATTTGCCATTTAATAATGAGAAAACCTTGGAAAAGCAAGTTAAACTTTTGTGGCCTGTTTTCTCACCCACATGATGGAGATAGTCTACATATTCTCAAAGGCAGGGGGGTAATGCCTCCAAGAGACAGCCTGTGGGAAAGTGGTTTGCAAATTATACAGTGATACACAGACACTAGTTGTTGTTTTGTTCCATTTGCTCTTTTTGACTTTTGGACAAATGTTGCCTTTGAGTATAATGAATTTAGCGTTCAGATAAGCTTTCTCCCCTCCCACGGCAGGGTGGCAGGGGTTAGATGTGGGTTCTGGGCTCAGTGGAACATTGGAGGGACAGGAGATGGCTGTTCCAGAGCCCCTTCCAGAGCACATTGTAGAGCTGGGTCAGTAGGCATGGTTCAGGAGAAGGGCAAGTTTAGGTTTTAGTTGTGACTTTACATTGGTACTTAAAACAAGCATAATATCAATTGCTTGATGTTCGTGTCTGTGTGTGTGTTCCCTAGAAAACTCAAACAAAATACAGTCATAAAACGGCACTGGCTCGCAAACCCAGAACATTATGAAATCAGACAGCAGGTCTAATGAGAACTAGAGTGAATAAAATGATCAGCATTCCTTTAAGATTGATTTCCATAGAACTTGGGAGGACAAGGGTTTCAGGAAAAGAGAGGCAGGGTAAACTGGGAGTGGGAAGGAAAAGGAGTTTTGTGGGACCATAGCAGTGACCATAGCATGTCCAGAGGCATCCTCCAGACGTAGTTATAATGGGCAAAAGCAGTAGATTGGAAGAGGCATTTAGAGGAGAAAGGGCCAGTTTTCTAAATATGGCAAATATAAAAATAAAAAATAAAATGAAAACAAAACAAAACACTTTGCAACTTAACAATCATGAAATATGTTGATGTATGACTCACACTTAACTCGTGTTTTCCACGTGCCTACAGGGAATCAGCATACAGTCAGCTTCACTCAGCAACCTTGAGTTTTGTGTACGCTTATCAAACAAAACTTCTCTCTTTATAAAAAAATCCATACTACCCCTAACCTCAGCCTGGGCCCAGGGTCAGCTGAGCCCATCTTTGTGGCCCAGAATATCCAGGGCCTGTGAGCTCTCCAGGCGTCATCTGCAGGACCCAGGCTTCCTGGATGAAACATGCCCGGCTCTGAGGGTTCTAGTGCTGTGTGTTCTCTTTCTTGCTTCACAAGCCTAGAAATGCACAGTAAAGAAGCATAGAAAAACAGAGTGAAGTGTCTGGAAGGGATTTTAGGGATTATTCCATCCATTGCCTTTACAGATGGAAAAAAAAAAAAAAAAAAGAAGGCTAGAAAGGAGAAGCAGCGTGCTCTGGATAGGGCCACAGTTAGACTTGAACTTGACTCTCAACTGCTAGTCCTGTGATCTTCAGACAATGGGCAGAGCTGTCACTCTAGTTGTTTTTCAGAGAGAACAAAGCGATTAATTTTCAACTGACTCATTTCACTCAGTAAACATTTCCTGTGGTCTTCCATCAGGTCTGTCTATCTGGATGACCGTCAGTCCAGCAGAGACATAGAAATGTGCCATAAATAACTGAATGCATCACAAAAACAGAATAGGAGTTATGAGTGTTACGGAAGGCTTGATTTGAGTTATCACCTGAGAAATGGACACCCTCTAGCCCACTCCCACAGTTCACACTGGTTCTTCTACCTACAAGCCAAGTCTTCACTTTCTTAAAAGGGGATGTGGACATGAATTGACTAGGCCACACATTTATCAATTTGAAGCCATTGCTTTGCTTCACAGATGTAGAAACCCCATTTCTTGACAAAGAAGAGGAAAGAGGAAAAATGAAGGGAGAAATGATAGAATTAAAGAAGAATGTAAATAAACTTTCTGGTATACACAGAATAAAAGGATCCAGTCTAGCCAACTAGACAAAAGTTAGTTTCTCAATACTAACACGCCGGGTGCCTCTCTTAAGATGCCTTTCCAGGCCTGGAACAAGAAGTTTCACTTTTTCATTTCTTCACCCAAAATAAAACTTGAACTTCTCACTTCCTCATCTTTTCATTTCCAGATCTCAAAAGCAGCCTCTTCCACACCTACCCTTGGGGCATGTCTGGCCCACTCCCCTACAGCCTTGAATGTCACAAGTTCTTAAATGTGCTCAGTTGCAAATATATTTTACCACTTTCTTTGCAGCTCCCACACATTCTTGGATTTCAAAAGCCATTTTAGCATCAACTAGGGGCTGTTCTGAGGTCCAGACAGCTGTTGCAAGGTGGTATCATAGGTTCTCAAGCCCTGGCTAAGAGTAACTTAATAGTAAGTGATCATTCCATGATGCTGCAATCTCACCTGTTAGGTACATGCTATCCCTGACTTCAGAGTCAGACTCTCTTTCCTGCATTATTAAGGTAGAAAGACATTATTTGAGATGAACTATAAATATATATATATAAATTTATCTCTGTGCTTGCTATTTTTTAGCTTCTGAGTTTCTTATCCTCAGCTGTCAACTCCTAACCAACATGCTACTGTCAGCCTTAACCTGAGATGCCAAGCAATATGGCTTTTCCAATTTGGCGATTCCTTATGCACTGACATCAGTGGTTCTCAGGCCGTATACTTTATCTGCCTAGCTGGATCTCTGTTTCCCTACACATTTCACTAGATCTCAGCTTCTCCTTTGTTTGCATCTCACATCTCCCCATTCCATTGCATCCATTCATTCATCCATTCACCACTTAGTATCTACTGAGGTCAGACACTGTGAAAGCACTGCAGAGTTTGCACAGAAGCATAAGACACCGTGCCTAGGGTCAAAGAGCTTCCAATTCAGTAGCAGGAATCAGATAAGCACAGAAGTAATTGTGATACTAGGGAAAATGTGACCATTGCCTTCCAAAATGGGCATAAAGTCATATGGTAAGGAGAAGTGTGTTGGTTTGGATGAAGGGAGGTGACATTTAAGGTAGTTCTCATAGAGTGTGTAAGACTATAGGTAGAGCTGTTAGGAAGATATCTATGCTTGCAGAATGTGCAGGAACATAGCCAGTGAAGTAGGAGTGTGGAGTATATGTAGTGATTTCTCAAGCATGCTTCTTCAGGTAGGGTGCAATAGGCTGCAAGTAACAGAAAAACCCAATTAAAAGATACTTACTTATTGCCAGGAGTGGTGGCTCACACCTGTAATCCCAGCACTTTGGGAGGTCGAGGCAGGCAGATTACCTGAGGTCAGGAGTTCGAGACCAGCCTGGCCAACATAGTGAAACCCCATCTCTACTAAAAATACAAAAGTTACCTGGGTGTGGTGGCAGGCGCCTGTAATCACAGTTACTCAGGAGGCTGAGGCAGGAGAATTGCTTGAACCTGGGAGGCAGAGGTTGCAGTGAGCTGAGATCATGCCATTGCACTCTAGCCTAGGCGACAAGAGCAAGACTCCATCTCGAAAAAAAAGAAAGATATTAGGTATTTACTTATTAAATCCCATACCAAGTTAGTTGTTCCACAACTGGTAAATAGAGCAGCCTCATAATATCAGGGCTGTTGTGTCAGCTTCTCTGCAATGTTCTTGGCCTTGCCTCTTATATTTAAAAGACAGTTTTAGAAACTCTAAGCATCACATTCTCCTCATACAACAAAGTTCAAAAGTGAAAAGAGGGCACATGTTTGGCTGCAATTCATTTTACAAGTGAAAAGAATATCCCCAGAGTCCCCCAGCAGACTCCCTTTTATTGGCCAAGACAGCATCCCTTGTCCATGTCTTGGCTGATCACTGGCAATGGGAAATGGAATTAACACAATTGACTTAAACACATCAATATTGACCTACTGGGCCTAGGAAGGAGTTCATGAGCACTGGGCTGCCAGATACTAGAATAAAATGAGCATTTGAAATTGTAAAGAATAAGGAGGTTTCTGCCCCCATATGTTTGCTTTCTTGTACCTTTGGAAGCCTTGTATAGACAGTTCCTTCTGCCTGGGCTACCATATCAACACACTCACTTTCCCACCGGGACTTTCCAAAGTGTCCTGTGTATCCCAGCCACATGGAATCATTGCACTTATTTTATTGTTTGCCTCCTCCACTTAACTATGCTCACATTGAGAACAGGGGCTATTCTATTTCTTCCCTATTGTGTAGGCCTAGCACAGTGCCTGGCCTACATTAGATACCCAATATATATTTGTTGAACTGAATAAATATTTGGTGAGTGAATGAGTGAATGAGTAGGGAAAAATGAGGCTAGGGGCTTTAGGTGGAGGAAGTGCCATTTGGATGAGTCCCATAAGGTGCATATGTAGCTTTGTACCTCTTCTTCCCCTTGCTTCTGTGATTTGAACATTGACAAAACTCCACACTAGATTATAGGGTAGCTGATTCCAGGCAGCTCAGCATCACCTTTAGTAAGCTCATGCAGCAGGCACAGGCAAGCCATTTCCAGGATGTAATTTGATAGGATGTGAATGAGGAGTGAGGAAAGGCTAGAAGGGAAAGAAAGGGAAAGAGAAATCCCCTTGGAAAAATTGATGAGATATTCTTGGCTACTTACTGGAATCTCTGATATGCCATTCTATATCTTTATCCTCACCCTCACCTTGATAATTCACAGTTTTTAATTCTAGGTGAAAACTCATAGTGAATTGATCATAGCCACAGACTCAGTGAGATTGAATATCTTTATGTTGATAAAATCTTCTTTCTCTTGATGAGCCATCATCAAGAATGTACAGTCAATAAAGTCACTTTGAAATGTTTATTAAACTCACATTTCCATCTTAACTAAATAGACTGCAGCCAGTGGGGCTATAACTATAACACACTGAGGAAAAATGAGGGACCCCAGCTCCTTGAGAAGGGAACATCAGTACCTTCATTTTGAACTGTGTGGTGTGCTCTTCTCCCCATGTTCAATCCCAGTTACCTACATCACTAAGTCCGGGGAAAGCAGTGACATAAGAATCTCAGAAGAACAGCTTCCCTTCTCTCCTCTTCCGGGTTAGCCACTTTCAGTATCCAGGGAGTTGAGGAATGCTATGCATATGTGAGAGCCAAGATTGTATCCAGAGCAACCTAGCATTGGGTGATGGATAAGAACCTAGGCGCTGTAGCCAGACTGAGCCTGAGTTTAAATCCTGATTCTGCAACTTATGAAATTGTGAAGTGGGGCAAGTGACTTTCAAAATCTCTTTGAGCCTGCATTTCTTTCCCTGTAATATGAGAATAATATTAGCACTTACTTCATGGGGCGGTTGTGAAGAGTAAGAGTCATCGTGGGTATAGAGCCAAATGAAAGGTGCCTGTCACAGAGTTAGCATTCAACAAAGATTATCTTTTATTATTATTATTGTTCTCACTGTCCAGCCCTACTTCTCTGGAAACAAGAGGGGGTGAAAAAGGGGGCTTCTTGGAGAAAATGAATGCTTTTATTCCACACAGAGCTACAAGTATTCAGTCCTCAAAAAATGTCCTCCCAGAAAAAAAAAGGGACAAACAAAGCCACCACAAGTGAAGCTGATTTGTTTTGAAAAGAATCTTAGGATTGGAGAAGAAAACCAAATCTGCTCCATGAAATTGAGCTACAGATAATAAAAGTGTCAACGGGGGACAGTGGTCCGAATACTGACTCTGTTGAAAAAAAATTCATCATACTTCAGAAAAATATATATTCAGGCACCTTGTCAGTGTGCATCTCATCCCTCGGTGTCACCCCGGCAGTGGATCTGCTTCGTTTACTGATAACAAAAAGAGTAAAGAAAAGAACAAAGTTTTTATTATCTCCAAGCTGAGCGCCATGGGGCCAATATAGCAGTCCATGAAAGGCTGCCCCAGCACCTCGTTCCCAGCCTCATGCATCATCAGCTGAATCGACAGCTGAGTGCAAACTTCATTGTTCCTTCCAGCCCCTGTAATGAGTTGCAGAGAGAGGAAAAGAGGACTCTCTTAGTTCAACAGAAGGGCCAAATACTCCCTCCAAAGCATCCCTCCTTCCTGGAATTATGGATGTCCTTGCAGACCCAGCCACAGGAAAGCTGGCAGCCCAGGCAAAGGGTCAAGGTGGTGGCACAGATACTGAGAAGTCCAGAGAATCTGCCCAGGTGAATGCAGGTTGAGGAGCATGCCCATGCCCTTATGTGAGTCACAGCACCTTGGGCAACCCATCAGAGCACTGGTCACCCTGCACGGGAAGAATGACCTCCTGCGGCATGTATGTCTCCTACCCCTGCCTCCCTGTCTAACCTGCTTTGGTACTCATGCAGCCTAGTGCAGTGTCTGGCACATAGCAGGCTGTCTAGCAGAGTTAATGAACCAACCGAACAGAACTGAAGGACAATAGGTGGGTATGAGGAAAGATGGAGCAGGGGTGTGTTTCCTCTGAATCTTTTTGAGGTGGAAATGCTGCCAATGACACCTGTGAGGAAGAAGAGAAAGGCAGCTTTGAGTCTTTGGTGTGTATCAGGATCACCTGGGGTGCTTTTGAAAATGCAAATGACTAGTCCCTATCCCATCCCAGGCCCACAGATCACATTCTCCTGATCATGAGGTGTAGGCATCAGATTTATATTTTTTTAATTGCTTACAAGCCACCCCCAGATAAAAGTGTTGCACTGAGAACCTGAGGAGTCAGGCACAGACCCACACTCAGCTGCCAAAAGCTCAGTTTCCTCTGGGGTGTCCAATCAGCAGAGAGGTTAGATTTGGAATTAGGCAGAGATAGGACAGATAACAAGATAGCTGCAGAAGGACTGAACTATTTTCCTCATGCATTTTGTTTCACTTATAAGAGCCCAATGCCCCTGAATATTTCAGTTATCAGGAGTAAACTGATCAAGAGCAGAGTCCTAGAATCCCTCATCCAGACCAGCCACGTTGCCGTTGGCTCCTTTGACAACCTGACCTAAGAGAGGTCTGAGGCAACCACAGCCCATGAATAGAAGACTCTGACTTCCTGATTTGTGTGTATGTGTGTGTGTGTGCATGTGCGTTTGTGTGTGGTGAAAAATTGCATACTGTCATGTGCATATGAACACTGCACTTCCAAAATCTCCACGCAAAAATATCTATGCTTATCTCAATCCAGAGCCCTCAACAGGAGTCTCCCTTTGAATTGTTATCTCTAGTATATCATCTTCCCTGGATGGGCCTAGCCTAGAAAACAATTCTGGCTGAGTTCTTCCTCAGTGACTGGAAGCTCAGTTAAGAAGCTCAGGAGTTAGGGAACTTTTCTCTATAAAAGGCCAGAGAGCAAATAATTAGGGCTGTATTGACCATACCATCTCTGTGCCACTACTCCACTCTATCCATGAAATCTGAATTTCATATAATTTTTATGTGCCTTCTTCTTTTGGTTTGTATTCAACCATTTAAAAAACTATTCTTATCTTGCTGGCCATATCATAATAGGCACAGCTCAAGAAGGCACTGAAGAAGGTTTGGGGGGACTCCCAGAATCTGGAACCCAGGGTAAGACTTGTATCCCTGCAGAAGAAAAGAACCCTGCAGATGGGTGGGGGGTGGAGGAGGATGAACAAACAGTTTTAAATGTTTAACGGATGCTTGCAAGTGTGGTGTCTGTTAAAAGCATCTGGCAAACCCCAGAAAAGGCTCCTGATTGTGCTGGCTGGAACCTATTCACATGGTAATGCTTTTTTTAGGATATTAAAGAAGAGGCAGTATTCAGGAAGGAAAAATACTTAGGAAGAAGAAAACAATTAGTTTATATTCCGGCAATAGGATTATCATTTGGAGAGACAGAGAGGGAGAGAGAAAAACGGAGACACAGGAAAAAGAAAGCACTTTTTCTTCCCATCTAAGTGTAGATATATGTGGGTCTAGTATTACTTTCAAATCATCCCCAACAGATTTTTTTTTCTTGCACTATGATCATTGTCTGGTTCAGAAATTCCTCTCAATTGTTCAACTCGCGTGGAAATAATTTTTCTTTCCACGTATGCCTCCCAAATCCTTTAAAGTCCATTGTGGCTGGGAACCAAGACATAAAAAAGCACACAACCTCAAAGGAAGGAAGAATGTGAGGCACCTGGGGTGTGCACCATTATCTGTGTGCGAACTGCAAGAGTGCGTCCTGACTCCATCTGTGGCAGGAACATTGGGGATGTTACAGCCGTCTTTCCGAAAATACGACATTGGGACTGCGGGGAAGACTGAGGCACCAACTTGCAGGGAAAGATGAGTGGTGCTGATCAGGACATATATCTGGGAAGCAGACATCATTTCTTTCCTTTTGCACCAGTTCCTGGCCTGCTGCTTCAGATCTGCTTTGGTCCAAAAGCCCTGTGTTCTCATTTCACCAACATTTGTTTAGCTGAGCCCGGAGCTAGCAAAATCCTGTAGAATCTGCTAAGAAAGTCCTACAGAAGTAAAGGGCTCCTCCTCCCTGGTGCCTTGCGATATCTCACTGCTTCCTTGCTTCACAAGTTGTCACCAGGGCCACTACTGATGGTTATGCAGATTTTTGCCCTGTCCTGATGCATCTTGCTGAGGCGGGGAGGGATGGCTGAAGTCCAGTCTGCATTCTGTTTATCAAGCTGTGAACCATAAGGGCTGTGTCTGATTCCCCCTCCTTCATCTCTTTTCCCAGAAAGGGCCACTCTTTTCTTGGCATCAATTTTATCTGGCCACTTAGTGTGGCTGACTGACTATGACTGCCCAGAGGGGCACCCTTTTTCTGATTCACCCAAAGACACTGTGCAGGTTCACTTTGGCCCTGGAAATCCACTTCAAGAACCTTACCCCAGGGTGTTCATCACCGACATTATTTATCTATCCTCACACATCTCAGGCTAATGAGAGCAAGTTATAGATCTTTGCAGAAACAGGAGAGGTATACTGGATGGTCTGAGTCCACCCAGAAGACAAACACAGGCAGGTGCTCACCTAATGTCTCAAGAGAGCAACAGACTAAAACCACTTGTAGGCTGAACAACACGCTTCACTTCTCTTTCTGGCTCTGCAAGTCTGTAGTATCTGAAGCAAGTCCACTGTAGACCCTATCCTAGCAGTTTGCCTTGCGATAATTAAGCCACATGGCAGGCTTGCTCAGTCCAGGCATCAAAGGCACACACAGCTCTCTTACACCTGGAGCAACACAGTTGGCAGAGTCTGGAACCCCTAGAGACTATGGTTTCTGCTCGGCTTTCTTACCCCTGAGGTCTTGGGTTGCCTTCATTTTAATCCAATTAAAGAAAAGAAAAATCAGTAAGTTTTTAGCACTAGTGGAAAAGGGCTCTATTGACAGCAGCTTAATCATTGTGCTAAGCGAGGTTAATTTCCACCCTTGGTCTTTAATAGGCCTAGTACTGGATATGAATTTTTCAGTTGATGCAACGCTCAGGTCACCTGGCTGCCCATTTCAATCAGAAGGCTTCCCCAGCTCTAATTTTTATGTTTCTAACTGCTCACCCAGCCTTCTCCTCTGGAGGCTGAAGTCCTATGAACTGCAAGACAGACTCTTCCCATGCATAGTTACCATGAGGGAATCCATCCTGTTCTCAGCCTTCTTCTTCTACCCTAACTCTAAACACACATATACAGTACTTGCTCACTTAATTACAGGGATATATTCTGAGAAATGCATTATCAGGTGATTTAATTGTTATGGGAACATAATAGAGTGTATGCCCACAAACACAGATGGTAGAGCCTACTACACACATAGGCTGTGTGGCATAGCCTATGCTCGGAGGCTACAAACCTGTACAGCATGTTACTCTACTGGATACTGTAGGCAAATGTAACACAATGGCAAGTATTCATGTATCTAAGTGTATATAAACATAGAAAAGGTACAGTAGGCTGGGTGTGGTGGTTCACACCTGTAATTCCAGCATTTTGGGAGGCCGAGGTGGGCAGATCATGATGTCAGGAGTTTGAGACCAGCCTGGCCAACATGGTGAAAACCTGTCTCTACTAAAAATACAAAAATTAGCCAGGTGTGGTGGCACATACCTGTAGTCCCAGCTACTCAGGAGGCTGAGGCAGGAGAATTGCTTGAACCCAGGAGGCGGAGATTGCAGTGAGTCGAGATCACACCACTGCACTCTAGCCTGGGCCATGGAGCAAGACTCCATCTCAAGGGATTAAAAAAAATAATGCACGGTAAAAATACAGTAGTATTTATCTTATATGCGGTCTGTCATTGACTGAAATATTGTTGGTGGCACATGACTGTATTTTCCTCTTCCCAGCCTGTGCCATTCCATTGTGGAAAATTGTGTTTGATTGTGAAGGTATGGGCACGCATCCTTCCTTCCTGCAGATCACCTAGGAGAAGGGCATCACTGCAGTATCCTCTAACCTGAAGATGCTGGAAAAATTGAAGAAGCAGGAATGAGACTGATACAAATTAAAAGAAAATTAAAAACCATACCGAAGGCCAAAGCACATAGATAAAAAATCCATTAACTGCTGATTTATGGTTTGATAACCCATGATTGTTTGCTGCTAGAAAGAAGCTAGAAGTATGAAAACTGTTAATTTCTAGGTGTGATTGGACAAACCTACACAGCTCTTCAAAGTATCTCTCATTTAGCTTAAATTAAGTAAAATCCCTCTGAATGGCTTTTCTGAATTATAGAATAATCTGCAGTATTTTTGCAAGACAGGTAGCACCATTAAGGATGCAGTGAATATAGCCTGGTACTCTGAAACCATCAAGAGCTGCTGCCAGGTGACATCTGTAGGCATGGCAGAAACGTGAACCATATGTCAGGCCGACATTTACTCTAGCAAATTCCAAGGGCAAGAGTAAAGAACCAGTACTCCATTGAAGCTAAGAATTCAGCACCAAGATAAATCAGACAGACTTAACTTTTTAACCTCTTTGGATTCACTGCCTGCTGATAGCTGTCATTGCCAGAAATTCCTGGATTGGTTCAAACTAGAGGCCATAGTTAGTATAAGTCAGATTTTCAGTGCAGGCTCAGGGAAAAACATGAAGATTAGGGTGGAAAAAATATTTATCCGTGCTCCAAGTAGATGAGTAGGGATAGCAATCTGGCCCAGGAGACAAAAAGAACTTTCTGCTCTTCTGCTTCCAAGATCTTCTTCCTTTTAGTTATTTCAAAGTGGAGGAAGGTCTGGATCCTACCTAATCCACAGGCTGGCAAACAGGTATACCAAATATTAGCCCTGCCTTATCTCTATCGTGTAGGCAGCCATCTCCTAGACTTTGCCTCAGGCTTCTCATCTGGACCAAAGGAGAGATTATTCTTAATAGTGAAGGTGTCAGAGCAAAGGAGGCCATGCCTGGAGACCCCCAGAGGCATCTAGGGTATCACCATCTAGTCGGCTTCTTCATGGCCTAGAGGACAGCTATAGGTTGCCTTCCACCAACTCAAACTTTCCCCACGCCCTCCTAACTGGCCCCTCATCTTCTGCACTGTTCCTTGGGTTCCCCTTTTGCTCAGAGACCACCTCCTCCTCCCTATCACCACTGTCAGAACAGATATATTCCTTCCTCTTCTCAGTTTATGTTTTTATTTGTATTTCTGGTTCTTGTTTATGTCATCTGTTCTTTAGTGACAGCACTTTTTTTTTTTGTAAGCAGAGTTCATCCTACAAGCTCCATGAAGCGAAGAACTGAGAGAACCTTACACTTTTATAGAGCCTAGTCCGTGGCCTGATCATAGGAGGAGTCAATATAACAAATTTCACATAATTAAAATTAATAAATAAAATAGAATCCAATTAACCTCTCCAAGCACCTTTATGGTAGAAGATACTATGGTTGTGTTCAATCACGCAACAGGCATTTATTAAGCCCTTCCCAGCTAGACCTGGGGGAGTTATAAAGAAGGATCCCACTAAAATAGTCTCTCTGGTGTATTGGCTATTTGTATGTTTGTCATTTTTTATAAACTATGTGGTGATAACTTTCTGAAGGGCAGGGAATTATTTTTTCAAAGTGCCCACCAGATCCTTATCACAGGAACGGTTATATATGTCATTTAGCTAATCTCACCACAATTCTATAAGATTAATGTGTTTAACCCATTTTATAGCTGTAAAGGTCAAGGTTGTGGTGTGTTTTTCTTTTGTAAGGTCATACAACCAGTTAGTAGCAGAGCTGGGATTCAAGTCTAGCTGTTTCTGGCTGAGAGCTGAACCCTTCTCATTATACCATGCTGTCTCTCAGTGACCCTACCTTATTTATCTTTGTGTACCAAGACCCTAGCACACTGCCTTGCACAGGTAGGTACAAACTAAATGATTGATGAATAAATAAAAATGCAGTCCCTCAACTCAAAGAACTTATTTACAACCTAGCAGCAGAGTCAATACATAAAGGGCTAAAAAATAAATAGCAATTCAAAAGATATATAACAGTCCAGTACAACAATACATAAACTGTCATAAGGCTGTCTAAGATTAATTGCCAAATGAATGATACAGATAACAAGTGCTGTAGGGCTGGAATGATCTGGCAAAGCTTCATGGAGAAAGAGGGATGTTTTTAAGTACAACTTTAATATTTATGAAGTACCCACTCTGGACAAAGCCTTATATGCAAAGATCGACAAAACTCAATCCAAATTCTCCAAGTGCTTGAGTGTAGATGGGGAAAGACAAGTAGACAGGAAAATACAAAATGAGGCTTTAAAAGCAGAGAGGACAATAAATAGAGAAGGGAGAAGGGGAGATGGTGGTCTGATCACCTTGCCTTGCTTTTCTTTGCCTGTGGACTTCCAAAACACTCTAACAGAGCTTTGCTAATCAAAGCGTGGTTCCAGGACCGACATTGGCCTCATTTGGAAGCTTTTTTTTTTTTTTTTGCTAAAAATACAAAATCTTGGGGCACACCCCAACCTACTGAATTAATATATGCATTTTATTCAAGATCCAGAGGCAATTCGGGAGCACATTAAATTTTGATAAATGCTGCTCTAGAATTCAGAGTATTTAAGCAGCTGGGACAACATGTCACCCTCCCCATCTGTGCCACTTGTCCCACTCCAAGGCTATTACAATCCTCTTGGAGGTGCTTTAGTGCAACATTTAAGGAAACAGTTTCAGGAGTCTTGTTTTTTATCCTTCCATCATTGTTGGCAAATAGTTTCTTCTTCTTCACCTGACCTATATTCACTCTTCCAAACCCCTGACTCATTTTTACCTCTGCAGATCACTTGTTGCTCCCAATCCCTTCTGTTTCTACAGCCAGATAAATGTGAATTACACTTGCTACTCAGTCCCCTCAAATGTCAAATTCTCTCTGGAGCTGCTGTCAAGGAGGAATTATCTTTGTGGTTAAATATAGACTCTGACCCTCTTTCCTCCACTCCTGCCCCCATCCCCTTGAGCCAGAATCAGCAGCAAGGGGAACAGAAGAGAGAGAATGTTTTCCTTCTTCAGATGGGAAGGTATTGATCAGGCAGAGAAGAGAAACAAAACAAAAAAACAAAAAACAGGAGAGAAAGCAAAAGCATTCAAGTCTCAGATGCATCCTGGCCTGGATACAAAAGGGCTGTTTTACTAGGCATGGATTTCACCTTCAGGTACAGAATGTGAGAGAGAAGATCTGAAAAACCGAAGCAAGTGCAGAATACTTGGCATTTGCAACAGGGAATGTATTAGCTGTGATGATTGAAAATCGACCTAATGGTTTTCCAGGACAATTTTAATACAAGGGGAAAATGGTCTGGCCAGATTAAAAGTTAGAGTCGCTCACCATGGATGGTTTGCTGAAGAAATGAGGCTGCCAAATGAAGAGAAGGGGGAGTGCATGGGAAAGGGTGACAGCTCCCTCCTCAGTGACTCAGAAAGCTTATTACATAGCCTGCAGACATTTTCCATAGATTATTTTATTTCACCTTAGCACTAGCACTGTAAGGAAGTATTATGGATCCTATTTTATAGTTAGGTAAACTGAGGCTTCAAGAGATTAGACAACTTGCCCAATATCAATATATACACACATACGTGTATGATTGATCCGCATTATTTATGTTTTTTTGTATTAATGAATTCATCTACTAGCTAAAATGTATTTGTACAACTCAATCCACTCTCATGGTCCTTTTTCAGTCATTCACAGACATGTGCAGAATGGGGAACTATTTGTCACCCGGCATGTGTGGTTTCAGCAAAGGTCCGATGAACTGGTACTCTACCTTGTTTTTTTGCTGTAAACAAGTGTCTTTTTAGCAGTCTATTTAGTCTCACTTGTTTTTACATTTTTGTGCTTTTTTTGGTGATTTTGTTGTTTAAAATGACCCCCCCAAATACAGTGCTGAAGGGCTGACTACTGTTCCTAAGCGCAAGAACACTGTTCTGAGCCTTATAGAGAAAACACCTGTGTTAGATAAGCTTCATCCAGGCATAAGTTATAGCACTGTTGGCTGAGAGTTCATTGTTAATGAGTCAACAATATACAGTAAATAAGGTGTCTTTAAACAGAGACACACATAAAACAAGGCTATGTATTGATCTGTTGATGACAACATCACGACCAGAGGCTTGAAGGAACCTAGTCCTATCCTTCTCTTAGGATCAATGGTTCAGTAGTCATTAATTCTAAGTTCCTGGTGATTTTATAGAACACAATTACTATGAATAAAGAGAATCAACTGTATTTTTTTAAACCTCTGATACAACCATATGCATATAGACAGACATTTATATACTAGTACGTACGCACACATATATACATATTTAACCGCAGGGAGACTATTGGAACAGGAGACTTTTAAAAAATCACTGGAGATGGGAGGTGAGACCTCTAAGGAACCTGCTAAACTGCTTTCTAAGACAGGACAGTTTGGGCAAATGTCAGCCTTTGTTTGGATGGATGAGTGCCAAGTGTGGGGCCAGATTTGAACTGTGGCCTCTAGAGGTGGTTTGTCCTTCCCTTGGTCAACTTCTCCCTGAAGGATGGTTGAACATGTACTTTTAAAACATTAAACTGAAGAGGGGCTGAGTCATGAGTCTGCTGGTGGTGCTCATATGTCTTCTGGATCCTGTTTCCCTGGCCATGGTTGGGAAGTCAGGTCCACACGCTCCAATGTCACACTCTTTCCTCTACATCTCCACCCACCTGCAGTGTCCAGGGATATTCTATTTCTTCAGTTCTAGAACTTTGGGGAATAAGAAAAAAGGATATTATCCTTCTGTTTAGTGCAATTCACTCTTTTACTCTCCTCCCACTTCCATCCATTTTTATCTTTTCCCCAGGCCATCCTAAAACAAAAACTAAAACACTCAGAAATGCCAATTTAAGAGCTGAAAAGTATCCTACATGTTGAATAGCATACGACCTCCTTAGCTGCTTTTATATATCTGATAATAAAGTATATAGTAGGCTCTCTGTACCCCTGGATTCAACCATGTGAGATTGAAAATATTTGGGAAAAAACAGCAATACAACAATAAAAAGTAATATAAATATAAAAGCCAATATAGTAGAACAACTATTTGTATAACGTTTACATTCCATCAGGTATTAGAAGTAATCCAGAGATGATTTAAAATATGGGAAAGGATATGTGTAGGTTACATGCAAATACGATTCTATTTTATATAAGGAAGTTGAGCATTATGGATTTTGGTGTCCTGAGGGTGGGGGGTTAGGGAGCGGTGTGGCTCCTGGGACCAATCCCTTCTAGAACTTTGGGAGAAGAAAGACCCTATCATCCCTGCAGATACCAAGGGGCAGCTGTATATTTTGTACTATCATTTCTCCTTTCCTGATTTCATCAGACTCATCTCAGTTCTGGCTATTTCTCTATGTCTTTTTCTTCTTTGCAATCTATTTCTATTTACTTTCTATTCACTCGTCAATTTAACATGTTTTTCCACCCCGATCGTCTCATTCAAAATGGCAAAAATCAGTGGGCACCTTTTATTCTCATTTTATCCTGTAGCTCTTTACCTTTTGACACCATTGATTGTGTCCTCATTTTAGAGGTATTGCGGAATAATTAAATGAAAATTAAGATCATAGAATGTTAGGGCAGAAAGACCCCAGAGACAATCAGACCAGACTACTCCGTTTGGAGGGCAGAAGAAGAAAAAGAGTGACTTGCCAAAAATTGCAGCTCTAGCTGATGGAATAGTTTCAGTACTGGCTCCCCTATAGCATCTGGTGTCTCAGTCTACAGTGCCTGGTATTCCAAACTGGTCTCCAATCCCCAAATTATACAGGTCTGACCCAGGCCAACTCTGTGACTGGCTGAGCTGGAATACGTTCAAGGTGACAGATCTATCTCTTTTGTCACTTCACTCTCCTCTACCTCCCAAGGGCTTTCACCCCTCAGGCTGGCCTTTTGCTGATCATGACACCAGAGAATCAATACCAAGAGGAGAAGAAGATTGAAAGTGCCAGGCAGTCCTTGAAAATGCCATGTTGTGATGATAAAGGTAAACTGATCAGAACTTTACTGCCTAGAGCTAAGGACCTTTGGATGTGATAGAGTAAAACAGTTGCTAAGCTGTAAAGGGATGTGCATGTTGGGGTATCTTCTACTTAATTCTGTACAATATCATTTGTGCAGATTACCTAGTCAATTTCCTATGTCTGCTTCTAATATATATCATGGATCTTTGCATTTGGGAAGGCCCGTTCTTTATACAGTGTAGGTACAAAGGAAGGACTTTTGGAAGAAAACAGTGAGGAACGGAGTGCCCAGTCAATGCAAGTAATCCCAAATATGGCTGCCTCTGTAGGGGCAGGGCATTCAATCCAGGGAAACCTCCCTCTCTCTGTAACCAATAATCAAGGAGTTCTGGACTCCAGCTTCTACTTGCTGAGACTCCTCTTTGTCCTTGAGCTCTAGGGAGGATTCCTCAGACTGATGGAAAACTAAGGTGGAATCCATCACGTTGTTACATTGCACCATAAGTTCTAATCCAGCATGATGAGCAGCCCAAAACTCTGATAGACCATAGACACAAAGAACTTAAAAAATGTGCCTCTGTTTTTGCAAATTTGCAAAGTGACGTCAAGATTTGGAAGGACCAACCAAGGGAAAGGGTTATCCTTCTTTTTCTATCTCACCAATCTTTTACTAATAGACTTTAAATATTATGACAGCCTAATCCCTGTTGTCTTTAAGTTTTTTCTTTTTTTAAATGTAATTCTTATAGGGCAACCAAGAACTAGATTATCTTTATTAAACTGAAGAAGATAATGCATTTGGAAAATACTTTGCAAATTGTAAAATGCTATACGAATGTTAGCCATTATTATTGTCATTTATTAACCAATGCTGATTCTCATTAGGAAGCATTTGGCAAGCCTATTTCCTACTTAGCCATCCTCAGTATCATGTACTGTTATTTTATGAGGTGGAGGAAGTTGGGAAGAGAAAGAAATCAATAAACTTTCCATATGCCATATGCTACTGGCAAAAGGAACCTCTATTTAAAGATATATTCATTCATTCAACAAATATTTATTGAATAACTATTATTATAAGGACAATACAGTGGCGAACTAAATAGCACCTGCCCTCAAAGACCTTAGCATTATGTAGGAAGAAAGGCTTTTTTAAAAAATTAAAATTATCATGACAAATTGTGTTCAATACTGTGAATAAAAAGAACAGAGTGCAAAGAAAGAATATAATAGGAGGCTTTAATTAGACTGGAAGAGGGCTCAAAACCAATTCCAGTGCCTACCACTAGTGTGTATGCTAGGTATCTATTTATCAGATAAATGCATAAGGTGTAAATGAATTAATTAATGGACTCTCTGCATATGTGATATTTGAGCTGAGAACTGAAAGACAAATGGGAATTAGCTAAGGAAAGCATAGGACCTTTTAAGGACTGGAAAAGGCCAGGATTTTCTTTTTAAGGTTAAAAGTCCTCGAAAAATGTGGTAAGGGAGAAGGCGATACAATGACGTGATGGACAGAGGCAGGCATGTGGTTGCTCTGCAGAGCATTGCAGGTCACAGGAAGGAGTTTGCTCTAGCTGGGATTGCTAGCCTCTGAAGCTTTAGCCCGGGAGTAACACAATCTCATTTAATCTCTAAAAGGGTCACTCTTACTGCTTCTCGAAGAATGAAGTAGTAGGGACCCAGGATGGAAGTGGGAGACCACTCTGCTATAAGCTATTGTAGAAGTCCAGGTTAGTGCGAATAGTGCCTAGGCTCTGGTGGAGGCAGTGTGATTGGAAGTAAACAGACACATTCAAGAGATACTTGAACTAGAATTAAGAGGTTTTTCATGGTTTATTGGGAGGAGATGGAGATGTCAAAGATAACCTCAAGGTTTCTGGGTTGGGGACCTGTGTGGACGAGCTTAGGAATGCTAAAAGAGTTTGGGGTGGATGGTGACAGTGATTTTAATTTGAGAAGAAAAAATACATTGTGGTGAGATAAGAACAGTGTATCAGGTCTGGGAAGGGTGAGATGGGTAAGATACAGCACTACAATACCAAACTCCTTTTTCTCTGTGATTGGTATTTATTAACACATGTCTTTCCAAAGCATCCTGCATGCAGCATGGTTCTGTCAACTGCAAATAGACAGTACAGCATGACATGGAGCTCTTCTCCAGGATCAAGGAGGTTGGAAGGGAAGAAGCACCCTTTTCATTCACAGGGGTATAATTTCAAGATTTCCTAATAGGCCAGCAATGTCATATTAACTAAGTTATGGTCAGTTTGCTTACTTTCCATACCATCCCTGCAAGGAAGTCTCTTTTCATGACTCTTACTTTTTTCCAATAATGTTTTGGAGACCACCCTAATTATGTGATAACAATATTTTTTAAGGTTGTGGTAAAACACACATAACACACAGTTTGACCTCTTAATCATTTTCAATTGTACTCTTCAGTGGCATTAAGTGCATTCACAGTATTGTACAACCCTCACCACTATCCATCTCCATAACTCTTTTCATCTTCCCAAACCAAAACACTATGCCCATTAAAAAATAACACCCTTTTCCCCCCATCCACTGTACTAGTCTTTTCCACTTACATTTAATTACCTTATAAAGAAAGATCTTCTTCTGGGTGTTGTGGCTCACGCCTGTAATTCCAGCACGTTGGGAGGCTGAGGAGGGTGGATCACCTGAAGTCAGGAATCCAAGACCAGCCTGGCCAGCATGGTGAAATCCCGTCTCTACTAATAATACAAAAATTAGCTGAGCATGATGGCGCATGCCTATAATCCCAGCTACTCAGGAGGCTGAGGCAGGAAAATCACTTGAACCCAGGAGGTGGAGGTTGCAGTGAGTCAAGATTGCACCATTGCATTCCAACCCGGGAAACAAGAGCAGAACAAAAGACGAAAGGGAAGGGAAGGGAAGGGAAGGGAAG
>NW_012110920.1:5261934-5566371 GCF_000951035.1 Colobus angolensis palliatus | reverse complement strand
GAGGAAGGAAGGAAGGAAGGAAGGAAGGAAGGAAGGAAGGAAGGAAGGAAGGAAGGAAGGAAGGAAGGATCTTCTGCCTTGGGCTGAGGCAAATTAGGCAGCAGGCAGAGGAGAGAAGACCCGGCCAGACTCTGTCCTGAGGAGAGAGCACCAGCTTTCCCTGGGGACCAGTCATTGTGGAGCAAGTGGAACTGAGAGAGGCAGAACCCCACATGAACACTGAAACCTGGAGCGTCAGACACCAGCTTCTTGTACAGTTTTCTCTCACCACCAAGAGACTCTATTGTGACTTCCTGGCCAAAATGTTAATATTTCTGAGTGTTTTGTTTTAACAGCTTTATTGAGATATAATTTGCAAAAAATACAATCACCAATTTAAATTGCACAAATCAGTGGTGTTGGTACAGTTACAGAATTTGCAGCTATAACCCCAATCAATTTTAGAACACTTTTGTCACCCCCAAAACAACACTGTACCCACTAGCAGTGCACTCCCTATCCTCACTTCCACCAGAGCCACTCCCCAACCAGACTGAGGCAATCATTAATCTACTTTCTTTATGGATCTGCCTATTCTGGACAATTCATATAAATAGACTCACACCACATGTTGTCTTCTATGACAAAATGTTTTGATTTAACAGAGGAATGCATAGCCTTTTGCCAGGATGTCCCTTATTAAGCAGTGAAAAACAACAGCACTGACCCCAAATCACAGCCAGGTAAGCAGGGATAATTGCAGTGTTAGAGAGGCTGCCAGAAATCTCCCCTGGCCTCAGCCTCCCCAAGGGCAGGGGGATCAGGGTTTCAGAGCTCCCTGTGGCATCAGTTTCTAAAAGCATAAAGGCCTTTCTTTCTGGCCCTGGGGCATTCCCTAGGGCTCAGTGCCCCAGGTGATGGGAAAGCCTGGGGCCTACAAGCATGTTAGGTCACAATTTTCTGCCCTTGATAATAGAGAGAGAGATGGGGAAGGACTCAGGTTTAAACCAAGAAACAGGGTTTGAAGCAGGCCAGGAGACCAGGCAGCCTCCCCAAAGTCTTGTTTTTAGGGAAGTATTTCCCCTAAAAATATTCCCCTGCTGGCAAGATATCTGTTCTTCCAGATAGCAATTCCTTCCTTTGGGCAAATCATTAACTCTCTCTCCATGTGTTTAGTGCTTTAGTTTACCAAGCACCTCAGCACATATTGCCTTTGCAATATCTTTCATTCTATTAGTTTTGATAGAACACTATCCATCTGTTTCCTTGTAACGAGGTTGCTGAGGACCAGGCGCTTTGCCTCATTGGTGCTCCCAGACCACTTTATACTTACCTCTATTATAGCACTTACGGACTTTTATTATCACTATTTGTTTATACAATCTATTTGCCCCTTTAGACAATAAGCTGCTACAGAGCAGAGGCCTCTGGACCCAGCACACTACAGGATACATAGTGGGCAGGCAGTAAAGGATTCCAGTGCTCACAGAAACCCCATTTTGCAGGAAGAAGACAGGATGTATTAGTCCATTCTCACACTGCTAATAAAGACATACCCGTGACTGGCTAATTTATAAAGGAAAGAGGTTTAATTGACTCACAGATCAGCATGGTTGAGGAAGCCTCAGGAAACTTACAATCATGGTGGAAGGGGAAGCAAACGTGTCCTTCTTCACATGGCAGCAGCAAGGAGAAGTGCCAAGCAAAAGGGGGAAAAGTCCCTTACAAAACCATCAGATCCCATGAGAATTCACTCACTATCATGAGAGCAGCATGGAGGTAACCACCCCCATGATTCAATTATCTTTCACCAGGTCCCTCCCACGACATGTGGGGGTTATGGGAACTACAGTTCAAGATGAGATTTGGGTGGGGGCACAGTCAAACCATGTAACAGGGCACAAAGATATAAAGCCATTTTCCCAGTAGATACTACTCAATGAGGAACTCTAATCCAAGTCTTGTAACTCCAGACTCAGGGCTCTTTTTTCACTTTATACTGGTGTTGATTGACATCTGTATAAGTTGTTTGCAATTTCCAAAGAGAAAGTGACCTTCATAGTGGCCTTGTAAGGTAGAACAATAGTTTTGAAAGTAACAAATAAGGAAATGGCCTCAGAGATGTTAGGCTACTTAAAAGAGAAACCTGCCTGAAACAAGGGTTTCGCAGAGTTGTATTTCAATGCTAGCTTCGTCCCTTCTGGCTACTTGTTTAACTGTCTGAGCCTCAGTTGCTTCATCTTTAAAATGGTAATTGTAAACCCTGCCTTGCAGATGTTTCTGAGGTTTATAGATAATGTAGAACACACTGCTTAGCTCCTAGGAAACACTGAATGAAAGGTAACTATTATTATTGCCAATTTGAAGTTGGAAGCCAAAAGTCACATCTACATGTTCTAGTAAGGCGAATGTCTCTGCTCTGGTAGTACTCTTCTTTACAGTATAAATGCCATAGGAGGAATAACACTTAAAGAGGCAACATCAGAAGAGGAGGTGTTAGAGAAGAGTATTGGGGAGATATTAAAAGACAAGAGAACAGTACTGAAACTTGGGGCTGGGGGTGGCAAAGAGAAACTTTATCTCCTTAACTATTGTTTCTCAATGGGTGGTCCTAGAGGGTGCAGGGAGTGGGAAGTAGGGCAGATGCTTTACTGTGCAAACCACCCACCCCTTTTAAATTCTCTAGTAGCATAAAGCAGAAACAGGGGATGGGGAACTCATGGTTCCTGCTGCTCCTGTAGTGCTCTTGTAGTATCTTACATTCCCTCTGTTCCTGCTCATTCATTCTCTTCCTTGGGAAAGAACATTCTGTGAGCTCACACCCTCCCTTGAAGTTGGGTAAGTGGGTTTCCAGATTGGTTATAAATCAGAGAAGCATGTGCATTTGTTTGCCTTTGATGTATGAACACTTGTCTGCATATGTCTCCTTTTTGCAATGTTTGGAAAACGAGGGCCTGGAAGATGAAGTGTTACCTCTTGCCTTGGCCACACTTGGAATGAATAGCCTAGTCACTCTGCATTCATTTGGTGTTTATGGGAATATCATATGTAGTTCTGTCGACATTCCCTAACCATTATAATGCAGTTACCGTAGATAATGCTCTCCTAGTGCAATATGTTATCACCATTTTAACAACCTGACATACGATCGGCTCGTATTATCACTTAAATGAATCCATTAAGCAGCTAGAGGCTTCCAGGAGTCAGACGCCAGAGCATCAAATGGGCAAGTCTGTGCCACTTCCAGGGAGGCTGACCTCCTCAGCTAGAGGGAAGGCTCAGTTCTACCTGAGGGTCATCCAGCCAGCTCACCCAGGGACTTGTGAAACTGTTCTCTTCAGGGCCTAAGCTCGTTCTCAGTCCCTGAACAAAGAGATAAATTCTCACCTTATTACACCATTCTTTAATATAGAAAAGAAATGTTGGTGCCTGTGAGCAAAGCAATGAGATGTAATCAAATTCACAATTTTGGTTACAGAGCTAAGTAGTTTAGGTCTGACCATATTGAGGTAGCAAACCATACTGAGGCCTAACACTGCACCTGAAATTACCAGTTGCTTGTGTGGTTTGATTTGAGGGATAATAAGAGCGTCAACTAACATTTGTAAAATGCATGTGATTTACAAACTCTTATCACATATACTATTTTATTTGATCCTTAAAAGTACCTGGTAAGGTAAATAGTATTTTTACCCTCATTTTGGAGATAAAGAAAGGAAGATTTTTATCAAATCAGTCTTATAGGATTGATAGGAGGAGTAAACAAAATAATGCATGTGAAATGCTTATCATTCAGTTAGCCCTCTCTCTATATGACTTTCCATTACATTAAGATATCCCTCCATGGGAAGGAGTGTCTGTCCCAAATTATCTCTCCTTCTACCTGGAACTTAATCTGTAAATCCCACCATCAACTCAGCAGACTGATTCTTATTAGATCCATGAAATGGGTACTTACGGAAGTCTGACCCTCTGAGTTCGTGTTCATAAATTGATCAGAGATAGGAGGAACTAATCAGTTGGGTGTAAAAATAACTAGATCTAAGTAAATAATTAAGTTTTATGATTAGTAGCATTTTACTTACCACACACACTAGCCAATGAATTTCAGAAGAAATCTTCTCACACCAGAAGACAGCGGGAAGTACCAGCAGTCTGGGAGGTTTGGCTCAGGGGAGATTTTGAATTTTAAAATTAAACTATGGAAAGTTTGTCCTCAGTTGGGATGGTGTGGATTTTTAGAATCAGCTTCCGGGGGCCAGGAGATAAGACAGAGAGTGAGAGTCTCATGGCTAAGACGGAAAGAGACACCTGAGGATAGAGAGGTGGCTTAGAGTAGGTCACCCTGGGAGGGAACCACAGAACACAGAGGACACAGGGGCTCCTGTGGGAGCAGAAACTTGCTCCCTGTAAGTGGCAAAGTCATTCCAACACCAGCTGGGGCTTCAGTCCTCTTCAGAGCTTTGGATAATTTCACCCTGAGTCCTCCAGGTCAGAGGTTGAATTCCTCATGGCTCTCTCTGTGTTCTGGGATGTTATTTTTAACGTTGTCTCTTGCTTGGAGCTCAATGTCACCTTTTCTTTCTTGCTTTCATTGAAGATCTGTGGGACCACGCTGTGGGCGGCCTGGGGTCACAGTTCATAGTGGCTCCCCTGCTACTTCCTCTACCTCCGCTCTTTCCCGCACTGCTGGCCCCTGCCTGCTCTTTGCCCTACCTTCTTCAGAAACCTTTAGAGTCAATATGTCCCCCCAGTGACACAGGGGCCCCTCTGTTCCCCTCCCGGGAGCAGCCCTGTCAGGTCTCTCTGCCTGTTGTATTCCCCAAACTGTTCCCAACCTTTGCCACTCCTATCTTGGGAATTCCTGTGGATTTACTTCCTCCATCTCATTTCAACCATTCTTATGTGCATTTTAATTTTCCTTCTGTATCTCCATACAAGGCCAGAGGGGAGAAAAGAGGACAACCAAAGGAAGTTAAAGGGCACTGTAGCAAACTATATCTACTTTACAATTGTGTCTTGACACTAATAAGCTGCAAATGGCATTCGCCTGCTGGCAAATAACTTGGGAGAGATAGCGTAGAGATGAGATGCCATCGACCTAACTTCTAGCAGGACCGATACGCAAAATATGTAGGAAACTGCATGGCAGAAAGTACTTTACCAGCCACACACAGAATCCTGGAGGCTGTGGGGTACCAGCTTCATTCTCCAGATGCTTCCATTCTATGTTCTTTGATAGTTTGTCTGAACAAAGAGGTACAAAGGGCCATGACCCAGGGAAAACAAACTCAGTGCTTAGCCCTGTATTTGGTGGAGATGGGAGGCACTTTGGTGAGTCCCAGACAAAGACAGACCTTCCGTGAAAGGGAATCATCCCTTGTCCACTGGAGCAGGTTTGTCATAAAATGCCTGACATGGATTTTACCCCCTCTGTGGTTAATGGGGTAAAAGAGGGCACTTCCTCAGATCTGCAGCCTGTACCATCACATAAATTGAAACAGACAGAATGACCATTGATACAAATTAAAAACAAATAAAAAGGGTACACAGAGCTGATTCTGAGAGTTCAAACTCCATTACCAGCTGATTTACTGAGCAGTGACCTGTGATTGTTGCAGGAGAGGGGAGGAGTGAGGAGTCTCCGTGAATCCCATCAACCCCATTGCCGTGTGGCACACCAGTCAATAAGCTATTTAATTTAATGGGAAATGGTATTGACGAGCCAGAGAATGCAACTCACAAAAGCTGCAGCTGCAAGGAGCAGATAAAGTCTTCAACCCGGTCTTACTCTCGGGGTATCCACCCCTCAGCATCTCCTCTGTCAGAATCAGGGAAGGGATCCATGGGATTTGGGGGCTCTTGGGGTCCCAGTGGGACAGTGCTTAGGAAGGATTACCATCACCAAAAAATAGAGTCAGCAAAAGGTGGACTGGAAGGGAGATTGGCAATAAAATGGGAAACCGATTTTCTAACCCAAGGACAATGCTATAAATAACCTTTCAGAGTGAAGGTGGCCAGAAAGGGGGAGGCCAGTAATCCCAGAAGGAATCCCATCAGCTGCATCCCCAGCAGGGAAATGAGCTCATCTGTTTGTTTTACTCCTTTTTATGGGGTCAGATCAGGACTGCAATGCTCCTAGGACCTGAAGAACTCTTTGCCCACCATAAAATTGAAGCTGAGAAAGTTGAGGTCATCTGCTGAACCACTGGAGCTGCAACGGGGAAGGCAGGGGGGACTTTTAGAAATGAATTAGATGTGTAGAAAATCTGAGTTGGAAAGGGCTTAGGAAATAATCTAGTTCAATGCCTTTCCCACCCCCAAACATGTTGAGAAACTGCGAACTAGAGATAAACAATTAATATGAAGTCGCAATACAAGTGTGAGAGAGCCAGATCATTGCACTCCACGTCCAACATGGTTCCCACTGCTGGTAAGAGTGTAACAGATACAAATGAACATATAAGATCTGGACCATTCCTCACTTCAGCACACTCGGTGAGATCTGGGCCCTAAACACAAAGATCTGAGTTGGAAGGAATAAGCATTAAAAAGCTAGTCAGTAAAGTTGTCTCATAAACTATTAATTATGTACTTAACAAGCAGGTACAGAGTGTTTGTGTGTTAGATATTGCTTCTAAGTGTTTTATAAACATCAGTTCCTTTAATCTTCAAAATATCCCTGTAATATAGTACTACTTTTATCCTCATTTTTACAGATGAGGAAATGGAGGTATGGAGAAGTAAAGTACCTGTTCCAAGGCTCACCCAGCTAGGAAATGGAAGAGCAGGGATTTGAAGGCAGGCAGTCTGACCTAGAGTCCATATAATACATTATTAACCTCCAATAAGAGTAATAGTGGCTACCACTCGTGAGAGCTTACCAAGTGCCAGGTATGGTAGGAAGCTTGTATTTTGTTAAAGTCAAAACAATTCCTGAGAGAGATGTTATTTCTATTTGACAAATGAGGAAACTGAGAGTCAGAACGGTGAGACTTTAACTAAGTCTCACAGCTTATAAAGTGTCAGAGCCAACATTTGAACCCAGGCCTGTTTGACTCCAAAGCCCATGCTCTAAATTACTTTCTGAGAGTGCCCTTTGCACCCTCAACAGAAGAACCAGGTTCTAACCTCAGATTCAACACTGATCTATTGTACAACTGAATATCAACTTCTCATTGCTGAGTAAATTATTTAGCGTCTAGGTGACTCAATGTCTTCATCTGTTAAATCGAAGTGACCTCCATTGTTGTGAGGATGAAATGGTATAAATTCATTCATTTATCAATAAATATTTATTAAGCAACTACTGTGCTCCAGGTACTATTCTAGGCATTGGGGATATAGCAGCAGAGCTTGTTTCATGCATAAATGCTTCATGGGTTTATGACTTGTGCAGTTGCACAGGGCCCCACATTCTAAAGGGCTTCACGTGGGAGTTTAATGCTCTGAGACTGCTGTCTGGAAACTCCCAATGACTGTATCTTTGAATTTGAATTTTTTTTTTAAGTGAAGTCTGATAGAGCAGTGGAACAGGCCTGGGTGCTTAGAGCTTCAGCCTACATATGATCTTGCCTCCCTTAAATAGGTGATATCTCTCTGGCCTTCCCCTCTCTGCTCCCAAACATAACCAGTGCCACCTTCTGCCTCCAACAGGAGTCTAGGTACAGACACGGAGTGGGTCAGGTGCACATGCCTTGCAGCATCTTGGGACAGGGCACGACAGTGGCCATTCCTGCTCTGCACTGGTAGTGCCAGAACACATTTGGCAGATGACTTGGCAAGCAGCCTCTCGCTCACTCCAATCCAGGTAACTAGTTCATCCTGGCACAAAGGGTTGCAGTACACTTGGAAGGTGCCCATCTGCCATGGCTCTGACCCCTTGGAAGAAATAGCACATCAGTCTTGCAGCTGAAACTTGGCAGCCCATGGGGCTTGAGTGCCCTGAGACACATGGGGCGCACCCAGTGCCTGAGAAGGCCTGCACTGGCCTGGCAAATATGCCTGTGCCTGATGGAGTCAACATTAAACAGCAAATAAAACCACTAGAGCAGGCCAACAGAGAGAAACTGGAAAAACGGAAAAAGCTTTATATATTAGTATCTTGACTGGAACTGTTTTCAGGCTTTTTCATTTTGCCCTGGGCCCCTGTATTAACTTGCTAGGGCTACCATAACAAAATGGTACAGGCTTCAATGACAGAAATGTATTGATGACAGTTCTGGAGACTGGAAGTCCAAGATCAAGGTGTTGGCAGGATTGTCTCTCTGAGGCCTCCCTCCTTGGCTTGCAGGCAGCCACCTTCTCTCTGTGTCCTCACATGGTGTTTTCTCTGTGCAGGTGCTCAACCCTGCTGTGTCCTTTTGTGTCTAAATTCCACTTTTAAGGATATCAGTCATACTGGACTAGGTCCCATTCTCATGGCTCATTTTAATGTAATAACATCTTTGGAAACTCTATTTTCAAATACAGTCACATTCTGAGGTACTTAGGGATGAAGATTTCAATACATGAATTGGGGGAACACAATTTGGCCCACTTGTGCCCCTCAAATTGTGTAGTTGGCATTGTATAGAGGTGGGAAATGGGAAATGATTCTTTTACTTTTTTCTTTTTTTTTTGAGATGGAGTCTCACTTCGTTGCCAGGCTGGAATGCAATGGCACAATCTGCTCACTGCAACCTCTGCTCCTGGGTTCAATCAATTCTCCTGCCTCAGTCTCCCAAGTAGCTGGGATTACAGGTGCATGCCACCATGCCTGGCTAATTTTTGCATTTTCAGCAGAGATGGGGTTTCACCATATTGGTCAGGCTAGTCTTGAACTCCTGACCTTGTGATCCACCCACCTCGGCCTCCCAAAGTGCTGGGATTACAGGTGTGAGCCCCATACCTAGCCATGATTCTATTTTTATAGAACTAATTTTTCTGAATGAGGAGGTACGCAACTAAAAAGTAAATAACACAGAGTACAAGGAATGGTGGGGGAGTGATGGGGATACATTTGCTGGATTATATAAGATGACCAGGCGAAGCGTCTCTGAGAAGCAACACTAAATCAGAGACCCAAAGAAAATCAGGAAACGAGCCGGAGGTACATCTGCATGGGAAAAAGATGAAGCTATTAGACTGGTGCCTGGAACACAGTGAGTCTGATAGATACATTTGCCAGCAGCAACAGCAGCATCATTTTTCCTCTGATTTTCCTAAGCCTGCTCTGCTGCAAGTCGTAGAGATCTACCTGTGCTCTTCAGGTCTTGAGCAGTTCTGACCAAGACCAACCAAGTTCAAGGATTCTCTGTGCTGCCAGCAAGTAAAGCCTGGAATTAATCCCTTTGCTGTGAGCTCAGTATATAGTAGGCTGAGAGTGACTATGCCCTCAGTACCAGCTGTGCCACAGGCAGCAGATCCCCTTACTGAATCCATTCTATATATGTGATGAAGCTGCAAGAACCCCAGGTTCCTCCCTGACATTCCATTTCCCGAGCATGACTGGCGTTCAGTCCTCTACCCTGGGCTCTTTGCCTAGGGCCTAGCTCTGGTCAGTCCTTCCAATACCCCTGAAGTTCTTTTCTCCAGAGCAGTGGTTCTCAACTGGGGAGTAATTTCCTCCTCCTCCCTCTGCACCCCAGGAAACACTTGGCAGTATCTGGAAACATTTTTTGGTTGTTATCACTGGCGGGAGGTGCTACTGGCATCTCGTGGGTAGAGGCCAAGTGTGCTGAATCTTATAATGCAGAGGAGAGCTCCCCAACTAAGAACTAACCAGCCCAAAATGACCATAGTGCTGAGGTTGAGAAAACCTGCTCTAGAGGGCAAGTAATTCAGAATGAAGATAATGTACCAAAATCCAAACACAAGCAGAATCAGGGAAACAGTAAGGAATATGCAGCATATGGTAAAGTGTCTCCCTAGCGCAGGATCTCTCGGCTTACCGTATCACCTCAATTCCTTTCCCCATGACCCTGGACAGTGCCTGGAGGGCTCCTGCTAACCCAGACCGGAGGTATTGCTAAATGCCTGCAGTCCTACTGTCCTGCAGACCCGTTTCACTGGAAAGATCATCATGACTCCAGATAGGCTTGAATTCATAGACCCCTTTGGAGACTGAATTTTTGCAGAGCACACTTTTTCCCATGGAGGCAGACTGATAACTGGCGATGGCTATGTGAGATCAGGCTCAGCCCTAGCTCCCTATGTCTCCTTGGATGGTTTACTGCTGAGTCCCCACTAGGGATAACATGGCATTATTACCAGGAGGGTCAGCCGTGTCTTTCCACACCACAGTCGTGTTGGAGTTTCATCTCAGAAAGAGTGTAAGGCCTGACTTGATATCGCAATTGTTATGATTCTGTGGCACAGAATCTACACTCACAACAACGTCTGTTACATAAACTTCCCTTCCACTCCCCGAATGCTGAAGAATCTTCCCACAAGGACCTTAGGCTATTCTTTAACTTAAATCAACCTTCCTTCTTCCACAGGAAGCATCTGTCCCTACCCAGCCTTTGAACAGTGGCCCTATTTGAGTTGAGGGTTGAGGACAGCGTGGTGGAACATTTCCCAATTCATAGGTCAGAGGGTAAAGGCACAGGGACTAACCTGTCTCATTAGTGTCTGAGAGCTTTTGTGATTCCCCCAAGGCGTGTTCCAGGAACCTGAACACTCCCTTCAAGCAAATTTCTATGGCAACAGACAGAGTCCCGAGATAAAAGTTGTGTTCTGAATGTTACTATCAGGAAGCATCACGTAGGGTCTTAAAGATGTGGGGCAGAAGAGGATGCTGGAATAGGGGAATGTGTGGTGAGTCTGAAGCGAAGTTATATACACAGCCTATGGAGTTCCTCCCAAAAGGAGAGAGATAAACGAGAGGGAGAGAACGCTGCAACTGCTAAATATAAAGCTAGAAGAGGAAGAGAGGAGGAGGCGGCAGCAGAGGATGTTTTGGTGTTTTGGGTGTGGGATGCTCCCCACTCTCTTCTGCATTTCTCTTCTCACCCTCACCCAGAAATATTGTTGCTTCTCAGAAAAGGTAAAGAATTGGCTTGAATTTAATCATGATAGCAAAGAAAGGGGGAAGGAAAGATTATATAACATTCTTCCAATTTTGAAAAGCCTGGTGCCACGGGACAAAACACTGGACTTATTATAGAATCCAGAGGTGCAGATCCAAGCTCCATCACTGTGGTTTTTGGCCACCTGATCCTGGCCAATGAGGCGACCCTGTAAACTGTGTTTTTTCCATAATAAAAACAATAATAACAAGTCTACTTCCACCAGAGCCCATTTTAAGAATCAAATGAGATAATAACTGTGAATATCTTTTGTAAATGATAAAACATTAAACTAGCATTTTCCATAATGTTCTCTGTAGAACATTAATTCCATGGGATATTAGTAAGATCCTCAAGTCAAAAAAACAACAATAAAGTTAAAAGGTTGTTGTTGTTAATTGTAGGATTTGTGAATATCTTTCCAGTACTAAATGGACTGTGGAATCTTTTATTGCAGAGTATCTTGCATGACTAAAATGCTCAGAGCACACTTTGGGAAAGATTTCCCTATAGAAATACAAGAAATTATGCACACTATTCTTAGCTGGTGCATGAATGGTAGTAATGCGCAGAAGAGAGAAAATGTCAAGGGAATGGGGACCTAGAACACAGTGCTCCTCAGGGGAGTCTACACATATCAAAACTGGAGAATCCTCACTTTTTAGAAAGTGGACAGAATTGTGCCTGCCCCCCTCCTAAAGATATGTTGAAACCCCAACTCCCCATTCCTCAGAATATGACTTAATTTGGAAATAGGAGTCTTTACAGAGATAATCAAGTTAAAATGAGGTCATTAGGTTGGACCCTAATTCAATATAACTGGTATTTTTCTAAAAAGGGGAAATTTCACCATAGAGACAGGAAAACACCACGTGAAGACAAAAGGCAGAGATTCCAGTGATGCATAAGCCAAAAATTGCCAGCAACCACCAGGAGCCAGGAGAGAGCCTGGAACAGATTCTCCCTCACAGCACCCAGAAGGGAGCAATCCTGCCAACACCTTGATTTTGGACTTCCAGCCTCCAGAACAGCGAGACAATGGATTTCAGTGTTAAAGCAGTCCAGGTTGTGGTACTTCATTACAGCAGGCAGCCATGGGAAACTAATATACCACACCTCCTGTGAAGAACCGGGCAGCATCAGGTTTTGCAAGGGCCTGGCATATAGCTGAAACTGAGCACACAGCCGATGCCAGAGCTGGGCTCTATTTCATAAGGTCATAACACAGGTTGATGAGATTCCTGATGCTTTTATTTTTCCTCCTGAGCTCGAAGCAAACCATGTTTGAAAAACTGAGTAACTCTAAAGATGAGCTGCCTTCACTGGGGAAATCCTTCTTCTTATTCTGAGAAGTACAATGGGATGGCATATATTTGCAATAGCTGAGATGCTCAGTTCTCTTCAACAAAGATACACACCCGAGATATGGGACAAGTATATCATCAGCAGGAACACCATTGAGTCTAGGCTTAAAGTGTGATTATGGTGTCCAGCACCTGGCACAGAAGAGGTGTCTGACAGGGAAAAGGACAACACAGAGTTGGGTCTGGGTGGTTTTTCATAGGATTCCAGATCCAACTCCATTTAATTTTAACCAATCATCTTCCAAGAATTATAAGAGTTATCCTAAGTGCTGTTTGACACAGCATTTTAAAGAAACTGCTTTTATTTTAAGATAACCAATGCTAAGAAATATTTAAATAACATATTGACATTTTTCTTTATGACTTCTGACAGGGTCAATATTCATCCTCTAATGGGGCATGTTTTCAGTGCCCAGCAGAGTGGATTCAGCATCCTGAAGTTGCATTTCCTGACTTTGTATTTCAGAGAGTATCATTAGCACGCTGTTATTTTCTCCCTAATTCTGATACATTATGATGAACAAAGTCACTTTTTTTCATAAACTCTGACAAATGGAAAAATAATGTAGACAGAATAAAAGCTTCTGTTTTGCCCTGACTTCCAGGAAGCTCCAAGCTAAATTAAATGTTCAATCTCAATAATTATTAGAATTTTTGCTTCCTGTACTTTTTATTTGAATTTGGTTTTCTATTTCTATTTTTAAAGACTTATTTTATCATTAGCTTTCTGAAGTATAGTTTGGATCTATTTCCTGGCTCCAGAGTCAAAATATTCAGCTGTCTACCATGTATCTCTGCCTGGATATCCCACAAGAACTCAAGTTCAAGACCATATCAAAATCATGCTTTTACTTTTGTTTTTAAGCAGACACATCATCCTGCATCTCTGTCTGTATGAACATCGCCACCACTCACTCAGTTTCCCAAGCCACATATTTGGGAGAACTTTAGACACTTTCTTCTCTTTCATCACCCACACTCAATCCACTACCATTCTGTTTAACTTGAATTTACTATTTCTCAAATCAGTTTCCTACTGTCCATGTGCAGGTCCTGCTGGATTACTGCAGCTTCTCCTAATAAGCTCCTCTTTCTCCAAACTATTTTTATTAATTAACCCAATAATGTCGCTCGCTATTTAAAATATTTTACAAGTTTGTTCTGGTGGTGAGGATGGATTTAGGCCCCCTTAGCATGACACACATCCTCACCTCCATAGGTTTATTTTTCAGTTTGCTTTAGATTATAATTTATGTTCCAGACATTGTGAATCACCTTCCATTTCACAATGGGAATCGATCTTAAATATATACAATCTCTGAGCCCCGTTCTTCTGGGTCAGTAGTCCTACTGTTATATTTCTCAACAACTCTGACTCAACCAGAAATAACCATTGTCTTCTCAAAATAGAGTGCCAGAGGAATAATACACTGCAGGCCTTTGAATTTGCTGTTTTCTCTTCGTTGAATGGCATTTTCAAACCAAATTTACCTGTATCATTCCTCATCATTCTTTGAGACTCTGTTCAAACATCACTGCTTCCTCTGGACTGGTTCTGTTTCTTATCTCTCCTTAAGACTCATGTAACTGCCTTGCATGAGAGCTTCCAGTGTATCTTACACATAGTTCTGCCGAATCTTATCACTCCATATTGTAATTGTATGTTACCTTGTCTGTATCCACCATGACTATCATCGCTAATTTTTAAATTTCCTAAAAGTAAGAACTGTTTTGCTCCATTTCATCATCAGAATCTAGAACAGTGACTACAGCACAAGTGAACTCAATGAAAGTTTGTCTGGGAATGAACAAATGAGAGCCTTCCTGAAAATCTGAGTTATAATAGGTGACTAAAAAATAACAGCCTTTAAAATATAAGGCCATACCAATTATAGCAGGTCACTGTTACTACTAATGTAATTTTTTGTAAAGTAGTTTGTGTCTATGAATAGGCATGCAATCAATGTTATGATGTTCCTTCTGTGAATCGCATGTAATTAACTCAACTTTGCTTTTAGACTTACTATATGGCAAAGCCTTAGAGGTACTCAATTGTGGGCTACGAAGATGTGGTCTTGCCTCAGAAGGTTATACTGTATATGGATACAAGAGAAGACTCTATTTTATAGATAGGAAAACCCAGAGAATAAGTAACTTTCAGCAGGTCACTCACAGAATAAGTGATAGAGTAGAGATTCAAATTTGAGCCTTCTGGTTCCAGATTCACATTACTTTTCATTTCTACCAACTGTGAGTTATTAAAGGGAAATCTCAAAATAACATCCACTTTAGCTTAGCATTTTATTATATGAAAGCAACAGGAGGTTAGAGAAGTAGATGGAAAAGATATCATGAGAGAGCTAGGACTGGAGTTAGTCTGAAAGAATTGGCTGTGCATAAATAGAAAGGCATTCCAGCAGAGGAAAAAAGCATAAACTAAGATTCATGCTTAGACAAGTCATGGGAAAACATAAAAAGGTAGGAGGAAGAAAAATATTAATTATTCAGAGATGAAAATTGTTAAAATAATCTTACTCTATTTTTTTCCAAAGTTTTTTTCTTCTGGATGCATTATTTGTTTTTCAAAATTGAGATCATGTTGCATGTCAAGTTTTGAGTCCTACTTTTTAAAAAAACTTGTGTGCTAACATAAGCGTTTTCTTCTTAATATAAACTATTTGTAAACATTTTTTTAATGGTCCTATGATCATTAAACAGATGCACGCTAGTTTAATTAAACATTTCTTTATTGTCAAACACTTGAAGTTGTACACTTTTTTTTTTTGGATTAGAAATAATGCTGTAAGAACTCCTTTGTCCATAAACCTTTTTTTAAAAAATTTATTCTTAATTCCTTCGGATAAAATTACAAAAGTGCAATTTCTAGGTCTAAAGATATTAATTTACTTTTACTTTTTCCCCCCAGATAATTAAACTAATACTCCCTGGAACGAGGACATAGTGGTAACTAAGTTAAAGTCCCTGGCCTCAGGAGTTTACTTTCTACAGTAAATATAAATAAATAAGCATAGATAAATAAACAAAATACAATAGGGAAAATGCTTTCATTGAAAGGCATTTAAACAAAATCTGTGGGACCACAACAAAGAAAATAGCTGCCTCTGTGAGAGGTAAGAAAATGCCACACAGGATGTGACTTCTGAAATATGTTTCTGTTAGTTTAATTTTTCTCTGACACTGTAATCTGAAGAGACAGCTGTTATTTCTGATTGTGTCACAGCTGTTGAGATATTTAAAGGTAGTGCTACCAACCCAGAAGAAGATTAGAGATGATATGTTTTAAAGATGCATTTGCGTGCACTATTGGCTAAATTGGATAATCATTAATTCAAGTTAATAAATACAAAGGAATGAGTTACATAACCCCAGTTTGAGGAAGCTTAGTTATTTGCTGACATTTAACTTTGTACCACTTTGAAGCCATTTGTTTCTATTTTGAAAGATTTCAGCAGCAGCAACTTGTCATAAACCATGACGAAAAGAATGGGAAAACCCCCAGGCTTTCAAAGATTCTCTCCTTCATACCCACCAGTATTACTTTAATTAGGGAGTATTCGTTTAATTAGGGAGTATTAGTTTAATACTAATTAAAGGCCAGAGGTTTCCAGACTTTCTCAGTTTATGGCACCCTTAGTGTCTCCATAATTGATTTCACGGTGTCTCTAAGCCAATGGAAATACCTAATTGTTCCATTTATCAAGTAATTAGGATAAATACACAAGTATTTATATCCTAAGAGCATAGTAGCCACTTAAAAACTCATGTATATTAGTTGAAAGAAAAAAATTGTATTTTATTCTCAACTATAATTATGTAGGAATGGGATGTGTGTGCCTGTACAGAGCTTTTCAAACCTGGGAATATAATTGAACACTGTCATCCTTATTTCTTGTTCCACATTGATATCCATGCAATACATGCTTTTTGTTATAGTAACTACCAAAAGCACTGCTTTACAGAGATGTGAGAGTGCGTTTCTGGTGGGAATGTAGAATGGTGCAGCTGCTGTGGAAAACAGTATGGCAATCAAAATAATTAAACATAGAATTGCCATATGATCCAGCAATTCCACTTCTGGATATATACCCAAAAGAATTGTAAGTAAGACAAATATTTGTACATTCATGTTCATAGCAGCATTATTCACAATAGCCAAAGGGTGGAAGCACTCCACATATCCATCAATAGCTGAATGAAATGGCTGGGCATGGTGGCTCATGCCTGTAATCTTAGCACTTTGGAAGGCCCAGGCGGGCGGATCACCTGAGGTCAGGAGTCTGAGACCAGCCTGACCAACATGGTGAAACCCCGTCTCTACTAAAAATAGAAAAATTAGCCCGACCTGGTGGCAGGCCCCTGTAATCCCAGCTACTCGGGAGGCTGAGACAGGAGAATCACTGGAATCCGGGCGGCCGAGGTTGTAGCGAGCCAAGATAGCAGCGTTGCACTCCAGCCTGAGTGACAAGAGTGCAACTGTGTCTTAAATAAAAAAAAAAAAAAAAAGATTAATGAATAAACAAAATGTGGTATGTCCATATAATGGCATATTATTCTATTATTCTGCCACAAAAAGCAATAAAGTACCAATACATGCTACAACACGGATGAACCTTGAAAATACTATGCTAAGTAAATAAGTCAGACGCATAAGGGCAAATACTATATAATTTCACTTACATAAGGTACCTAAAATAGTCAAATTCACAGAGACAGAAAGCAGAATAATGGTTACCAGGGGCTGGGGGAAGGGAGAATGGAGAGTTATTGTTTAATAGATACAGAGTTTCAATTTGCAATGATGGAAAAGTTCTCCAGATGGGTGGAGGGGATGGCTGCACAAAAATATATAAATACACTTAATGCCACTGACTTGAATACTTAAAAATGATTAAAAGGAAAAGAAGTCATTACATGAAAAATACACTTGCACACACACTTATAGCAGCACAGTTCGCAATTGCAAAAATATGGAACCATATATACACAATGGAATACTACTCAGACACTAAAAGGAATGAATTAATGGCATTCACAGCAACCTGGATGAGATCGGAGACTATTATTCTAAGTGAAGTAACTCAGGAATGGAAAAGCAAACATTGTATGTTCTCACTCATAAGTGGGAGCTAAGCTATGAGGATGCAAAGGCCTAAGAATGACACAATGGACTCTGGGGACTTAGAGGAAAAAGGTAGGAAGAGGGTGAGGGATAAAAGGCTACAAATTGGGTTCAACGTATGCTTCCCAGGTGATGAGTGCAACAAAATCTCACAAATCACCACTAAAGAACTTACTCATGTAAACAAATGCCACCTGTTTCCCCAAAACCTATGGAAATTTTAAAAAACGTTTAAAAGGTAAATTTTATGTATATTTTACCCCAAGGGAAAGAAGATATGATGACATCGAAGGGCACGTGGTGCTGTCTCTGTTGTTGAAGGCCGAGCTGCCTGGAGCTAGCAGTTTGCATGGGGTCTGACAGGTGTCGAGTATCACTGTATTTCCCTCAGTAATTTACAATATCCCAGTGGCACACCTGTGAGTTTGCTGCAGTGCCCTGGGGTACCTTAGCACACTTTTTTAGAGCCAGAGCTCAAAGCCATGCCCTCTACCTTAGAGCTTCTTCCTTACCCCACTAAATCATTACAGACAAAAGAGCTTGGAAGGAGCCTGCACCGCTTAGTCATGCTGCTGACTAACTCTGTGACCTGGGAAACTAACCTGGCCTCTCCCCAGCTCAGCACCCTCTTACAGTGAAGATAATATATCCCACACCTCTTTGCAAACTCTGAAGTACCAAAGAAGAGTTACTGTGGTGTTCTATATGTCGCTCAGAGGACTACGAAGAAGCAGAGGTATTCAACTGGTCTTAGGTGAAAATCCTCAAAATGGCAAGTAGACCCCACCCCCCTCCCCAGCCTCTGTGCATCGTCCATGTCACCCTCATCTGCTCCACTCCAGCCACTCCAATCATCTTTCACTTCCCTCTGCTTCTAGTCCTTCCTGTCTTCCCCCTCCAGGGCCTTTCCCCATGCTATACCTTCTATCTAGAAAACTTTTCCCCACCCCACCCTCTTTACCTAAGGAATTCCTGTTTCTCCTTCAATCCCCATTAAATGTCACTGCACCCAACTGTGAAACCTTCTCTGATGTTCCAGACTAGTCAACTGGGTAGTTCACTTTTTTGTGGCCATTGTTTCATTTGTCTTCCTTTCTAGAATATAAGCTCCTTGAGGGCAGGCACTACATGTCCTTTCTACCATGCATCCCATCCCCAGTGCCTGACGCAGTTCCTGGAACATAAGAACTGCTCAGAAAATATTAGGTGATTCTCATTCACAGGAAATGTCAGAATTTGCACAGGAGAAGCTGACATAAAGAAGAGCCGGATGGAGTGCACTATGATGAGCTAATTTCTCCCTCATTTGTCTCAATGCCTTGTCGTCTCTTTTCTTTCTTCTTTCTTAATTCTTAATATCTCCTCCTCTCTCCTTGTGGTACTTACCACTCACATACTAGGGACTGATAAGAAAGTGCAGTTCTGTTCTGATGACCCTGAAGAGGCAGAAGAGGCTTCTTCTATATTTTCTTAGGGACAAAAGGATGAGAATTTATATATTTGAAAAGTATCTTTGGACACACAAAAAATTCAGCCCTGTCTCTGCTCTCTCTCCAAAGCATGAAGAAGCTTTTGGTTTTTCTCCGTGTTAATCTTCACATAAAATCTTTGGCAGCAGTACTAGGTTCTCCTTCTCTTAAGCTCCATTGATATCAGGAACTATCTAGGCAAAATTCTTCCCTTATTATTGAGAGCCTACTATGTGCAAGGATTGGGCAAATCACTTTACTCACATGAAGACGACCTCTGCATAAGGCCCTGCAGCAGATGTATCATTATCCCTATTTTACTCATAGAAATTGACTCTCAGGAATAGTTAAATGATGCTCCTAAAGTTGCACGCAAATTTTGTCCTCAGTGCAGCAGGACATCCTTTTATCTCCCCCTACCTCCTTGCCCCCACCTCATGCTTATACCATTTCAACTTTTAGAAAAAAAAAAAAAAACCCCACATACACACACACACATTGCAAGTATTTTCCCTAAGGAACCCAACTCATTTTCTTGGGCACTGGGCTTATGTAGAGCTGGATGCCTATGATTTTGTCTGCCACTTAACTGAGATTAGCTGGAAGCAATCTGCTTAAAGTTTAAGCATCAACTTATCACTTTCTTAACTGTGCATTCATTTTCAAGGGGATGTTTAACTTTAATGGGAATGGGGGATTTGAATCATGTGGCAACAGGTTCTGTGACATGTGGGAGCCAGAAGGGAAGTGAGAGACCTTCCCCATCAGATGTTGTATGAAGGGGGATCTGTTGTAAAAGTCTGGATTAATTTTCTGCCTGCAATTTCCTTCAGGGTACAGGCAGGAAGATATCCACTCTGTCACCCTGTCATTGGCATCAAACATTCACTCTATTCACACGGCAGGACAGTGCCTGAAAACAATGAAGTAAGGGAGGAAACAAGGTCAAAATTTCTCAAAGCCAACAGAGACACAGAGGATGCACAGACTCTCAGAATTTGCTTGCTGGAAGGAATCTTCACAGTCATTCGGTCCCATCACTTCACTCTACAGAAGAGAAAATGGAGGTCGGGTGTGGTGGCTCATGCCTGTAATCCGAGGACTTTGGGAGTCCAAGGCGGGTAGATTACCTGAGGTCAGGAGTTGGAGACTAGCTTGGCCAATATGGCGAAACCCCGTCTCTACCAAAAATACAAAAATTAGCTAGGCGTGATGGTGTGCACCTGTAATCCAAGCTCCTTGGGAGACTGAAGCAGGAGAATCACTTGAACCTGGGAGGCAGAAGTTGCAGTGAGCTGAGATCATGCCACTGCATACCAGCCTGGGCAATAGAATGAGACTCCACCTCAAAAAAAAAAAAAAAAAAAAAAAAAAGGAGAAAACTGAGGCCCAGAGAAGGATGGTAACCTGTCCTCTGTCCTACAACATGCAGCAAGTCAGAGCTGGACTAGAATAGAGAAGATTTGTTTCACCATTTCTGAGCTTCCAAGAGTCTCTTGACTTCCTAGGGACAACAAAGTGCAGCTTGTTTAATACCATTAACCGAAAGCCAGACTTCTGGATCTTTAATAAAAACATTCTTTGCTTTCATGAACATGTGGTTTTACATTTTCTCCAAGAAAAAGCAAAACTTTTCTCTGAGAAAATTAATAGGCTCACGACTTCTTGAATTAACATGATTTTTTTTCTCCCCATAATTGTTACGCACTATAGTATAACATCTCCTTTTTTGTCATATGTCCTAATTAGGTAGGGAAGACCTAGGAACTTTAACTTAGTTGATGGGTGGAGCAAACAGAAGTTAAAAGATTGTTATGAGAAATCCTATAAATTCAGAGAAGTCAGCCTGGCTGAGAATCCGGTAGCTTCAGTCTTCATTCTGTTAGCTGAATTAAGAATTTTTTCTTGCTTGGCATTTTACAGGTGCCATGCTCTGGCTCACAGCCAACCTTCTCTTACAGGGAGTCCATTCTAGGCAAGGCAAGTTTTCTTTCCTGACACCTCCAATTTATTATGCCCATTCATAAAATAAGTGCTGAGCATCTACTATGCATGTGACATTGCCCAATATTCTGGTAATATAAAGAGAATTCCTAGTGGCTAGCTCGCGCTAGGTCTAGTATAAAGTAGGATCTTTTAGTCCACAGATAGTGATCCATTTGTAGGTCATGAAATAAGTTTAGTAGATCATGGTCAGCATTTTCTTTTAATGAAATTGTGGTAGGTTGTTGCAGTTACGACCATCAATTTGTTCCTGCCTCCATATGACTCATTGGCTAGTGGAGAGATAGTAAGTGTGACAGAAGCAGATATTTGAAAAATGCTTCAGCACTGGAACTTGTCCTCTCTTGCTGCTCTTGAGAACTCCGAGACCATTACCATGCAAATAAACATGGGCCAGTCTGCAGAAGAAGAAAGACACACAGCCCACCCAGTCATTTGTACAGAGACTGCAAACCTACCACCAAATATGTGAATGAAGCCCATACAGGACAAGCTAACCTCCCCCAACCACACCAGCAAAGCCACCAAATGACCACAGATGTGTGGATGAGCCCAGCTGATGAGCTGAGACTGACTCATTCTTGTATAGGGTTTTTCAGCATTCCTGGCCTCTACCCACTAAAATCAATAGTTTCCATTACCCCAGTTGTGAAAACTAAAATATCTTCAGACATTATCAAATGTCTCTTAAGCTACAAATTATCCCCAGTTGAGAATCACTGGTTTAGTAAATCCATCCAACAAAATCATGAGAAAAATAAATGGTTGTGTTTCTTTTGTTTTGTTTTGTTTTGTTTTGTTTTGTTTTGTTTGAGATGGAGTCTCGCTCTGTCGCCCAGGCTGGAGTGCAGTGGCGCTATCTCGGCTCACTGCAAGCTCCGCCTCCTGGGTTTACGCCATTCTCCTGCCTCAGCCTCCCGAGTAGCTGGGACTACAGACGCCCGCCGCCTTGCCCGGCTAGTTTTTTTGTGTTTTTTTAGTAGAGACGGGGTTTCACCGTGTTAGCCAGGATGGTCTCGATCTCCTGACCTCGTGATCCTCCCGTCTTGGCCTCCCAAAGTGCTGGGATTACAGGCTTGAGCCACCGCGTCCAGCCAAATGGTTGTTTTTTAAGCCACTAAATTTTAGGAGTAATCTGTTACCCAACAAATAATATCTGATACAGGAATAGAACAGAATAGTATAGAATAGAATAGTTCAGGAAGCATGACACTTGATAATGATAAGTACTATTTTATAAAACAATATTATGTGTGTACTGGGTTATAGTGTGAAATATATTTCTCACTCTGGGTTACAGTCAGAAAAATTTGAAAGCCCTCTGGATTTTAAAGGGAAAGGCATAGAGCTGGATTCTTGCCCCAGTTCTTATACCTACTAACAGCAATAATGGATTTTTTTTTTTCTAATGTCTCTAAGCCTTACATTTCTTCTCTAAGCAAGCCAGCCTATTTGAAAGTTAGCTGTGAGGTATAAATACGTACAAGTGTGTTTCAAAGTTAGAGCTACAAAAATATTCCTGAACGCCATCATTATTTGGCTTTGTTTTCTTTTATGTCCTCTCCTTCCCTGAAATGCTCTACATCCCCCTCTTTCTAGTCAAACTTTATACATGATTCAAGGTGCACCACTCGGGCTCCACTATACCCATGAATCTGGTTGGTATTTGTTAAGTGTGCTCAATGTCCACTCCTAAGATGTCACTGTGGCACTTATTAATATTTCAATTTAGCACTCAGTTCCATTCTATTTTGTTTACATATGGTACATGTTTTAGCTTCTCTCCCTACCTAGACTGCAAGCTCCCTGGAGGCAGGGGCCATGTTACAGCCTGTTTGCACATTGAGCAGCACATTTTCTTGGACACCTGCTAAGTCATCAGAAGGACTTATTCACTTACTGATTCTCATTCAAATGGCACAATGCTCACATTCTTTCCACTTTATGGATTTTACCTTCAGCAGACCACAGTCTACTTTGTAAATTAGTCTGCTCCTTATAGGAATCCTGAAAGTCCCTTCTGGGGTTTGAGCCATCACCCAGCTCCACCTGTGTGATTAGTATTGAAGAACAGGAGCGGAATAACAGCACCATGCTGACTGTTTGGGCTATTACCAGATAAGCCACCTCCTAAGAGGAATGTCATCTACCGGGAAAGCAGCCTGTGATTACTGTGATAACTGTGCTTTTCAACTAAAGAAGACCTGGGGTACCTGACCTCCTCCTTGGCCACAAGCGCTGAGTCAGGCAATTATATTATAGTGCAATGGCTTCACACCCAGAACTGGTATGGAGCCCCCATGCCTTACCTGTTTAATTCCTGCACTTCCCACAAGAAGCCTCCCATGCTGGAAGGACATCTTCAGCAGGAGGCATCCTTGTTGCTGTTGGTTCTGTAAGGCTGTGCCTGGATTTCCTCTCTGGCACACTACTTGCTGCCTCCCCAAGTATCTCCAGGTGACTGACCCTGCAGGGGCAGATGGCAGTTCTAGGCAGAGAGGAGTATTTACCATTTGTTGTTAGACTATTAGCAAGCACAGCCTGTTAATGCTCCCTGATTGATTTCTGAATGTTTTTCCTTCTGTTGAAACTTAGCTACAGAGGATGGTGTGAAGAGACAAAATGTTTACTTGGTTCCTTATCCCAACGGCTGCTAGGAAAAGCCATAGGAATTTATTAAACAAGTGCCCTGGTAGGTAAATGCAAAGCTGACTCTACCTTCCCTGGAAATTGTATTATCAGGAAAAGGTAGAATATTTAAAAAGAAAGCACCCTGGGTTTGGGGCCTGAATATCTGAGCGTGAAGCCTACTTATTTCCAATAACTGGTTCTGTTTCCAGCTGCCAAGGTTCTGTGACTTTGGACAACCCACTGAAGCCCTCAGTGTCTGTTTTCTCCCCAGTAAATAAGGATAATAATCTCTCTCTCAAGGCCACTGAGAGGTTTACATAAAATGCTCTGTGGAAATTTCTGAGTGAATGGAATCATTTGCTAATATCAATGCAATGAAATAGACCTTTTCCATGATTAGTAATTCTGGGAATGTGTGGGAAAGCATGGCTCCCCTCTCTCTCCCTCAGTACTAAAGGACATGGCACCAAATATGCCAACTCTCAGAGGAAAATGGAATTTGACTTTGTTTTCTTTGAAGAAGGCAACTAAAAACCACTCTTGGTTTCCTTCAAGAAATTAAAAAGAAAAAAAAAAAACTAATTACGCTGAAAGATTTTAAGTTAAAGGAGAATACTTTTCAACATGGAGGTCTTAAAAGCAGAGACTAATATGCAATAATAATAGACATATATGGCACTTTATAGTTTGCAATGGTAGGTTCTCTGGAGGCTTCTAAGAGTAGAGTTGGTGGCAACAGCTCCAGAATTCATTCACTCAAAAAAAGTTTACTGAGTATGCACCATGTGAAAATCATAGTTCAGACCCTCAGGATACAGTGTGGAAGAGGGCAAGCAAACTTTGTCTTTATGGAACTTACATATCACTAGGAGACAAACCAACAAGAATTGAGAAACATGACAATGGAATAGAATACCAGGTGCTGATAAGTGCTATGGGACAAATAAAATGAGATAATTGTATAGATACTGTATTATAGAGAATAAGGGTGGGATATCCCTTTAGAAAGGATGATAGGGAAGAACTTTCTGAGGCATTGATGTTGGACCTTAACAAAAGAAGGGAGAAATACATACACATACACATACAAACACACACACATGTGTGTTTATATCCCATATATATTTATACATGAATATATGTATGTTATATATATGGTTTGTCTATGTGTGTGTGTATATATATATACACACATATATATACACACACACTCACACACACACATATATATGGGATATACACTCACACAGCCATATTTATGGTTGGGCTGTGTTCCCACCCAAATCTCTTCTTGAATTGTAGTTCTCATAATCCCCACGTGTCATGTGAGGGACCCCTTGAGAAGTAACTGAATAATGGAAGTGGTTTCCCCCATGCTGTTCTCATGACAAGGAGTGAGTCTCACCAGATCTGATAGTTGTTTAAGTGTCTGGCATTTCCCCTGCTGACACTCGTTCTTTCTCCCGCTGCCCTGTGAAGAGGTGGCTGCCACCATGATTGTAAGTTTCCTGAGGTCTCCCCAGCCATGCAGGACTGTGAGTCAATTAAACCTCTTCCTTTATAAATTACCCAGTCTCGAGTATTTCTTCTCTTCAGAGCAGCATGAGAATGGACTAATACAGTAAATATATATATATTTGGATATCTGGGAAGAAATTTCCCAAATGAATGAAAGTATATGCAAAGATCCTGAGGCAAGAATATGCTTGGTATGTCTGAGGAATAAGACAATTCTGACTCACTCTTGTTCACATTAAATGCTTTCTCAAGAGCCTTTCCAGCATTCTTTATGTCTCCGTAAAAGAGATTTTAATCTCTTAATTTTAGTATTTTGATTATTATTTATTCATTTCTTATGGGTAATATAACAGCAACATAAACTTTGCATTCAAGTGGAATGGTATTTCCAGTCAAAGCTGGCTGAGTTCAGCATGTCAGCTGTTTCAAATAAGGTCTAGGAACTCTGAAAGAGCATTTGGAACTGTTTATCCCAATCAGACCTCCTGAGGCCTCAATGCCCCCTATTTATCTTCAGAGCTAAGTGAGAAGAAGTGGCTGGTCCTGTAAAAGCTGTGGTGAAAGGAGTCACAGAAGGCCTTCTCAACACACTGCAGGACTCCTGAAACATTATCAGCAGAGAAAGAGTTGGCTGCAGAACTGAGAGAGTTGGAAGAGAACAAAATGGATAGGGTTTGCTAGATATGGGGAATGCACATGTACTTGCTTTGTAGTTGTTTTCATATGCAGACCCTGATCCAAACCAGATAATGGAAATCCACTTGCACAGCTTACTCCTCTCTGCATATGGAGCTGAGCTCATCAATAGCCTGCTTTACTTTCCAGAGCAAACGCTCATGAAGCTTAAGCTGGCCTTACTTTCCTCTGCCACCTGAGTCACCTACTCCATACCACTTGGTACCAGAGGAATGAAAACAGTCAGTATCCTTTGACTGTTTCAAAGTTAAACCAGTTAATGGGATTCTCCTATTGTCTTCATGTCCCATTTTAGAGGGAAACCTGTCATAAATGAGATTCCATTTAGCTTTCCTCTTGGAAACCCAGAAGACAACTATCCTGTGCCTACTTGGGACTATGGGGTTTGTTATGATCCCAAGTGGTGGCAGGAAGGAAAAACACAAACAAGAGAGAGAAAAGGAGGTAGAATCTCTTGCCTCTTGCTCAGCTTCTGTTGAATTGCTCTTGTTCTCCACTCCTATCCCATCAGTCCAATAACTGAGATTTCCACAAAGGAAGATTTGAAAAGCATTTTATCATTTTCTTCTCCTTATATTTGCCCATTGTCAAATTTCTGCCAATTATGGCTAAGTGCTATGTATAAGATACCCCTCCTGCTTCCTAGGCCATGCCTCTTTCTTGCCAACCCTTCCTTATGCTGTCATACAGCTACCTTCTTTCTCCAGAGAATCTGTCTGTCTAGAGGTCAGAGTCAGGGATAGGCTAGACATACTCCTAAAACAGACTGAATGGATTCCTACAGTCAGGCCACACGGGAAAGCTCTGAATGTCTTTTCTCCCCACTAGCAAATGTGAAAGATACAGATTTACCTACAAGTGATGACTGGATGAATTTTCTCTTAGAAGGTCTCTTCATCCCCAGTCATCATTCTGCTAAGAGTGGTCAACTATCCATCATCTGCTAGATGTAATATCTGTTCTGGGAAAGAGGAAAATATGGACTCTAAGCCTGGCTTTCTGTAGATGAGCCATGTCTTCATCTGGGGGTCTCAGCTGCCTCATTTGTAAAAGAAGCGTATTTACAAACACCCAATACTGATTGGAATGAATCAGAGGTTTTCAAATCATGTTTCTCGGAGGCTCAGGACTCTGCTGGTGCTTTCCGCCCTCACTTCAACCAGAGCAAAGCCGTCTATCACTCCTATATCTTGGGCTTCCACATGGAATTCATTTGTAAGAAATTTCATTAAAAGAGTTTGAAAACCACTGGATAGATGAGCTCTAAGCTGCAAAAATAGAGGATGCCTAGAACCAGGGAACACTCTGAGGATGCACTGGTTCCATGGTCAGTTATCTTTGCATGGCTGTGGATAATGATACTGTTCTCAAAGTGTGGTCCCCTGACCAGCATCTTCAGCATCACCTGGGAACTTGTTGGAAATACAAATTCACAAACCTCACTCCATATCTACTAAATCAGAAACCCAAGGGGTAGGGTACATCCATCTGTGTTTTCACAAGTCCTCCCAAATGATTCTGATAGATGCTAAAGTTTGAGCACAATGGCCTCAGAGCAGTAAACTCAACCCAGTTTTGCCAGATCCCTTACAACTCTCCTTCCTTTCACTTTGTCGTTGTGTTTTCAAGGCCACAGAAGACACTCATTTCCAGCTCCTGGAAGCATGCCAACTCTGCTTCCAAAGGTAAAAAGCTAGCATCCTAAAAGCTGACCTACAGGGATACTAAGGCTGTGGGAAGGATGCAGGGAGGGAACTTTGTAATTGCCTCCAACCAAAAGGCTGGTTCCTTTCTGCAGCTGCCTCCAGGACACCAAAGCTCTCCCGAAGGAGGTGCCTCACTTATTAACATCATAACTCAAGTAAGTTGCTTGGAGTCACCGCACATGGAAAATTGCATTCTGCAAAGTGTTGAAGCTGCAAAGTCACCAGCTGAGTCGATAGACTTTTATTTTAACGATGTTTGTGATCAATATTTAAGCAGGATTGACCGAGGCGGCTGCTAGTGCACCTCTCTTCTTCCAGCTGCTTGTGAAAGATAAAATATTTACTTGGGGAGGGTGGGGATGTTACAACGGTTTGAGGCCAAGGGGGGAGTTTCAGGGAGGTATAGAGCAAGAGTGCCACAGGATGCATTAGCATCAAGCTCTTATGGACCTAGAGTCTCTGAGGGCCAAAGCAGCTTTTGTTTAGACATTCTGAGTAGGTTATGAGAGAATGAGAAGAGAATTTATGGAAAGATTTGGTCACTAGTAGTATAAACATTCGAGTATTAAGAAATTTTCTTGAAAATAGTCATAGTGTATTTAATCATGCTTTTATTGAAACCTAACTACAATTACTAGCTAAGTGCTTAGCTCTGATTCAGACAGCTAAAGTGTAACCCTGCCTACTGTGTTTCCATGGACATGTTATTAATACCCCTGAGTGTCACTTTTCTCATCCATAAAATGGTTCCTCATGAAGTTGTAAAGAATGAATAAGACATAATGTAAAACAGTTGAAATATTGGCTGTCTATAGTATGTGCTCAATGACTGTTAGGAAATTATTGGTAGAGCTCAAAATCCAGGTCTACTTATCTCTTAACATCATAATTTTAAAGACCTATATGATCAATGCACAAAATTAGGTAACATTTTGAAACATGGTATGATTAAGTACTAGGGAGCATGATGCAACCTCTATTAAAGGAAGTCTGAAAGAAGAGAAACTAGAAATGGCTAGAGAAATCAGGTAAAACTATATGGAGAAGATCTAGCTGAAGTTATACCTAAAAAGGCCAAAAGGACAATTGAGAAAGACAATGGGAGAATAGCTTATGTGGATATATCATTTATAGATGTGACCCTGTGAGCAATCTGTTGAATCTGAGGCACATTCGCACACATCAGTACATAGGAAAGGTTAAAAACCCAATGAATAAGATACCTTAGAAAACCTGGAAAAAGTGTGATCTAAGGAAAGGAAGATGGCACCCTGCTTTCAAAGTATGGGCAATGGAAGGGAACCCATACTGGGGACTGGGCAGAGATTAGTGAGGTGAGACAGGGTGACCAACCCATTCCACTTTGCCTGGAAGCTTCCCATCTTAGCACTAAAAATCCTGAGTGCCAGAAACCCCTCAGTTTTAGACACCCCTAAATTCTGGGCAAGTCAGGATGCTTGGTCACTCCATGATAAAGAAGCAGGGAAAGATATTCTTTCCTAAAGTCAAAGGAGGCAAATTTCCATGGAGGAGAGAATGATCAACAGCATCCAAGGCAAGAGAGATCTAACCTGCAAAGGGCCAGTTGGATAGGTCACTGGGGGCAGGATAAGGAATGCTGTGATGCCATGGGGTGGTCTCTAGGCTGGACTTCATATGCTATGAGATGTCTCTTTAGCAGAAGAATGACTGGATGACAATAATCTCTTAAGAACCTGATTTGTCTTATAACTTTTTTAGAGCACAAAAAAAATGGCCGAGTCCAAAACCAAGCACACACCCCTCCTGAGGTGCAGTTTGTGGAGCCTGTTTGTTCAGGATTCCTTACCTCTGGTGCAAATGGTTGAGTAGCTCAATATGCCAGTCTCTAGTGTTTGGTTCATAATGATTCTGATGTTGCATGGATGGTCAAATGACTGACTTTGCCATCGATCATGGGAGCCTGAGATGCGGATGATGGATTGGGCCACTTGAACGGCTGCCTGTGGGAAGTCTGATTTTGTTCAGATGAGCTGCTCCAGACAACCTCTCCTCCTGCTTCCTCTCTAACCCTCTGCTTCCGGCTCTCGCTCTCTGTGTCTCTCGCGGAATCCCTTACTTCTGGTCTTATTTCTTCCTTCCTTCTACCGTTCTTCTCTCCCTCCCTTTTTGCTTTATTTTCTTTTTTCCATTCCTTGGTTCTCTCTTCCTTTCTCTTTTCCACCCTTTTCCTACTTATCTCTTTTTCTTCTTCTGGCTTATTTCTTAAGGCCCATTTTCATTTAATTGGGACTTGGCAAGAGGAGGGCACAAAAAGCATTAAAATACTTTCTTTCAAAGCAAGGGCTAGAATCCAAAAGTCCTCTTAGCGCATCCTGGGGCTCAGAACCATATCTACTCTGGTTGTGGCCTAGGGAATTGCCTGTATCACAGGAAGATAATGTCTCCCTCTCACCTGCATTCCTGAGACTGGGCTTCTGGGACAGGCCACACTGAAAGTAACAGGGAACTCAATCACTTTCTAACTGAATACTTTTATTCCAAGTTTCAGGAAACAGTATCTGATAGCTTTAGCCTCACAGACCCTTCTATTACAGGAGACTGAAGGACTCTACTTCAAGGATGCAAAACAGATGTATATAGAAGATGAGCTGACTTTAGTTACTATTTGAAGAGTTGAACTGAAGCCAGCATGGATTATTTTAAAAGCACAGATATATTTTTAAAGTCAAATCAGTCTGGATCTTATTAAACGTGACTCTCTCCATGTGTGTATGAGTAGACAGTGGATGTGGATGTGTGTCTAGATGTTTTTATCCTTCTAAAATTCTGTGAAGTCATCTCTCCACTAGTATATAGGATCAGCTTCTATGCTTTAGATCTGCCTCATCAGAAACCACAGGCTAACTTTGAGGGCCCAAGCTCAGATGAACTCTGCTTCTCCTTAGAGGTCTCAGTGGATGTCTTGGAGAGTGTTTGAGTGGGGATTGCAGGTTTTTCAGTGTGTCTCTTGTGAGATCGGAGATAAGAAAACTGAAACAAAAATTTGATTTGATTTGCAACACACATTGTGCTGCCAATGGCAATAAGCCACACATGCTGTCACGGATGCAGAGTAATTCTGTCCTGTCTGGATTGCTTTTATAGCTTCACTTTCCCTCCATTCCCCACACAGACTATCTAGACACCCTCCTAGTGCATTTGCGTCTATATCTATACATGTCTACAAACTATAAAATTATGCATACAATATAAGCTCATTGGTGGAAATGTATTCGAAGAGCAGTGTTCTTTACAATAAAACTGATTTGGGATTCTTTGTTTTTTTTTTGCCCGTGCAAATTCTTTATTGGATACATGTGTGGCCCTTCTCACAACACCCCCCTGCCAAAAAAAACCCACATTTTCACTGTGAATTAATCCCATCTCACATGTTTTACTCACCACCTTCCTCTCACTTGTATAACTGCCTTTCACGAGTAATACACCTTAGTCTGTTCTACCTTGACAAAACCTTTGGGGCAACTTTTAGAAATACAGACGATTTGTAACTTACGATGTTTCAACTTAGGATTTTTTATTTTATAATGGTGTGAAGTGACATGCATTCACTGTGCTCCTCGACTTATAATGGGGTGATGTCAGGATGTCAGGATGTAATGCTGTTGTGACTCCATCCGAACATAACCTCATCATAAGTTGAAGGGCATCTGTACTGCAATATCTAATCCTCCTTCCCGAGACTCAAAGCTGGTCACTCTTTCCTCTTTCTTTTTCCCAGTCCTGCTTGTGTCTACCCCTCTAAGATGTAAGATTCAATCTGGGTCCTTCTCAGCTATAATCATTTCCTTAGAGAAGCTTCACTTCTGAGGATGTTGACCAAAGACACCATGAAAATTGTTCTCAGATCTCCATTGTAACCTTCCACATCTCCAGCTACATACAGGATTTTTAAACTAAATTACTATGTCCCCAAATTACTGTTTAAAATCAAGCCTAATGTGTTTTCCTTTCAAATTGATTTTTCATTCTTTATTTCTCACATTTCAAATTTATTAAACCATGACACAGCCATTTCATTCCTCCTTTCCCCCGAGTCTCCTCAGTTGCTGAAGACTGCCAGTGTCTTGCTCCAAAGACTCACAGTTTTTTTGCTCTCCAATCCCTCAGCCAATGCATCCTCATCAATTTATTCCTAGATTTGTGCAACAGATTCTCGGTCATTTCCTCTGCTCAGTTGTCTCTGGTTGTCCACTCCCATCTCTAACATTACTGACAAAAGACTCTGCCAAATTTCATTTCAGCATCTAATTCTTGCTTAAGAGCCCAGAACATTCTCATCACCAACTGGGTCAGATCCAAATTTAAAACCCTCTCATATTTGGACTCAACTCTGTCCTTTATCTCTTTAGTCATATTCATCTCCATGCAATACCTTAGTCACTTATACCTTTTCACTCCTGAGGTCTCCACCAATGCAATTTCTCTCATTTAAATGATCTCTTACTCTCCACCAATCCAAATTCCATATATCCTTAGAGTTTAGTTCAAACCTCATAACCCAAATGAATCAAATTTCCAGATCACTTTACCCTTCAGTGTTCTTTGAGTTGTAGTTTTCTCAGCACATTTATTGGGACACTTACGCATATGTTTATGCATACAGTTTTTTCCATACATATTCCAGTTGTTTCATTTCTTATTTCCGTCAATGCATATTAATTAACCTAATAAACCAGACCTTGTTAAAATTTCCAAATAGTCAAGTGTAATACCTTGAAAATAAGAGACACAAAAATAACTGTTTGGTGAATGGACCAATCATATTTTGGAAGCGGGTGCTGTATTAATATCGGTAAGTGACAGAAACTCAACTCAAACTGACTTAGGTAAAGAGGGAATTTACTGGCTCACACCTTAGGAAGCTTCAGAGAGGAACCTAGCCATCAGAACTACGTTCCACACTCTCAGCCTTGGCTCTGCTCTCTTTCATAGTGGTTTTACTATCAGGTAGAGCTTCTCTGTGAATGGCCCCATCAGCTCAGGCTTATGACTTGCCAGCTCCAAGTCTATCAGAAAGATAGTTTCTTTCAAATGATTACCCTGGTGTTAGTTTGTATTGAACTGACATGATTATGTCCCAATCCTTAAACAGCTCTTCACGGCCTACAAAATGAGGACTGTGCTGACTGGTTGGGGCTGGTTCACATATTTACTCCCGAGCTCATAAATAGGGCGAGGGCATTTGATGTTCTGCTTGGCCAACCAGTCCTGCATCATTTGCCTCCTTCTAAAGCCACCCACTCAAATGCCAGGAACTAAGGATAGGGAAGGGTTTTTTCCTGAGTAAATCGTGGTTTTTTGGGGGTTTTTTTGTTTGTTCGTTTTTGTTTTTGAGATGGAGCCTCACTCTGTCACCAGGCTGGAGTGCAGTAGTGTGATCTTGGCTCACTGCAACTTCCGCCTCCTGAGTTGAAGTGATTCGCCTGCCTCAGCCACCCAAGTAGCTGGGATTACAGGCACGTGCCACCATGCCCGGCTAATTTTTGTATCTTTTAGTAGAGGTTTCACGATGTTGGTCAGGCTGGTCTCGAACTCCTAACCTCAGGTGATCCACCTTCCTCGGTCTCCCAAAGTGCTGAGATTACAGGAGTGAGCCACTGTGCCCGGCCCGGCCCCGTGGTTTTGTTTTAAGAAGAGAGGGAAATGGATGCTAAACAGGTAAAAGCAACAAGTGCCCATACAGGGGCTAAGTCCTCATTTATCATGTTAGGATATATTGCTGGGCACTCGGGAAAGAGGAAAGTGGGTCCAAGGGTGGACAATTAAAGATAAAACATTAGTTAGTAAGTGGTTTTTACCTATTCTCACATAATAAAAGGAGATGCTGGCTCTGGGCAGAATTCCATTATCTGCATGTGCTCTGCTTTCCTGTCAGACCTGCCTTCATTCATTCTCCATGGTGAAGAGAAACCAATTCCTTTCAATATTAAAATGTTGTCAAATTTTATTGTAACCTCAGAACCAGAAAGAAAACACAAAATAGATTGAAAGCCAATCATTCTACAGGGCTTCTTATAAAAGAAAAATGGTCCTTTCTTTGCAGATTTAAAAAAGATTCAGGTGAGTCTGATCTGTAAAATGAAACAAGACTAGCGTAATACGTAATTAATATTTATTAAGTTTTTAATACAACAGACATCATGGAGGTGAAAGGCTGATTATTGGTTCAAATTTCCTTGCATAAAAGTTGACCTTTCCCTGCTGGGAGACTTTCCAGCTTTCTGAACAAAGATAGTGCTATGCAATTCCCATGCCTATGAGGTGGAGAAATTGGTTTTGAGAGAAAGAAATCCAAACTATGCCTTTTTCTTTTTCCCCTTAATAGAATGAACAAATGCATTGATCTATTCTTCTTGCTCTGTTTCTGTATCATACAAATTCAAGACAGCTTGGCAGGAGGCAAAATGTCTGGGTTCCCAATTGGGTCACGAAATTGGCCCATTAACCACATTTCAGTTTTCCTTTCTCTAGTTGTTGGTGGCCTTCGCTCTCTAAGTGAAAACTAATATCGTTCCTTCACGTGGGGCTCCTTAATGACATTGGGAAGCAGAGTGGTGACTTCTCATATTAGAGCAATTTGTTCAAAGCCCGAAGGAGCTTTGCAGCAACTTCATCAAGCCATTTTCTTCTTCCCCAGCCGAATAGTGCAGGCAATGAGATTTGGACTAGCTGCCCAAGTTAGCCATGTAGTTAGCCTATCTTCAAAACACTAGCAATTAAAAAAATCATAAGAAAATAATTTTCTAAGGAGCCTAGTGGGAGGGAAAGCATTGGTGAAGACAAAATGAGAGAATGATTTATCCCTGATTTTGGCAACATATCCCTAAAATCGAAGAGTCTGATGCCATGTGGCAGTTGTTCTCTAAAAGAAGTGGAATTATTTCTCTAGTCTGAGCAATGATCCCAGCTCAGCAGGTTTCTCCACCCTCCTTGCCCTGACAACCACCAAACTTGAGAAAAATGCACCCCTTTGATATGTTTTGCTTCTCCCCCTGAGCTAACTAGAGATTTTAAACAATCCCAGAATCATCTTCTCAACTAGGGGTCAAATCACTTTACTCCATCACCTGATTTTTGTTAATATCATTCTGCATAGTTGTTAGATGACTCAGCATCCTCCATTAGGGCCTACTTCTCAATGTTTCGGCCTTACAGTGTCCTGCTAAATACTGGGCTTCACTCACTGCTTCACTGGCCTATCCTAAACTGAAAGTCCACTGCATGTATGGGGTCTTGGACTCTTGGCCCATGCCTTCCAAATGTGTCCCTTCTGTTCTTATTCTGTCTTTGATTTGCTTGAGGGCTTTCACTCTTGGGTACTGTCATCAGCTCCTCCACAACTCCAGCCCTCACCTCTTCTTCCCTTTTGCCTATTTCCTGCCATCTCACCTGTTATTACAGCCATGGGCACCGTCTGGACCCAAGAGACAATTTAAACAGACATGAGCTCTGGGGCCCCTATGCCACATAATGGCAGCATATTAACATGTCCTCATCTGCAAACCCCCTACCTACAGGACTGACATGAGATTAAAGGAATAAATATATGTAAACTGTGAAGGCCAGAGAACAGCAAATCATGAACACCAAATATAAATCTTAGATGGCATTTTTAATTGTTACCATCATTACCCCAGCCTGAGCTCTCCTGGATGCTCTCATTAGCTATTAGAAACAAACTAAGTAAACTAATTCTGCTTTTCAAAAGAAATTAAAAGACAAACTTCAATACTTTAGAAAAAGCACCACAATAGTCCAACTGGCAAACAGACTTAGTGGATTTTTCTCAGCCAAAAAAAGTCGCTATCATATTCAGCCGTGGCTGGAGACATAGGTTGTTTCTTTTCAACAAAAATCAGATTTATGCTTATCCCTAAGGTATATCCACAATCTTTCTTTCTTCTCCCTTCCAATAATTCAATCTCAACCAACACGGAGAAGAAAACATTCTATTTGGCAAGTGTCTCTCTGGAGCAACCCTTGAGAAAAGGAAGCAGAAGGAAGGGGCGTCCATCTTTTAATTAGCAATATGCACACAGTCCAGCTGCTGGTCTTTGTAGGAAGGGCTGGAAGAGCAACAGGCATCTATTTCTCCACCCTCTTTGATTTTCTCTCAATTACCCCTCCCTCTACCCCATCCTACAGCCTAACACCCAACAAAATGTGATTATTTGCATGAAATCAATACCGTGATTCACACACAAAAGCCTAGAAAAACCTGCTACGCAATAGTAATTTTTCATGAACCAGACTTCTAAGTGCTTGCCAACAAGCTAAATTATCCTCTTGTTAAGTGTTATATATTTTTTCTTCCCTCCTTCTTCTTTTCCATGTACTTCTTAATATTGATAAGCTTCTCTTAGTTGAAGGGAACATTTGCATTTTTCTTCAGTTCTCTGTGTAGCGAGCACATCAAAGGACCTAACTCCCCTGCCTTTCTGTTTCTCTTTCTCAGTTCCTGAACTGCCTTTGCTCAGACTCTCATTGAAAAGATTGTGCCATTTTAGAGGGGAGAAGGGAAAGTTGATGTTTAAGGATCTGGATTTTGGATATAATACCTAAAGTCACATGAAGGCTAGATTTAATCTCTTATAACTCAGTCAATTACTCAATTAACCAACAGTACTTAGTGGATTCCACTTGGGTTTCCTGCCCTATTTAAGTACTTTGGTAGCTATGAAACTAAAATGATTTTTTTAAGTTAATGGTACAGATGAAATGAAAGTGATTTGTGAACACTAATATAACTAAGTATAAAATGTTGCGATGTGGGGCAGTAGGGCTGCTGATAAGGGTGGGGAAAGGGGTCATGAGGGTTAAATAAATTAAGAACAGGTTCATAGAATAGGACTGGGGAGATATAGAGCTAGAATTGGGTAGAAATTTGGATGGCCATAGGCAAACCAAATCATTCCAAGCAAGGAGAAGCTGCATTATGTATCAATAATGACTGTGACACTTAAACAACGAAGACTTCATTTCACATGGCCTGGCTTTCTCCTGTATGCGCTGCCTGCCTTGTGAACCTCTCATCTAGAAACTTCACACCCTCCCAGGCTCCACGTCAGGCAGGGCCAGCAGCTGGGGCAGTTGACATGCTACAGAGGGACAGACAGAGGGACTGGGACTAGATTTTCTCTCAGCTAAGTAGGAGAGGGTGCAACAGACAATGAAATTTTTAAAAGTGGCATTTCTTGGGCTCTACATACCAACTACACATTCGAACATGCACATAATAATTGAAATCATAATGTATATACAGTTTTCTAGTTTTATTCCCTTAATAAATTATGAGCTTCTTTGCTATGGAGATAATTAAATATGATTTTAATATATAATCTAATGGCTGAATGATCTATCATATTGCTTTGGCACAATATATTTGAACATGTTTCTATTATTGCCTGTTTATGTGATTTCCAATTTTTCTCCGTTATAAATACTACCGTGATCAATATCCTTTAATATTAACATTTGATAACATTTCTAATGATTTTAAAGATATATTTCTAGGAGTAGGATTATGGAATCACAAAATATGAAAAATTTAAGACTTTTTATGAGTAGTTCTAAATTCCTTTCAGAAACCTGTACCCATTCTTATTCCCAGAAGCAGTGCAAATAATAATAATAAGTATTGGTTTCACTAAAACCATCTCCAACACGGAATACTGCACACATCTTTTTTTTTTCTATTTAAAATTTTAACTACTTATACATAACAAAGAAATATACTGTTCTCCCCAGGTATCAAATATACACTTTTAAAATAATTTATGAACATTTTAAAGCAGGAAGAAATGTGAAAACCTGCCATGCAGGTTAAGAAAGAGAATGTAATCCAAAGTGTTGAAGTTCCCTATGCACTTCTTTCATAGATTCCCTGCCTTTAAGAAGTAAACACAACATAGATTTTTTTTTTGTTAGCTGTTCCCTTTATAGCTTTGCTATGTATGTATATCCTCTAAATAATCTGAAATTTAATTTAGCTTGTTTTTGAACTTTATAAATATGACATCACACTGTATATATTTTTCAGCAACTTGGTTGTTTCAAACTCATTTATTTCACTGCTATATAGTATTTCATTGTATAAATGCATCATGGCTTATCCTCTCTCCTGTTGATGGATATTTGGGCTGTCTCTAGTCTGGGTCTATTTATGGAAAATGCAGCTGTGAAGATTCTTCTCTGTCTCCCGGAATCCTAGGGTGAGAGTTTCTCCCAGGCAACAATTTACATCCTGGATTATGTGTGGTCCTGGGGAGACATGACGTGTTCCAAAGGCTTTCAGGGAACAGACATCGTTCAGGAGTCGGTTTAAAAATCATCAATTTCTGTACAAACATTCTCTTGAAACCAATTCTTTCTAACCTCCCTTATTTTAATAGCTATTCTCCCACTGTCTAGAAGAAAACCATACCTTTCATTCAGGCAGATCCTTACCCTACTGCATCAAAATGGAATATAAAAATCTCCAGGATGACAAAGGGATATTTCAAAATTTTTTGATGATATTGAGAAAGCCAGTGAATTTAACGAGTGGATAACAAATCATTTTGCAAGTCAGATGCATTCTAATTATTTGTTTTACACAAAGCCAAATTTTCAGCTGCTAGATAATTAAAAATAATTTCTGATGATAAAATCATCAATCATAAATCACTAGGTGATACCTGGCATATGACGAAACGAATTCAAGGAATTGAGTGACATGGCTAAACAAAAGTTCTTCTACTCTTCACTCTTCTATTTATAAGAACAAGGATTTGAAGCACTTGCATCTATAAAAACCATAAATAGGAATAAAATTGATGCTGTATTGTTTCTTGTTCTAGCCATAAATAATATTTATTCATCAGTCAATTGGGAAACACCTCTATCCATGTCAATAAGATATATACTTACAATAAAAAATTTAGTTTTCATAATTAGAAATTATCTAACAAAAATCATAACTTATTTATGTTGTTTTGATCAATTGTGTATTCATAATAACTACAACGAGAACTCAACCCAGAAGAAATTTTTGGTGCTTAGACTCTTATGATCATACAGAAAATCTTTGAAAAATTCAATTCATCCACATATTTTTACTCTAAAGATGTATTATAATCAATTAAGGACTTTCGAGCATAAAACTTTATTAAATTTGGACAAAATTATTTAGGGACTCATGGAATTAAAATGTAGGTTTATGGCGCAAAAAATAATTACAGTCTTAAACACTTAAAGAAGAGCTTGATCATGTTGTTTTTCTAATTCAAAGACAATATACAGAAACTTAAATTCCCTGACTACATAAAAATCTCCAGCGAAAAATTAAGATGACAATTTAAAATTGTGCAAGCAGTGTATCATTTTTCAGAATTCTTTTGGGGGATGTGCAGGTGAAAGCATTTGGCAACCACTATGCAACGGTGTATACTCAGGTGCGAAATTGTTGTGTAAAGAGGTGTGCACATCTTCATTATTTCTAGATAACATTAAATTGTTTTTCAAGTCGTCCAACCTTATCAGAACCACAAAGTTCTAATAGCTCTACATCCTTCCAAACACTTTGGATTGCTGGAGTTTTCCATTTTTGCCAAGCTAGTGGGTGTAAAATGGCATTTCATTGTGGTTTGAATTTGCATTTTCCTGATTTAATGAGGTTGAGTATAATTTCATATGTTTATTGGCATTTGTGTTACTATTATTTATTTTTAAGCTTTGCTAATTTGATTTACAAAAAGTGATGCCTCATTTGCATTTCTTTGATAACTAACAGGGTTAATACTTTTTCATATGCTTATTAGCCATTTTTATTTTTTATGTGAATTGTCCATTCATATCCTGCCCATTTTTTCTGTTGAGATTTCAGGGGCTTTCTCATGAATTCAAATGAGTTCTATTAAGGCCTAAGCCCCTTACTTGTCATATTTATTGTGCTGCAATCTTCGGATGAACTGTACTTCGTTATATGATAGCACAGTTCTTTTAATATACATATGAATGTGATTTGCCAATCTTTTGTTTTGGATTTCTACATCAATATTTATAACTCGTATTGTCCTGATAATGTTCTGCTCTGTTTTGTTTTGTTCTGTTTTGTGGGGGTGGCACTCTGTCAAGTTTTAGTATCATGGCAATACTTGCTTCTTAAAATGAACTCAGAATTTTTTTTTTTCCCTTTAGGGAGACTAATTAATTACACACTATTCGTTGTTTGAAAAATTGACAGAAGACAGCTGTAAAATAATCCAGAACTGAGTTTGGAGGGGAGAGTAATTCTTAAGAGAGGTTATTAGATTTTCTTTTTTTATTTCAGGACCAAATTCAGTCCACATACTTTCTCCAAGAAATCATCACTTTCATTAAGAATTTTAAATATATTACCATAGATAAGTACAGTTTGGCTTCTGGTTTTAAAATGTCCTATACACTAATCTTATCTCCCTCTTCTCATCACAAATTTTGTATACTTGCACTTTTTATTTCTTGGACTTATATTCCAGAAGATTTTTCAATTTAATTTTTTCAAAAAATCTCTCTCTCGAATATGTTTATAAATTTACTGTTTATCTTATTTATGATGTATTAATTTCTCCTTTTATCTTTATTTTTCCTTTTAATTAGGTTTGTTTCTAATCTATTGAGTTGACTACTTTATTTATTGTTTATGGTTGACTTTCTATTTAAAGCTATTTCTTGATTTTATTAACTGTTTTATCAGGGGGCAATTTCAACAGTCAATTAGTTACTATCTGTGTCTTCCTCCTGTGATTAATCCTCCAAAGATAAAACTCTCATTCTTCTCTTTCTTAAAATACCTTAAATGGTTCCCCACAGGGTACTGAAATAAGTTTCAAGTTCTTACTTTCTATTCAAGGTTCCCTATACTCTAGCCATAGTATACATTTCTAAAGTCAACCCCTAGTACTTTCTATGTGTATATCCTGTTCTAGAGAAAAACTGAACACCAATTTTTATCCATGTTCTAACCACCATACATTTGCCTATGTTTTTTCTTCTACGGGGAATGCCCTCCATCCCACCCCTCATCCTCTAGAAGCATTACTATCTTTTGAAATTATACTCAGCCCTGCAGATGGATGTGGCTTCCTGGGTCGCTGGAGTCCTGCCAAGTTGGAGCCATCAGGTTAGTTTCTATTGGCCCTTTGGCTTCACCCACCAAGGAGTAAGCCACGATTGCTGCTCACAGGCAATGTAGGCTTGTGTACTCAACAGTACCCTTTTTTGCTGATGTACAAACCTTTCTAGGTATACCTCATATTCACAGTAGTAGCCCTATCAAGGGTAACCATGTATCGTCCACACTCGAACACTTGTTTAGTGAAGGGAGTCACTAGGACAACAGGTGTATCCTGGGCAAACCAGGACATCTAGTCATTCCCCTAACTAAATCTCATGAACTACAGCCAAATGTACTTACTACGTTTTCAGTTATTTCTGTGTAGGGTGGGAAGGGAAGGAGATATAAGAGCACATGGCATAAAGGTACAGAAACAAAGGGTATGTTAATACAGATAACCCCACCTAGGATTTTTCAATGTGCCTTCTATTTGGGCTTCATAGATAGTGTCTACAGAGTTTAACTATAGCCAGTATCAGGTATCAGGATCCGTTGCCCTGTATGTTGTCTCTTAGGAGCCAGGGTAACTAAAAAAAAGGCACAGACCCATCTGGTTCAAATAATTCTAGGATATTATATTGACCTCATAACGTGTGAGATATGTCATGAGAGAGAGCAATGGATGTCCCAAGTTCATCACAAAGATACACTCTGTCACAAAGATTTTATAGCTCCCAGTGTTACAATATTTTCTCAAGTCTTCTCCCAATTCCACTTGCTCTACCATCACCATGACAACCCACATTTCATTAATAATGGAGACCTGAGGGAAAGCTTCTGGTGTGAGTCCCCTCTCAGGACTCACCTCCTGCTTTGGTATCCCATGAAACTATTCTGATTCCAGTCATTATGTCTTGAACATTTCACGCTATCTCAACTTTGTATATCAGAGACGAGGCTGGTTAAATACGATAGATGGTGAAAATGTGGGATTTAGCCAAGATTTTCTAAAGCAATTAGCTGGTACAACAAATGGAACAAAAGAAAAGTCATTATAAAAATGCTAAGCCATTTAGATTTGGAGATCAATGTCTGATCCCTGGTTCTGATACAGAGAAGAGGACAGACAGATTCAAGAGTTTTCAGACTATTTTCATAGGGCGTACGTCAATGCCAGGACTTACGAATACTTTTCCAGGATGGAAAAGAGAAAAAAGCAGCACTTAAGAGATGAGTGGGTCTCAGGTGCTTAACTTAGTTAACAACATCCTGGGGGACCCTGGGATGCTTTCCAGTACAGACCTGGACAACTTTAAAAGCCCCTGTGATGTAACTGAAAAAAAAAAAAGCACAGACTCACTGGTCAGACTCTAGAATCTCAGCTCCAACTCTTAATCACTGGTGTGACCTTAGCTGCTGAATAATGACTCTGAATCATTATTTCCTTCCAATAATATGGAGAGAGTAATACTTATAAAGAGGACAAAAATGAGTGCATATACAATCCTTGGATGTAAAGTATACCCAATAATAGTTAGGAATAGCAATACTAAAGTTATTATCATGTCGTCATCATCATGAACATCACAGACGGGCTTTGGAAGGAACAGGTTTGGGGCCTCCATTTGGAAGTGCTGTATTCACATCAATCCTGGTTCAGAAGCACCAGACATATTATATAGCAATGGGAGACATCAGAAGTGAGTCCAAGACTCAGTAGACCAGAATAATTTAAGGTCAGGAACATGAACTGTTAGAATAAATGAACAAAAAACAATGATTCCAACTTTCTGTCTTAGGAAGAGCAAACAGGCAGGTCAGAATAAGAATGTATATGCCTGAGGATTTTAAATATTTTACTATCCTTGTGAGAGTTTCTTTCACCAGCACCGAACATCAGCTTGTATAACCATTCCATCTTCTCCTCTACAGGCTCATGGTACCTGTGAGATGTAGGGGATTCCAAGTATCGGAAAAGAGAGGCAAAGGGATGTGTCTTCTTGACTCCTCCAACCAAAAGGGCCCTGTCCTATAGGCTCAAGCCAGCTGAGCCAATTTTAAGTTTTCTTTCTTTCGCTTCCTATTACCAAATCTGTCCTTTACACATTGAGCCTTCTCTTCTGCTGAAATGTTTCCCTTGCTTTCTCTTTCCATTCTAGTCCTACTGCCACCATTCTACATCCAGTTCATATCAACTCATGCCTGATTTAATTCATCACCTTCTACTCAGATGTCCCTGTCCCCAGAGTCTGCCAACTCCAATACATCCAGCACAACTGCCAAGAAAATCTTCTTTAGGTGATATTTTCATCACATCATCCTCCCTCTCAAGGGCTTCAGTGTCTCCCACCTCCCCACCCCACTCCTCCTTAGTCCTCCCAGCTGACCTCCACCGCAGCCAAGCTTAGTGGCCTCTCAAGCCCTGCATGTGAGTTTATTTTATAAACTTTGTCATTCCCCGATCTGAAATGTTCTCCTCTTCCTTTCTGTTAATTCATGCCTCTGATTGCCCTTTAAAGTTTAGCTTTAAATTACACCTTTCTGTATATGTACCCCAGAACAGTAACTTACACCTTAGCTTGGACTGGACTTGGATATCTGTGGGAAAAAGCATGATCCTCTAATCCCTCCTAGGTGCTTAAGAGTTGGCCACTAAGTTTGATCTTGATCCTTCCCCAGGTACTGGCTTTATAATATAGCTCTGCTGCACAGTAATTCTCACTTGATGATATGTTAGTTTATAAATGTTGTGACTTCATTTCAATCTCTCTCTCAAACTGGATGAAAATTCCCCAAAGGCAGCGACTCTGCATTCCATTTCCACCCCCTCTGATCACATATGCATAACTCTATGTATGGAAAGGCTCAGGAAATGTGCATGGTTGCCTGAAGTGGAACTCTCAGATGGCCCCAGGAAAACTGACCTTTATATAAGAAAAATAAATTGGAAATAACCTCAATACTCAACCCTATAAATATATTATAGGTGTTCCTTGTGATGTAATATTATTTATGCCTTAAAAGTATTTTTGAAAAATGTTTTAATGATGTGAGAATATTTCACTATAAAACTTGCTTTATATCTATAATTTTTATATAAATATAATATGAATTTCAATTTCACAATAGAAAATAGAAAGATGACAGGAAAAGGAAGACAGAAAGAAGAGAACGGAGGAGGGAAGAAAACATGAAGGAAGAAACATATGGACTAATGGAAGAAAAATGCAGGAACATGTAAGTAGTGGCGACCTCTGAGCAGTTCTGGGTAAATGTTTTTCCTTCTTCTTTAGGATTTTCTATGTCATCAAATTTTCTAAAGGAATCCTGCATTGCTTATAAATATAATCAAAAAACACAAACTGTATTAAAACTAAAATTGCTCATCAAAATGTCATATTTTAAGGCAGTATTTTCAAAAATATAACGTCTTAGAGGGAAAGAGCAGGCAAGTGATAGGGCGGAGAAACTGGTTAATAACTGGGAAAATAAAATTTTTATATTCAGAAAATTCCCTGCTGATATAGAAGTGACAGCTAATTTTTAGTGGGTAACATCCCATTCCTGGGACCAGTAGAAGAAAATTGTTGGTGTCCATTTGGAACATGTTGCCACTCCTCTTCCTTGAATGACAAAGTCACCATGTCCACCTCCTCTACCACACTATCTCCACCATTGCCACTAGCTTCGCCACCACCTCCAAAGCCTCTCCCTCCACCACCGTCATCATCACCTCCTCCACCTCCACCTCCACTTCCATCTCTGCTTCTATCACTATGTCTATCACAACCTCCCCGTCTCCTACCACCTTCACCACCATCTGCTGAAAATTGTAGATAAGTCATCTATAGCAAATCGGATGGGGATGGGGGAAATAAAGAAATTTAGGAAATTAGAACACATTCCCCAGTGTATACCAATAAGCAGAACTTTCCTGCACAGTCTCCACATGCCTGGCTCAGAATAGATGAGGTTTGGAAGTAATTAGCTAACAGGATGGGGAGGAAGCTTTCTCAGCTCCTGAGCTAAACAGGGATATTGACCCTAGGGTGTCCTGCCCTGGGTAGTCAGGAGTTCACATAAACTGTCTATATTTATAAGCAATGCAGGAATTACTTTAGAAAAATTGAATGTTTGGTGGAGGTGATGTGACAAAAATCACTTTTGTCCAGCATCATGAAGGGTTTCAAATTAACCTTGTCTCTAAAGGAAAACATATATGCATGACACAGCAAGATGGGAAGTGGCTTCTATCTATGGCCCCTGTTATGATTCTACCAAATCTATTGAAAGGCACTGTGGGTCTTTAGGTGTACAGGTGGGCAGAGAAGGGGAGGACGTCTAGTCAGTAGTCAGGGCAGGGTCTGGAGCAGGATTCAGTGAGTGCCTGAGGGACTGGCTGCTGTCCATATCCAAAGCAGGATATGATGTGATACAAGTTATTCATTGATTCATGCAAAAAACATGTATTGAGCACTTACTATGTACCAGATGTTGCTCTAGGCATTGGCAGTAAAGCTATGAACAAGATAGACAAAGTCCTTTCCTCTATGGATCTTATATTCTAAAAAGGGATATAGATAATGAGCAGATAAGTTACAAACAACATAATGTCCTCTCTGAGGAGGTGACAGTTGAGCAGAGCTGTGAATGAAGGGAGGGAAAAGCCATACAAATATCAAGGGAAGGATATTCTAGGCCGAGGCAGTAGAAAGTGCAAAGGCCCTGAGGCCAAAACAAGCTCAGGGTGTTTTTCACTTTAGAGTGAACGGCAGCCTGTGGCCCAACCTGCAGGGTGTAAATGGAGAGGAAAGAGCCAAATGTACAGTGTAAGAAATGAAGTCTGTAAGGTAACTCAGCTCCAGATTATATAGAGACTTGGAGGCCATGGTCAAGGACTTTAAATTTTTTTTCTAACTTGATGAAAAGTCATGGGAGAGTTTTGAGTAAGAAAGTATTTATTATATGTCTGTGGGAACTTAACCTTTTAATATATTTCTTCATGAGAACTACAGCTCTGCAAGATAGAAATGTGTACAGAGGCATCTCTAGGCTCTGTCTCTTGCTCCAGCCACTTCTGCACAACCTGCCTGCAAAGGCCTCCACCAGCTTTGCTTAGGCACAGCCTGACAGCACGTCCTCCAGTCTCACCATGCACCTCTCATTTCCTGTCCTAGAATTTCTCTGATTTGCAGCTTGGCATGCACACAAGTGCAACCTGTAAGTGCCAGTGGTTAACGCCAAGTGGGGGTCACCCTTGACTAATGGGTGACAGAAGCTAATGGATAAATGCTTCTCCTTTTGTTCCCTGGACAGCTCATTCTGATTTGGATTTCATAATGCTGCTTTGAAATTCCAATACAATCGAGCACCAGTCTCTTGTGCAGTATCCAAATCCATAACTCCTCCTTGCATTACCCGCCCTCCTATCCTGATTCACTCCTCCCCTGGCTTGGGTTCCTTCTTCTGGGATCACATGCCTAAGTAAGCCCATAGGTGTGTTTAGCAGGCCCTGCATTTAGAAGAATACAGGATAAGGTGGTATGATTGTCCTTGCTTTAAAGATGAGGAAGTAAAAGATTAAATAAATTGTTCCAGGTCACATTGGAGTCAGAAATGGGACCTGATTCAGCTGATTCTAACAACCATGACTTTAACCACTTTTTTATGCTGCCTCATACTCAGAATTTTCCACGTAGCAGTGTTTCAAGTATGGATGGCCCTTCCTGTTGGAAACAGAGACATCCACACGCCAGCAAGGAAGATACAGCAGATTGCCAGGATGAGCAGGATTTCAAAGGCAGCCCATCTTACTGGGACTCAGGGAAGGGTCCTAGTGCTGGAGAGAGGCTCATCACTAACCACAGACTAAAGAAGAAGCCTGAATTTGTGGCTTGGGAAATGATGTGGGTTACTGGCAGGCTGTGCTCAGGGAGCAGGTGGTGCCAAGTCCTCACTCGGCTATCCTGGATGCCAGTCCTGTGGCAGCAGAATGAATTTCAGAGCCTCCCCTGCAGCAGGCAAGTGAAGAGTCTCACTTGGTAAGAACATAGGTATGTGTGAGGTAATTAACATCAGGGTCATTTTAAAGATAGATGTAGTCAGATTGATAAGAAGGAAAACATCATAATAGCTAAAAATAATCACTGCTTTATCCAGCACTTATTCATCCCAGGCACTGTGCTACGCACTTTGCCTCTATTATGTTTTCAGCAACATGATGATGTAGACACAATACCTACATTTTAACAATCAAGATTAGAGTGGTTAATTCAGCAAATGTCACACAGCTAAGTAATTGAACTGGGGCTCAAACTAGGTCTGCTTGACACCAAAGCCTTTTCTTCTCAATCAGTTTTCTAGAATACCTGAATGAAGACTCTTTTTCAGGAGGCCAGGAACAGCTGTTGCAGGTGTTCAGCCAGGACCGTGTGGGTAAAATTATTCTAATGCCAGTATATACATTAGAACAAGTCTAAGAAGAAACCATTAGGAGGATATTTCAATGGTCCAGAAGAAGGTGACACGAAATGATATTAAGGGGGTGGCCTATGAGTAGGAAAGACGAGATCTGACTTAAGTGAACCTGTGAAAAAAACAATCTTTGGGGCCAGAGTACCAGTTAAAATAGAGCATACAGGAAAGGATGGAGCCAGGAAAAATGCTGAAACTGATTCTGATTAAATAATGAAGTCGCCATTAATAGAAATAGGGACACTAGCAGGAGCTCGAGGGGAACGGTCAGGTATGTTTAGTTGACAAAGGTCTTTTGTGGAAAATATGTCCCAAAGTCTGATTGAATTTTGGCTCTTGGGCTCAGAAACATGACTAGATCTAGAGACGCAGATTTAGCAACCATCCATTAGTCCCACTGGAACCCTTCAGTGAGGCCAGCTGGAGAAACCTGTCCTGGCAGCCCAGCCCACTTGTGCAGGGGAACCTGGATCCTCTCACTTCTCTTGCCCACCTGCTCTTTGCTTACTCAGTCCAGAGGTCTACGTGATTTTCACTCTGCTCTGTCATTTTCAACAAGAGATTCACACATGACCTGCCTTGCCCAGTTTGGATTCCAAGCTATTTGACAGTAGGGACTACATCTTAAACTTCTTTTTCTTTTCATGCCAAATGGTATTCTAGTAGGTTGTTAGCACAATACCCTATTGGGCTTTTCATTTTTATAAGAACAAATTCTGAAATGCAACGCAGATCATCTTTCTTTTTCCGTTTGGGGCCATTCGAAGCAGCAATGTATAAATTCAAAGCACTCACCTAAAGTGCCTTCATCTGCATCATTTTAACCTCAGTCTTCATAGGTCTTCCTCTACCCTCAACCCTCAAGACTTATTAATAATCAACATTCGAGTCTCCCATTCTTCTCTCTCCAATTTCTACCCTCAGGCAGTGGAGACATAGGAGCTTTGCAATTAAATTCTACCCTCCAGCCAAACTGACCCCAAACGATACTTATGAAATTGCTCAAGTTTATTGATTGTGTTGTTTTTGTTTCTCCATTTTATGTGGGCACACAGGGCCCTGCTCATGGGCAGGGTTGCTTTGCTGTGCTTGGAAAGGTGATCTCCTTAGGGCACTAAAGCCGCATTGGCCAGAGAGGAGCTTAGCCTTTCCTCCTGTCAGATCTGCAGGTCGCTTTGACCACCACAGCCAGTTTATGACTGCCTGTGGGTAGTTTCAGCCCTCAGCTAATGTGTGGAACAGGCAAGGCAAATCTGCAAAACCCTCCCACCCACTCACCCTGTCAGCACCATTCCTGCTGACCAGTGCCTTCCTTGCTGTGGCCGAACCCTCAGGACAGTGCCCCCGCAGCTCTGTCTTTGTCAACCGCTCAGTACAATGTGGATATGTGGAGTGGCTACTTATGAGTTAGGCCCTGGGTGAACTGTGCAGCATTCCACAGTGAACACAGAACAGTTCTCTCTTTTTTTTTTTTTTTTTTTGAGGCAGAGTCTCGCTCTGTTGCCCGGACTGGAGTGCAGTGGCCAGATCTCAGCTCACTGCAAGCTCCGCCTCCTGGGTTTACGCCATTCTCCTGCCTCAGCCTGCCGAGTAGCTGGGACTACAGGCGCCCGCCACCTCGCCCGGCTAGTTTTTCTATTTTTAGTAGAGACGGGGATCTCCTGACCTCGTGATCCGCCCGTCTCGGCCACCCAAAGTGCTGGGATTACAGGCTTGAGCCACCGCGCCCGGCCAGTTCTCTCTTCTCAAGAAGAAGCAGGTTTAATAGGAGAGGCAAATACACAAATAGGAAACTACAGTACAGTGTGGCAAGTGCAATGTTAAGAGAAGTTAATGAGAACAACAGACAATGGTTGCGTAACCTGTGGGGAAGGCGGAAAGGCTTCTCAGGTGCAGCTCTGACATCCGTTAGGCATGGTAGGCACATTGCCCATGGCCCACACAAATGCTTTAATTTTAATTTCTTTTAAAATAAGAATAGATGATTACAATAATAATGGCTAGATAACAATGAATTCAGCCTACATTACATGCATCTTCATGTCAGTGCTGTTATAAAATAGAATTTTACATTTTTTTTTGGAAGAAGAGCCCACAAAGGCCAAATTGCTTAGGACCAACAAAAGTGGTACCGTGACCCAGCCTCATGAAGTAACTAGGGCAGAGCAGAAGATATACAGGCAAAGTAGGAGAGATCTAGGGGAGGGACCAGCGTAAGTGTGTGTCAAGAATATCAGCATGATGCTAGGGAACAAGCCGGATATGGGGAGTCGTGAGAAACTAGGTAAAGATGTAGGCAGAGATTTGCTATATGAAGAACCTGGAATTAGTCCTACAAGCCTGTTCCCTTCCATACTCCCACGTACCCCACAACACGAAATCAAAGTTTGTCAATCCTATGCCCCATTCTCTCCCAGCTAATATTTTCCTTAGAACATAATCTGGGTAACTGCAATGTGCCAAATGTCACTGCCCACAAGCAGCTTTCTGTGCCACCTCCCATCTACTGACAGCAATGTCTTAAATAAGGAAATATGCAGGTGAGGAAGGGGATTTAGGAGCAGGAATGCTCTGGGCTTTCCACTTCACTCCTCTGCCTGCTTCAGGGCATCTGAGAGTCTGGGACCTCTCAGAAAGGCTGGTGACGGGCCATGGGCGGTCTTTCTCTTTCTGGTTACAAAGTGCCCAGAGGTCTGCTCACTCAACAACTGTTTTTGAAGCATGATGTGAAAACAGGATGAAAGAATAGGAAAAAGTGTTCATTATGCAAGAAGAGAAGAGCCTCCCCCAACCTCCTAATGTGTATGTCATTTAAATACCCTTGTGAGAGGTGTTCATTATTTCCCCCATTATTTAGAAATGTGCTTCAAAGACCCCCCCAACAGCGACGTGCCATCAGTTGTTTAAACACATGATTTGTTAAATCACTACCCTCGGAGTCCTGGAGCTTAGGGGTTATATTGTCTCAGAGCAGACACAACTCGGGGGTCACCCTGCTGCTGTTGAGGATTGTCTCAGCAACTCCCCCACCACATCCTGATGGTTAATAAGGATCAGCTTTTGAAAGGCAAGGTCAAAAGCAGGACTAAATGACTCCTGGTGCTGGCTGAGGGTGCATGAGTTCATTGTTCCCAGCGGCTGGTCAGTGCCCAGTGAGGAGAGAGCCCATTGTTGTCAAGGAGCCTGAGAGACAAAGCTCAGCCCAGCCATCAACCTATGCTGGCGGTTAGATGGGGGTTTCCAGAAGGAACCAGTCCTTGACTTTAGAAATAATTCTCTTTAGGAAGACTTGTGTTCATGAAAATGAGAAGCTACAAAAAGATGTATTAAGTGTTGATCACGTACATTATCAAAGAACGCCTTTAAGCATCTGTTCCCCTGCGTACACGAAAGTGTTTATTTACAGGTCTTTAAACTGTAGGATAGAAATGCTCATGGCAAGCCACTGATTATAGAAAATCAAACTGAGATGCATTCATTGATTTGAGGGGAAAATAAGAATAATGGGGAGAAAGGTTTCAAACTTAAAAAAAAATCAATTTATGTAAATTGATCAAAGAAGATCTCTGCTGCATAAAGAGAAGTATATCTCCCCTTTCTCCTGTTTTTGGCATAGCAACTGTCAGCTCTTATCTGCTCACTGCCTTTTGTGTCCCCACACACCAGTCTACAGACCTTGTCTCTGCATGGCTACTTTACTAAAAATGCAAAATTCCCCTGGGAACCAAAGGTGAACCCACAGAAAAATAGAAAAAGATCTTGAGGCAGTAAGTCATTTAATACCTCCCTTCATGCATTTGCGGAAGGGCTTGGCAATCTATAGGTGGTAGCTATTGTGTTGTTGGGAGGAGAATTTCTACCACCACTGAGTGAAGAGGCAGACCTCAAAGGATTCCCCTTCTCAAAATTTCTTTATGCAGTTAATGGCACTGTAGATCCACAGTAAGCAGGCTCAAACTCTTGGAGATAATATCAATTACTCCCTTGCCTTAATCCCTTAGATGCTGTATGCCACCAAATCCAACCTATTCTTCCCCAGTAATCCCCTCTCACATTCAGTTCTGCCCATCCCAGGCCTTCCTCACCTAAGGCCTGAAAATCTGCAACAGACTTTTATCTCCTTTTCATGATATCCTTCATTCTCAGCATTTCTTAAAGTTTAGTCTGTTCAATTTCCTGTCGTGCTACAGTGGGCAAACCACAGAACAGTCCAGGCTGAGCTCTTTCGATTCCTAATCATTTCCTTTTGATGGTCCTTTCTCTGGCATGGGGTGAAGATTCTGCCTGCAGCTCCTTCCTGTTGTCTCACAAGCCTGAGCTCTCCATCTCCTGCAAGCATCACTTCAAATAGGCACACAGACATTCGCAGAACAAGCAATGATTTGTGGGCATAGTTCAGTCTAAACTCATCCTTAGGAAACAAGCATCTCTTCAGAGAAAGGAGCGTGAGGAGTCACAGCTCTGCTTACCACACAGACAACTCTATTTTTTTTTTTTTTTTTTTTTTTTTTGATACAGAGTCTTGCTCTGTCATCCAAGCTGGATTGCAGTGGCATGATCTTGGCTGACTGCAACCTCTGCCTCCCGGGTTTAAGTGATTCTCCTGACTCAGCCTCCCAAGTAGCTTGGAGTACAGGCCCCTGCCACTGTGCTTGGCTAATTTTTGTATTTTTAGTAGAGATGGAGTTTCATCATGTTGACCAGGCTGATCTCGAACTCCTGACTTCAGGTGATCCACCCATCTCAGAGTGTTGGGATTACAGGCGTGAGCCACCGTGCCTGGCCAACAACTCTTTACTAGGTCACAGCCTAGCTCCTCAGAGCAAACGCTTCTTAATCATCTCCAGGACAGATTAGTGCTTGGGTCTCAAATTTCCAGAGCCACATGGTGGATTTCCTAGAACAGTGGAAGAGGTTGTATTGAGGGTATGCATACAGCTCCACTTCTCATGGGATAAGTAAAGAAAAAGTAAAGATCTCGGGCCAACTTTCAAGGGAGAGTTTTCAGCTTTACTATTTCTATCAAGGTTGCAAAGGCCTAAGGTCTAAGTTTCACGCAGAAGTGAAGCTCAAGGAAAACTTGTTTTTATCTCTCTTGAGACCAAAGAGGGCCAAAGTTAATTTTTTTAACTGTAAGTATGAGATTGCCCAGAAGATAACTGATGTCCTTCTTCCTATGAGATTTTTAAACCATCCTAGGCATAAAGGAAAATTCTGGGCTCTTGTATAAAATTTTGCAAATAAGCCACTCTCCATTCCTTACTTCTAGAAAAGAAAATCCCTCGCTATACAATCTGAAGTCACTGTACTTTCTTGAAAAATCATTGAATTAGACCTGAGTTCAATTCCCAGTTTCATTACTAGTTAGTCATTGATGAGTTATTTCTCTGTTCTGGCCAATGTTTGTGCTCCTCTGACAAATAAGGGAAGCTGACATAAAAGATCCCTTCGACCCACTTTAATTCTTCAGTGCCATGACCTTGTAGAACCTGCTAGAATATTCATTACCAAGTATATTCTGTGGCTGTCAGGGAGCTCTGTGACTAGACAAAGAAACAATCTCCAGAAGGTTCCTGCATGAACCAACTGCCACGTCACCCAAGTTAGGCTAGTACATTTTTGACTTCTGATTTTAGTTTTCACAAGGTAATTAGAGAAACACAATATTTTCTCCCCTAATAAAAGAGGAAAGGTTTTGTTCCCCAACTCATTGTCAATCCTAGCATGTTTTATATACATGCCCCTAGAAAGCTCACACTTTCACTCCTTGCCAAAACTGGCTGAGCTCCTGGCTCAGGCTGGGGAACAGAGGAAGAATTACGAGTGTGGTTGAGCACACTGGCATGCATGAGGCTGAAGCCGCTCCGTGTATCAGTAACATGTAATGACAGCCTCCCATCTGTTCTCTGGAACTCTTCATCTGAGCCTTCGTCAGGCTGGAAATCTGGACAGAGATGAATGCAAAGGGGCTGTTCAAAAGCTGCACGGGAGCTCAGGAGTACCTGCAAAAAGGGATCTACCGTGGATTGGCAGCGGAGAGGCCGGCCAGCTGCAGAGCTTAGGGAAGCAGGGCAGGAGTCTGGGAGGTAAAAGGGAAGGTCAGGAATGGGAAGGGCATCCTGTAGCCGCACCTTAAAACCCTCTCTGCTTTAGAAGAGGGTCTTGAGCATTTCTTGCGATGAAGTGTTGGCCCAGGAAAAAGCAACTGTTCCCCAAACCCCATCACTATAACCAAACACTGGATTTTCCTGTCTGTTGCAATACAAATTCATTCGCCATAACTGGAACTGAAAGCCTGACAAACAGGCAGAATGTCCAACATGCCTGAAGGTATTCCCACCTCTGTTCCTGGGGAAAGCAGAGATGGGCAGCAGGGAAGGCAGAAGATTAGAGACAACCTATCCCCCCAGACAGGTAGTATTTGAGAATAAAATAAAGCAAAATAAGGTCTGGATCACATTCAAGGGTTCAGCGATACATCTACCTAAGCTCCTAGGGGTCCTGGAGAAACACTGCCCAGGGAAAGCAGGCAAACAGAATGCAATTTGCCTGTTGCCTCCTGAGCACTGACTCTGCTGTGAGCAGCCTAGTTGCCAGCATCTATCACCGCAGGATCTGGGAGCCCAGGGCTGCTGGTGTTTGCTTCAGGCAACTGGTTAGCCAGCAAGAAAACTTATTATCTCCCCAATTTCCCTCTAGTGAAGCCTCCTCCTCAGGAGATGGGGATGGGGGGCACAATTTCATGGATCTGATAAATGCTATTGGGAAACTAAGATCACAGGCTTGGAATAAAACAGGAATGTTAGCAGGAGATTATGGAAAGTGTGGAGACTGACAAATGACCTATGAGAAGCCAAGGGCAGAGCAAGCTGCTGGGCTCTGGGCTGGGCTGAGGAGCCCTCCTGCCTACAGGTTTCAGACTTTCATCCTCCTGACTGAGTGAATTCACAAGCCTTCCTAGCTGCTCCCTATGCCCCATGGAGTTTCTGCAGCCAGCCCATTTCACCCACTTTCCCCAAAATTGAGGCCACTGGGAAAGACCCCTGAAATAAGAAGTGAATTAAAAACGTTTACCTAAAACTTGAAGTGGTTGCTGAGCCTCCCTCTAAGAACCTCTCAGTAGAAATAGAAGTTTTAAAGAGGTCTTATTTCATTCATTATTTTATTTATTTCACATTTTAGCTCATCCTAGATACCAAGCAATGTCTTAGGCCTGAGGATAGAAGAACAAGGAGCTCATATCATCTAGTCAGACAGGGGGAGCATAAGCATATGAGGCCAATTACAGAACAAACCTGAGACCATTTTAAACAAGGACAGATGGCGAGCAGTCAAATGCAGTGTTGCCGGGGAGAGAGATGCTTGGGGGCTTGACCTGGTCAGTAAGTGCTTGGAGGAAGAGAGTCTCAGGGAAACCTTGCAGGGCATTGAAGCTTTGACTGGAGCCGAAGGACAGGGCAGCCTAGAAAATAGGCAGGGCAAAAGCACGATGCCCTTGGCCCTGGTTTCCTTCAGATCTAATCCCTACTCTTCCTCCCACCCTCCCAGAATTAGCAGCAAGGGTAGGGCATGTAGCACCAAGCAAGTCTGCAAACCACAACCACTGACCTCCCACAAAAAAGACCCAGAAACCCATAGATAATAAACACCTAGGAGATCTGGTAAATGTGATCCCCACTTGTGGCACCAACCGCAACTGAGAACTTGCTAAATATTCAGAAGCGGAGGCCCCTCTCCAGACCACTGAATCAGAATTTGCCTTTAACAAAGCCAGGAAATTCATATGCATACTACAGTTTGTACATCGAATGGGTTCCCAGATGGATTCCCTTTCTCAGACTTCAGGCTATCTTCTCTGCCCTCCCAGCAGGGTAGAGAGAGCTTGAACAGGAGTTGTCTGTGCCCATCAGCAAATTTCAGCACACAGACCTCATGGCCTGGCATCACCCCAGCTGGCACCTGCCTGAACCGCCCCTTCTCCCTCATCTCACTAGCTTGAGCAGTGCAGTTCCACCCTGGAAGTGGAGCCTCTGGGGCTGCACCTTAACTTCAGCAGAACCTGCTTCTCCCCACATAACTTCCCTCTTAGGTACAGGACTATGCCAGAAGACAAGAGCCAGCCTGTGGAGAGGAATTAGCCCTGAACTTGAAACAAAAGACCTAGGTTCGGATTTATTGTTCTGCCATTTCTTCGCTGCTGTGTGACCTTGGACAAGTCATCATTTCTCGGAGCCCCTCTTTTCCTAAGTACAAAAATACCCCAAAATTCACATGTTCTGATGTGAATGTTATAATGCTCCACAGGCATAGCGGCGGTAAAACAGAGCGGTTAAGAGCGCAGACGGCAAAGCCAGGTCCCTGGGATGGAATCCCAGTTCCACTGCTTATTTGCTAAGTGACACTGAGCAAGTTTCTGAAATCTCTCTGCCCCTCAGTTTATCTGTAAAAATGAAAATAACAGCAGCAACTACCCCAAGCGATTAAATCAGAAGAATTGATTTAATGTTTGAAATGTACTTAGAGCAATATTGTAAATGCTACCTAAGTGTTTGCTAAATAAATAAAGCACCTAACAGAGTGACTGGCCTAAAGCAAGTGCCCAGTAAATGTTTGTTGTTTTTGAATTTGAAAGTCAATAAGATAAACACAGCGGGAGAGACAGAGATAGAAAGAGAAGGAGAGAAAGAGAGAGAGAATGCATGAGCCATAGGGAAAAGACACATCTGCATTTACCTCTACCTCAGCGGTCCAAGTGCCAGGTGAATGAGAGCAGGTTGGGTGAGCTGGGCTACGGCCCATGAAAGGAGGTGTAAGGAGCAAGAAAGGGGTGGGCACCAGGGTGGCGTGGCAGGGCATGACAAGACAGGCGGACATGACTGCCCTTTAGGCCCTGTCAATCACTCGCCAAGCTGATGACGAGCTGATGTCTGTGAGAGCAGAGACAGCAACAATCTGTGCTGGATCTTAATGCATCAGCCCCTGGGGAGATGGGGCTCTCACCACGTCAGAGTCATGGAAGAGAAGCCACACTTTCCAGACCCCATGTAGCCAGGTGCAGCTGCAGCATAATCGCCTGGCTATGTGGAAGTGTGGAGGTGATTCTTTCCTGGCCCTTACCCGCTTCCTTCCTTCACTTTGGAAAATATCAGTGTACAGCTTTGGCTGGGTTCTGGACCCTCTGCCTGTATGCCTTCATAAACCTTGATTTGTTCCCTACGCAATCCATCCTGTCACTCCCTCCAGATGCACCTTATCAACAACTGCTTTCACAGTGGGCTACCCTAGTTGAGACTTTTCAGTAGCCTTTGATTTCTTCCTGCTTCAAGTCAAAGTCACTCCACTGTGCTTGCAGCACTTGGCACTGGCCCAAGCAGCCACCTCCTATTCAGTGTGTACTCTAGGGCAGGCTCTATGCTAAGGACTTGGTGTACCATAGCTCATTTTATACTGTATCATCACAACAATCAAGTGGGGTGGATGTTAAGTGATATGACTGCTTTCCTCACCTAATAAATTACTCAGTTGGAAACAGCTGATATGAGCTTAAATCCTGAGACTTTGACTCCTGTGTCTGTGTTTCCCAGTGTGTGGATCATAAAACACTAAGTTCCAAGGTTTGGTAATAGATGTTATATTGGTGTTTTTTATATATATGTGTGTGTGTATATATATATACACATAAATATGTATGTGTGTGTATGTGTGTGTGTATATATATATATATATAGAGAGAGAGAGAGATGTTTAAAAAAATCAAAATTAAATTAAGTTCAGGGGTTTCCTTATAATATGACTTCTCAGAGCCCTAAAAATGCAGATAGAATAGGAATGGTGAATCTTGGAAAGAGAAATACAGCCTGTTTAAATGTGGAACTCCCTTTTCCCTTTACAATGCAAGTTGCCGGGCTAGGGTTCTCAGGATGCACTTAGGAAATAATTCTCTACACCTTCTTATCTCTTAACAATTATTTTTCCTAAGAGATGCAATCCCTGACCACCCCCACCCTCTTCAGACCTCCTGATCTCCCTCCTGCATTAGGAATTCTTCTTGTCATTCATGCCTTAATGCCTTGGCACATGTCATTCCTTTCCGTGTTGGTATTTTCTCGCCTTTCTAAATTCTGTCTACCCTGTAAGGCCCAAGTCAAGCCCCACCCCCTTCATGAAGACTTCATTGTGTATTCCAGCCTTCCTCATCATCTGCTCCTCTCTGGTTCTATCACATTTGTGACCTTATTTAGATATTCCTTGGTATATTGACATTACTTTTCTATCACATTTGTAACCTTATTTAGATATTCCTTGGTATACTGATACTACCTTTCATTGTTTCATGGATGGTTGCCTTGCATCCTCTACCAGCCAGAAAATTCCCTTAGGATAGCAATCATGCCTCGTACCTCCCTATTGCCTACTGGGTTCTTACACAGAATAGGAAATAATTAATCAGGACTTGCTGATGGAATATGGATGTTTAAAACAGAAATTGGGGTCTCCCTCCTGTGTGCCAGCTGGCTACAATACACGCTGGGTGAAAAGCAATCCTGCTTCCACCCTCACTCTGTTCCCATCTTGAGCATCATTGCTGCTTTGGGTCCTGGGGAAGCCCATGCCAGAGCACTGCCCTCCATGCACACCAGCCTTCAGGAGCCTTTTGCACAGCTCCAGCGAATACTGGATTAAAAAACAATAATAATAATAAAAAACAAGGTAAGCCATGCGAGGGGATAGAGGTCCAGCTACAACCAGCCATGCTTCCTGGGGAAAGGCAGAGGTATACAAACTCCTTATAACAAGTCAGAAAAGGTGGTTGGGGGCCGGGGGATGTGGGGGGCGGGGGAGATTGGCCTGCAGCCTCTGGGAGAGTTGCCCATTTGTAATCTTTTTCTCTTCCTAAACTCCAACTCTCCTTCTGTGTCTCATTGTGTCTGTCTCTGCCTGTCTGTCAGTTTGCCTCCCTTTTCAAAAAAATCTGAATAAAACAGAGCAAACTGTCTTCCTTTCCTATCTGAGAGCAGAGAATAAAGCAGTCACATGTCAAGGGCACATTTTCAGGTTTTATTTTCGTCAGCAATATTCTCCCCCCATAATTGCTATAGAAACACCAAATCCCCTTCCATCCTTTTGTGCGTGCTGACAGACTCCACTTTAACTTACCCTCAGATGAACCTCACTCAATGCTCGATGCCAGCTGCAGCACACGCCAGCACCCAAGGATATGCAAGAGCAGGTTGAAAAACACCTGTCCTTTAGATGCTGAATGTGTTCTCCTTCCCCAAATATGACTCTTTCTCATCTAACTTAAGATGTGGCACAGGGGTGCTGCCTGCATGGCAGCATTGACAACAGAGGTGGTTCTTGGGAAAGAGAGCAGCTCAGCCAGGAAAGGCGGGGGCGCTCACTGGCAGGCTTCTGGATGTGCAACATGCCTGTGCACCTGGGGCTTGGCCTCACAGAATGTTCTGAGTCTGATGCAGAGGTCCTGGAGCTCTGCACAGCCAAAAGGAGAAAGGGAAGGTCTATATTATTGAAGCTAGAAGCCAATCTCCTCATGCACTTGCCTATCTGGCTGCACGAGTGCTGTTTGAGGGCTCCGTGAAACAGGAATAAGTCCCTGTAGGTCCAACTGCACCATTTCTGGCGTAAATGTCTTCAGCGCCTGGAAGCAAGCAAGGCCAAAGGAAGCTGCGCATGTCTTGGATGAGCTAAGGGCCTGCTGCTAATCCTTGTCAGGGTCTCTGGCACCCAGGAAAGAGCTTTGGGAAAATACAGGGATAGGGACAGGTTGGTTGTTGCACCCACAGTAAGATAACCCAGAGGCTCTTAACGCAGAGAGGCAAAGGCCTTTCCTAAATGCCTTTGCAGAGGGATTTGATTAAACAGAGTCTAGCTGGAGATGTAATAACCCTGACCCTCTACACCCCTGGAAGGATTTTGTTCCAGGCAATGTAGGCTGCCCAAACACACAGAGCAGGAGTTATGCATCCTACAAAATTAGTTCATAAATCCTGAAATGGGCTTTTGAAAAAAAAGAAAAACAAAGCAAATCAAGATGAATAAATATTAATGAATCACCTCCTCTCTGTGGCAAGAGAAACATGAGGCAGAGTTAATAACTGTCAACAAATAACATCGACATTGAATATTTCATGGAGCTGTGGAGGTGGACCTCAGAGATGGGGTCAGTCACCCACATGTGCAGTGGGCAGCACTTAGAGACCTACAAAAGCTGCAAAAGATAAACATCTTTTTGAGCAGAAGGCTGGATTTTCCAGCCTTTCTGGAGTTGCAACTTTCTGGAGTGAGTTGGCATATGGTACATACAATAACAGCACCACATTTACTGAGCAGTGACTCTGGCAGATGCTTTATATACATAATCTCTACCAAGTCGCTATGACTATGCCCACTTCCTCATGGAGGAGATGCCCCATACCACACGCCTGGAAGTGGCAACGCTGGGATTCAAACCCAGGACTCTCTTGACCCCAAAGTCCAGCATCACCCTACATTGCTACTCAACATATTTCTCCTTCTTTTTTCCTTCCTGCATTATTTTCTAAGCTTTGCACCACGTCTTTATAGCTTACTGTAGACCCTCCATTGACAGCACAGGGTCTAGCTTCTCACATATAGTAGGTGCTCAATAAATCAATATATGTTTGTTGAATTTAATTGAATTTCCTTCCGGGGAAGAAAATAACTCTACCTCTTCTCATAGATAGGTGGAAATCCATGAAATAAATTCTTTCTCCAGGGACAGATAACCCATGGAGCCTGACCTCCTCAGAGGCAGACACAAGTGATATCATCCTCCCAATCATTATTATTATCATTACTATATGGCTGCCAAGGGCTTGAACAGGTGATGCAGAAATGAAAGACCTGGCAGACAATAAGTGGTTCTTAAGCGACAGCCCCCATTTCAGCACCATCTCTTTCGAGGCCCCCACCCCCAGGGACTGCCAATCACACCTCTTTCCCCAAGCACAAAATTCACTTAAAACATTTTTTTTTTAAAGAATTAACAAATTGAAGAACAGGAGCAGACTTTCTTCTGGCTCTCTGTCACATCCCCACCCAGACAGCTAAAACGTTTCACTTGTCAGTCATAAGTAAATACCAGGTTTAAGCTTTGTACTGTACATCCCCAGAATAGACATCGCTAATGGCCTTGATGACAGTCCTTGATTTCTGAAGCGTATGTGAGAAAGCAAGAGAAAGGGAGAGGCCGGGGGAGGGGGGCAGAAGGCAGGAGAAGGCCACAGGCAGAAGGTGGGTGGTGTTGTGAATCTTTCTTTTTGGTAGCCTCATTCTCCCTCTAATTTTGTTTTCACTTTTTTGCCATTTTCCCCTGAAAGCTTTTTCAAGTGTCCACAGTGCTGTGAGTGCTGAGCAGTTCTAGCCCTGAGGGCCAAGAGAAAAGGGGCAGAGAGAGAAAAACAGCCTGCCTTCTACTGACAGCTTGACTTGGATTTGGAAGGACTGTCTGAAGCCCCTCCCACGGACCCCAAGAAAGGCCTCAGGGCTGGGAGACATCCTCACTCTCCCCTCCAATGCAAGCAGGTGCCATCCAGTCTAAACAAGGGCCTGCTTTCCTGGGACTGGTGTGTCCATGCTTTGGCTGCAGGGGATGAGGGCTAGGCCTATAGGAATGTGCCTGTCAGTGATGCTTGGACAGGCTATTTCTCTCAACAACTGATGGTCATTTGTCAGGCAACGGCTATGGCTGGCTCCTTCTTCCAAGAAAAAGGGAAGAGGAATAAAGCCAGAAAGTGATAGAAAGCTACAAAATTTCATTTGTAGAACCAAAAGTTATTAATATGTTGTGTATCGGTTGCTAGTTAGATGAATAAGACCCAGCCCTTGTCCTAAGGAGCCACAGTCTCTCTAATTGCCCTCACTGGGTCCACTGTCCACAAACCACTGACTGTCAATGAGCAGATATTGCTGGAGGGGCTTGAGTGTTGGTCTGAATTCCATGACCCTGAACAAAGGAGGCACGATAACTGGAAAAATAGTCAAAGTCTCCCCACTCTAACCCTGCTCCGCCCTGATCTTTGATTCCTATTTCCTAAGCACCCTCTCCGAAACTCAAATCTACTTTCTCCAAAATGATTCTCTGCTCATGTACACCTACTACCCTACTCCACCTCCTCACAAAAATACATCACCCCACACACCACCACCTTCCTCCAGTCCCTAACCCCAAATAGCCCACAGCCTTCCTCTTGGATCATTCTTTTTAAACTACTTAGCATTTAGTAAAGTTTACTGTGTGTCACCTGCTATTCTAAGTGTTTTACAAGGATTCACTATAACATAGGCACTACATATATCCCATTTTACAGGTGAGAAAACAGGCCTATCATTGTTAACTTATCCCTGTTTATCAAAAAACCCAGGTAACCTGACTGCAGGGTCCACTTCCTTGCTTTTCTGCCCCATTGACCCTGCCTTGGTTCTCATCCTAACTTCTCTCAGTGACAAACCTTTGCCCTCTTCTTTCCATGAGGGAAAATAATATCAGCTACCTGGCTCTTACGTGTTACAGAGCATAGATTGAAGATTGTAAGTGTGAGAAACTTAGCCTCCTTCTTTCAGGTCTTGCAGATAACTGCAACTGGATTGCATCTGAAACACTCAGCCTGATAGAGGAGACCACAACACACAGGAGATAATTTGTACCATTTCTCTGGCACTGTTGATTCATTTACACGGGGTTTTTCTTGACCTCCAACATGAGCATAGTACTAGTGACTTCACACAGCTTATGGGAGGATGACAGGTACCAACTTTCCTATAATTCATGATGCAGTAGATCTGCAGACAAATTGACATTCCACAGGAAGGCAACTCATGGAAGGTTTATTTCTAAGGTAATAACAAGAGTCATTGTTTTCAAGGCCTTCATCCCTAGCCTTGATTTGACTTCGTATTCTCAGGAGGCCTGCACCTTCATTCTCTCCAGAACATCAGCTTTAATTTAAAGGCCCATCAGAGATCTTTGAAGGCCTAAATCTTTCCTTTCCAGCTGGTCAGAGATATTGGCATATTAATCTATTTAGTAATTATGTGAACAAGTTCTGACCATGTGTTATTGAAAATTAAACTATCAAAATGTGTCCAATCACATTGCTCAATTTTTCAATCCCATCGTGTCATTAGATTCAACACCAAGATTAATTACGAAGCAATGGACCAGGTTCGCCAGATGTTCTGCTGACTCCAGTCAAGGTACATCTGTTTCCCCACCTAATGTCACTGCACACTCAGCTGCTCATTCCATAGTTGCCGGTCTGGCTCAGGGTTACATTAGCCTAAGCATGGCTGGTATTGACTTAGTTGCATGCCATTGTGTCTCCAGCTCCTTGCATCTGCTATCCAAGGCCATTGTCAGCGGATGATTTGTCCCAAGAGAGTCATAAGAGAGCGAGAACTGCCCATCAGCTTTGAGATTTAAAAAAAAAAGAAGAAGCTATTTCTCTGGGGGTAAATAAAATGACAGAGATTAAGAAGCCACACCCCTAGGTTCTAGCCCAGAATCTCTGACCTCTTCCCTGATGGCAGAATTTCTTAGTAAACTGATTTCACTTCTGGCAAAGCTGTGTTAGCACCTGTTACGTAAACAGCAGCCAGCCAGAGTGCCAAAGGTACCATGGAAAGAGTAGAGCCTCAGGAAGTTCACAGGATTACTGGATGTGTGACCAAGAGCAAATCAGTGTTACTGTCTCTGAGCTTCCTGAGTTGTGCAACAACAAGGTAAAGTACTTACCTTTGAGGGTGGCAAGAATTGTGAAAGAGTGTACAAAAAGTGCTTGGCATTTTTGTGTTAGTGATTAAGCACTGAGCTTCTTGAGTCAGACTAGCCAGGATTCAGTTCCCACTCTGTACTCTACTAATGACTATCTGGATGACTGAGCGATTAACCTAATCTTTCCAAGCCTCAATGTCCTCATCTATAAAATGGAGATGATAATAGGATCTATCCCATAGGTAATACTAAATTACATAATTCATATTAATGCACAGTAGACTGCCTGGCAACTAACAAACATTAAATATATATTTAGAAGTGTTATTATTATTACCATGGAATATATAGTAGCCATTCAATAAATATTGATTTTCTTTTCAACTTTCTTCTTTCCTTTCCCATCTCTACATTTTTATATGATATCAAGGTCGATGGGGTCTTAAGAGTCATATAATCTAATCTGTAGATTAGACTGTAGTTTAATGGATAGTATTATACCAATATTAATTTCTCAGCTTTTATCACTGTACCATGGTTATATGAGAGCTTAACATCAAGGGAATCTTGGCAAAAGATATACTGGAAATCTTCATATTATTTTTGCAATCTGTTTTGTTATACAGACATTGATTTATTTTATATTATAATAAGAAGATTCTGCAATTATAAACCTGGTTGTTTCCTTAAGAGGATAGGTTCTGCTGCATGGAAGGTACTTTGTTTTACTGGATTCCTTAGCGTGCAAGTGTGGGAACATAAACTAAAAAGTGATCTGCATCTTCAGAGTGAGGTCAGGTGGGAGGGGATGAAGAACAGAGAGAAGAGAAAGAAGAATGGAAGAGAAAAGATGATGGAGTGACAAGGGTTTTTTTTTTTTTTTGAGACGGAGTCTCGCTGTGTCCCCCAGGCTGGAGTGCAGTGGCGCAATCTCGGCTCACTGCAAGCTCCGCCTCCCGGGTTCACACCATTCTCCTGCTTCAGCCTCCCGAGTAGCTGGGATGACAGGCGCCCGCCACCTCGCCTGGCTAGCTTGTTTTTGTATTTTTTAGTAGAGACGGGGTTTCACCGTGTTAGCTAGGATAGTCTCGATCTCCTGACCTCCTGATCCGCCCGTCTCGGCCTCCCAAAGTGCTGGGATTACGGGCTTGAGCCACCGCGCCCGGCCTGAGTGACAACGTTTTATAAAATGACCTTCTTCCAAATGATCACTTAAAATATTAGTGAATTTCCACTAAAAGTTTGATGCAAGTTGATTTCTTATAGAAGCCAGTAAGAGAATTGATGTTTGTTGATGCAAGGTAGAGGAGAAACCAGATTCATGGATAAAGGAGTTAGAGGTATAGGGGACCAAAATGTATAAACCTCCAATGGGTCAGTCAGAATATTCTAGGTAATTCTGTGTCTTAAAAAAAATATAGAGGATTGAAAAGACAAAGATTGACTTCAAATTCTATGTGAGATATAGAAAATCACAAGACAATGTTGGCACTACTTGAACCGTAAGAACGAGATGGTTTGCCTACAAAATTATAATTTTTAATCCAATCAAGGAGCCAAACATTCTCCCTGAAACCATAATGAACCAAAATTCAAAAAAATCGCGTGGCCCTCCTAGGAAAGAAGAGACACATGATGATTTTTATCACTATAGAATGGGCTCTCTCTTGGTTCTCATTTCTTCAGACTCAAACTAGAACTACATATGGGCTCTCCTGAGTCTCCAGTTTGCTGGCTGCAAATTTGGGACTTCTCAGCCTCCATGATTGCATGAGTTAATTAACTCACATATATATATATATATATATGAGTCTGTTTGCATGATGATATAAATATATGTATATTCTATTGGTTCCATTTGCATGGTTATGTGAGTTATTTATGTATTTTAATACACATTATATATTATGTATTTATATATTATTTAAATATATAAATATTTAAATATTAAAAATATATAATGTATATATATAATCATGCAAATGGAACTCATAGAATATATATATGTGTGTGTGTGTGTGTGTATGTATATATCTCCTATATAGTCAGGAAAATCCTGGCTACTGCAGATTTTGGTACCAAGGGCTTCTACTGTATTTTAATCAGTAATGTTTGACATTCAATCAAAAGTCATGATACAAAATGGCAAGGCTATAAAAAATAAGTAAAGACTTGGGAACTTTCACAGATTGGAGGAGACTAAGGAGACATTACAACTAAATGAAATATAATATTTTTTATTGGATCGTGGCAAAGAAAAACTAGGGAAATCTGAGTAAAGACTGTAGTTTAATGGATAGTATTATACCAATATTAATTTCTCAGCTTTTATCACTGTTCCATGGTTATATGAGAGCTTAACATCAAGGGAATCTTGGCAAAAGATATACTGGAAATCTTCATATTATTTTTGTAACTTTTCTGTAAGTTTTAAATTATTTCAAAATTAAAAGCTAGAGAACTATGAGATCCACAGAAAGCAAGAAGATGTGGCCCACTCCATGTCCCCTGAGGAAAGAGTCAATAGAAGAAGTCACGGAGATATTCTAGATGTTAGAATTATGAGAGAAAGACTTTAAGATAACTAAGTTATTGTTACATGTTATATGATCAATATGTTATACCATTGTCTATAAAAGATGAACAACATGAGAGTATGGATGAGGAAAGTTGGCAGAGACAGTTTATACTTTCTATGAAAAAAGAAAAACCAGATGGAAATGCTAAGAAAAAAAAAAACCATGGAAGAAATGGAGAATCTTTCAATGAGTCATCAACGGACAAGACCAGAGAAAATAATTAGTGAATTTGATAACGAGTCAATATAAACTTTCAAAATGAAACATACAAAGGAAAACATTTTTTAAAAAGAACAGAGCATTTGAGCTTCATGGCACATTATTAGATGAACTATCATTTGTGTAATTAAAACTCCAGAGGGAAAAAAGAGACAAAAAAAAGGGCAGAGGAAATGTTTGAAGAAGCTAAGACATTTCCAAAATGAATAAAAAACAAGAATCTGTAATAAGCAGGTTATTGAATAAATACAAACAAAACCACATTTAAAGACATCTGAAAACAGACAGGAAATAAAAAACCACATTACATGCAGAGAAAAAAATAAGAATGACAGTTGCGCTCTCATCAGAAATAATACAGACCAGAAGACAATGGAAAGACACTTTCAGAATGCTAGAAGAAAAACATTTTAAAAACAAAAATTATCAACCCAGAATTCCATACCCAGAGAAAATATCTCTCAAAAATATAGGCAAAATAAAGACAAGTTCAAGCAGACAAAAGCTTAGATTCTCTGGCTTCAGCAGATGTGCATGATAAGAAATGCAAAAGAAGCTTTTCCCGCTGAAGGGAAATGACACCAGGTAAAAACCTAGTTCTGCAGGAATGAGAAACATGAGGAATGGTAAATATGCCCATAAATCAGACAGCTGACTGTTTAAACACTATAACAATATATTGAGGGGTTTTAATCTATGCAAAAGTAACATAGATGATAAAAGAAACACAAAAGGCAGGAGAATGGCAATTGGAAGTATATTGTTCTAAGGTTTTTACATTGTTTAAAAAGTAGTATAATTTTCTTAAAAGACAGATTCTGATAAGACAAAAAGACATATTAATACTTCTTACCCAACTATATATACATACACACAAATAATACAAAAATAATACAAAAAGTTAACGGAGAAGATACAGTAGAAAACTAAAAATTGCTATTATTCACCAAAAAAATGGTAGGAAATGGGGAGTTGGGTAACACAAAGCCGAGAGAACAAAATTTTTAAAACATGCAAGATGATAGACAAATACAAACATATCAATAATTAAGTTAAATTGAAATGAACCAATGCTCCAATTAAAAGGTAGAGGTTTCCAGACTTGATAACAAAGGAAGAGTGAGTCATATGCTGTTTATGACTAGCACACTTTAAACATAAAGACACAGGTTGAATGTCGAAGAGCAGAGAAATGTGTACCATATGGGATGGGCATATTCTAAATTGGCCTCCACAGTTCCTGACGCCCCAAATTCATACCATTGTGTAATCCCTGCCCCTCGAGGGTGGACAAGACCAATGACTTGCTTCTAATCAATAGAATATGGCAAAGTTGAGATGTCACTTACAGTATTATGCATTGTAATCATGGAACACTTATCTTGCTAGGAGACTCTCTTTCTGGCTTTGATGAAGCAAGCAGGCATGCTGGGGAGGCCCATATGGCAAAGAGCTGAGGGTAATCTCCTGCCAGCAATCAGCTAGGAATTGAGAGTGACTAACACATGGAGTAAATATTATTTACTTCAGCTTATACCTTCTCTTCTCTTTAGAAAATGCTTCTCTCTGTCTCTAGACAACCTACTTTGTCTAATGTTAATATAGCCACATCAGCTTTCATGCTTAGTGTTTGCATAGTGCATTAGTTATCTACGGGTGCATAACAATATTACCACACACTTAGTGGCTTAAAGCACATTGAACATTCAGTTTGTGTGGGTCAGGAGTCTGGTCATGGCTTAGATGAGTTATCTGCAAGACTGCAATTATTATTGGCCGGCGCTGGGTTCTCATCTCCAGGTTTGACAGGAAGGATCCACATCCAAGCTCAAGTGGTTATTGGCAAAGTTCAGTTATTTACATCCTGTTGGACTGAGGGACTCTGTCCTACAGTCAACTGCCAGCAAAACACCTGGTCAATAATCATGATTGTAACCTTGCAGAGGACTCATCTAAGCCATGACCAGACTCTTGATCCACAGAAACTGTGAAAAATCAATTTGCTTTAAGTCACTAAGTGTGTGGTAATATCGTTATACAGCAATAGACAGCTAATACACCCTGCAAATACTAAGCATATGAGAGCTGATGTGGCTATATTAATATCAGACAAAGTAGGTTTCAAGTTGATGATAATTACCAGAGACAGAGAAAAATATTTCTTAGAGATAAAGGTGTCAACTTACCAAAAGACATAGCAATCTAGGAGCAAATCATAGAAACTCATGAAGCAGAAAATTGACAGAATACAGTAAAAATGGACAAATCCACAATTTTATCTAGGAATTTTGCTGTCATTTTCTCAGTAGTAATTGGACAAGTAGGCAAAATAATCAGCGAAAAATTCTACCCAGCAAAAATATCTTTTGAAAACACATGCAAAATAGGTTTTCTGAGGCCAACAAAAGCAGAGAGAATGCATTGAAAGTAGAACTGCACGACAAGAAATATAAGTCCTTCCACAGATAGATTATGATATCAAACAGAAAATTTAGACCTACATAAAGAAACAAAAAGGGTTAGAAATGGTGAAAATAAAGGTAATCATAAAAGTCTTTATTTTTCTTATTTCATTCACTTTAAAAGGAAATTGGCTGTCTAAAGCAAAAGTAGTATAGTTAGTGGGTTATAACATGTGCAGAAATAGAGTGTATGAAAACAATAGGACAAAGGATTGAAGAGAGAATAATGGAAGACGACTCTGGAAAGGTTCTTAAGCTTACATGAAGTGGTATAATATATTAAGACAGACTGTGATAAATTCAAGGTACATTGTAAACCATAACACAACCACTAACAAAAATTTAGAAACAGGAATAACTAAAAAGTCAAGAGTGAAAATAGGATGGAATTACAATACAGTACTCAATTCGAAATTAGGCAGTAAAAGAAAGAAACAAGTAACAAAGAACAGATTGGAAAATAGAAAACAACTAGCAAGACTTCACATTTAAATGTGACCATATCAATATTTACACTGAACATGAAAGGTCTAAACATCACAACTGAACAGCAAAGATTGTCAGATTTAATAAAAAGGAAACAAATACATACTATCTTCAAAAAATCCACATCAAATATAAAGATCTACATAGTTAAAAGCAAAGGATGGTAACAAATACACAATGAAAGCACTAACCAAAAGGAAGTTGATTCAGATTTCATAGCATAGTAGGTACTCAATAAATGTTAGAGCCTGGTTTTTAGCAGTAGTAATAGTTATAGCGGGATTAGTGGTCATATCATGTAACATAGGAAAATTGTTAACAGTTGGTATAAGGCAAGGAGGAAAGCCCAACAGCAGGGAGGACTCTAGGCATCTTAGCAAGTGCCCATGAATCTAGGATGTGGTATCATTTGTCGGCAAAGCCATAACAACCCACGAAGTTACTTAGGCAGCAGTAACATTCCTTGCTCATCGCTCACCTGACTTTTGCTTCTTAACACAGCTGAACCTGTATTAAAGTTTTGCTTTCTCACATTCTTACACAGGTGCATATTAGTTTTTTGTGTTTTTCTATAATTAGAATTCTCAAGGACCAAAAAGCAATTTGGAAAAGTAAAAAGAATGTGAAGTCTATTCAAATCTGTTATATTATTATTGAACTATGTCATCTTGAACAAGTTATAATACTCAACTCCCCCCAAACCCATTTGTTTCTCTGTAAAATGTGGTATTTTACAATCCTTGTTGAGAGGATTAAATGAGCTAATTTATGTAAAGTTCATAGTATAATATCTGTCATAGAGCATGTGCTCCGTATGGCCCCTGTGCCCCCAGCTTCCTATGAGGCTTGAGGGTATGAAAATCCAGTCTGTCTGGAGTGGTATGGGGATTTCATACACTATGGATCTCTTTATATAATTGGGAGCAATGTGGCCTGGATGGCTAGAATAACGGGTACGAGCACCTTCCTCAACTCAGGATTGGCAGCAAGAAAGTAAAAACCCTAATGAGCTTTCATCTTTTTCCCCTCTAAGGCAAACAAAATGGAAAACTAGTGCCCTGTGTATTTCAAATTCTTGGCCTGATACATCAACCATAGTTACTGAAGATATTAGTTAAAGCAATAACCCTGATGGTTCCATAGAATTAAGAAAGTCAGCAGAAAACTTCTACAGTTCCTTAAGAGAGGCAAGGTAGAGTTTGCCTTAACAGAAAAACTAAATCAGACCTGCAAATAAAAGTAAAATCTGTAAGACCACATTTTTAAAAACATTTGTTTATTCATTCAATCATTCATTTATTTATCCATTGATATGGTTTGGCTGTGCCCCCACCCAAATCTCATCTTGAATTCTACTTCCGTAATTCCCATGTGTTGTGGGAGGGACCTGGTGGGAGACAATTTGAATCATGGGGGGTGGTTTCCCACATACTGTTCTTGTGGTAGTGAATACGTCTCACAAGATCTGATGGTTTTATCAGTGGTTTCCACTTTTGCATCTTCCTCCTTTTCTCTTGCCACCACCAGTAAGAAGTGCCTTTCACTTCCTGCCATGATTCTGAGGCTTCCCCAGCCATGTGGAACTGTATGTCCAATTAAACCTATTTTTCTTCCCAGTCTCAGGTATGCCTTTATCAGCAGCATGAAAATGAACTAATACAGTAGATTGGTACCAGTAGAGTGGGGTGTTGCTGAAAAAATACCTGGAAATGCTGAAGCAAATTTGGAACTGAGTAACAGACGGAGGTTGGAACAGTTTGGAGGACTCAGAAGAATTTAGGAAAACGTGGGAAAGTTTGGAACTGCCTAGAGACTTGTTGAATGGCTTTGACCAAAAGCCTGATAGCTATATGGACAGTAAGGTCCAGGCTGAGATGATCTCAGATGGAGATAAGGAACTTGTTGGGAACTGGAGCAAAGTTGACTCTTGTTATGTTCTAACAAAGAGACTGGCAGCATTTTGCCCCTGCCCTAGGGATCTGTGGAACTTCGAACTTGAGAGAGATGATTTAAGGTATCTGGTGGAAGAAATTTCTAAGCAGCAAAGCATTCAAGAGGTGACTTGGGTGCTGCTAAAGACATTCAGTTTTATAAGGGAAGCAGAACATAAAAGTTCAGAAAATTTGTACCCTGAAAATGTGATAGAAAAGAAAAACCCATTTTCTGAGGAGAAATTCAAGCAGGCTGCAGAAATTTGCAGAAGTAACGAGGAGCCAAATGTTAATCCCCAAGACAATGGGGAAAATGCTTCCAGGGCATGTCAGAGGTCTTCACAGCAGCCTCTCCATTTGCCGAGGGTGCTGTGTGCAGCCTAAGGACTTGGTGCCCTGCATCCCAGCCACTGCAGTCGTGGCTAAAACAGGCCAATGTAGAGCTCGGGCTGTGATGTCAGACGGTGGAAGCCCCAAGCATTGGCAGCTTCCACATGGTGTTGAGCCTTTGGGTGCACAGAAGTCAAGAATTGTGGAACCTCCACCTAGATTTCAGAAGATGTATGGAAATGCCTGGATGCCCAGGCAGAAGTTTGCCCAGGAGCAGGGCACTCATGGAGAACCTCTGCTAGGGCAGTGCAGAAGGGAAATGTAGAGTCAGAGCCCTCACACAGAGTCCCTACTAGGGCATGACCTAGTGGAGTTATGATAAGAGAGCCACCATCCTCCAGACCCCAGAATGGTAGACCAACCAACAGCTTGCACCATTTGCATGCATAAGCCACAGACACTCAACACCAGCCTGTGAAAGCACCTGGGAGGGAGGCTGCACCCTGCAAAGCCATAGGGGTGGAGCTGCCCAAGACCATGGGAACTCACCTCTTGCATCAGCATGACCTGGATGTGAGACCTGGAGTCAAAGGAGATAACTCTGGAGCTTTACAATTTGACTGCCTTGCCGGATTCTGGACTTGCATGGGCCCTGTAAACCCTTTGTTTTGGCCAATTTCTTCCATTTGGAACGGCTGTATTTACCAAACATGTGTACCCCCAATGTACCTAGGAAGTAACTAGCTTGCTTTTGATTTTACAGGATCATAGGCAGAAGGGACTTGCCTTGTCTCAGACGAAACTTTGGACTGTGGATTTTTGGGTTAATGCTGAAATAAGACTTTGGGGGACTGTTGGGAAGGCATGATTAGTTTTGAAATGTAAGGACATGAGATTTGGAGGGACCATGGGTGGAATAATATGGTTTGGCTGGTCCCCACCCAAATCTCATCTTGAATTATACTCCCATAATTCCCATGTGTTATGGGAAGGAACTGGTGGGAGATAATTTGATTCATGGGGGCAGTTCCCCCGATATTGTTCTTCTGGTAGTGAATAAGTCTCACAAGATCTGATGGGTTTATTGGGTGTTTCCACTTTTGCATCTTCCTCATTTTCTCTTGCTGCTGCCATGTAAGAAGTGCCTTGATTCTGAGGCCTCCCCAGCCACGTGGAACTGTAAGTCTAATTAAACCTCTTTTTCTTCCCAGTCTCCGGTATGTCTTTATCAGCAGTGTGAAAACAGACTAATACATCCATCTTTTCTGTCCACACATGCAAACCTTATCAAGGATCAACTAAGGACCAGGTATTGTATTACAAAATCAATGAAATGAACACCCACTTCTATTTCCTGGCAACAAATTATTACAGACGGTGTCAGAGGCATTTGAACAAGGTGACTTCATCTCGAATAGGGACTGGGTAAAATGAGGCTGAGACCTGCTGGGCTGTATTCCCAAGAGGTGAGGCATTTCTAGTCATAGGATGAGATGGAAGGTGGGCACAAGATACAAGTGACAAAGATCTTGCTGATAAAACAGGCTGCAGTAAAGATGATGACCAAAATCCACCAAAACCAAGATAGGAACAAAAGTGACCTCTGGTTGTCCTCACTGCTCATTATAGGCTAATTATAATACATTAGCATGCTAAAAGACACCCCCACCGGAGCCACGACAGTTTACAAATACCATGGCAAAGGCCAGAAGTTACCCTATATGGTCCTAATGGGGGAAGAACCCTCAGTTCCAGGAATTTCCCACCCCTTTCCCAGAAAGCACATGAATAATCCACTCCTTATTTAGCATGTGATAAAATAAAACCATAGAAAGTCAACCAGCAGCCCTTGGAGCTGCTCTGCTTATTCTGTGGACTTGCCCCAAAGTTGTTAATGTTTGAGATCCAAGAACTCTCTCTTGGGGTCTGGGTTGCAACCCCTGGAAGTAACAATGGCAGCAAGTGTGTAAGATGTTCGTCACAGGTGGTCAAATTTCAAGTTTTCACTCCTCCATAATGTAAGTACGTACTTTATTTCTGATCAAGACTGGCCACAAAATGAGTACGCCTTGGTTCTGGAGCCAAGGTCCAGGTTAAACCCCTTGCCTTTAGAAGATGGAACACAGCTGAGGAATGAATTAGTATTGAAAATGTTTTCAGCAGGTGATCTGCTTGACTCATTAGGGGAACAATCTGGTTCATTAGCCAGTATACCTGGTTCAATGAACAATACATTCGATTAAAGAGATGAACCATTTTTTTGTTTTAAAAGATAGAAGCCTTTCTACCCCCCACCCTCAGCCCTCTGCAGTAGTGGGAGATGTAACTGCTCACAGCAACTTTTGTTTACTTCTGTATTCATCTTTCCTTGCTTAATGCATGTCAGTCTGTTCTGAGGGACCATATGCAGGTGTGTGATGAGCACCGTGCTGATATAGGCAGAATTCAGGATTTGGTTATTTCAGTAAATCACTGTCATCCAGCGTGGTTCTGAATTTTGTTTTTTTTTTTTTTAAAAAAAGCCCCAATTTGCTATTGTAGACAGAACCGGGCTGTTTTTAGCCTGCTGAGATTCACAGCTATATAATCTTTGTTTGCAAATCAGGCCTTTTTTCAACAACGTTGGGTGTGGGGACAAAAACAGCCATTCTACAGTCACTTCTCACCCTCAGTATCCTCCTTTTTATGGGGTGAAAGAAAGGGGAGCAGGAGATGAGATCCCTGGAGGAGGAACAGTTGTTCCCTTGCTAACACTCATGTCATAACCAGGAACAAACAATTTCTGGAGGCATCCAAGCTCAGGCTCATGAAATCTACACAAACCTGAATTTTGGATGCCCTTAGCATTGGGAAGGGAAAACTAGAAGATACCAGAATCCCCTGGAGGGCTTGTTAAAACATGGATTTCTGGGCAAATGAAATACTGGTAAATTTTTAACAATTGGCTTTCTTAGGAAGAAAAGATCTAATTTGCATTTGCCAATTTCTGTGGTGCAAATACTCTCACAACAGCCAGACTCAAACTACCCATATGACCTCACTGACCATAGTATTAGAAAGGAATGTGCATCATCCGTTTTCATGGGTTTATACGAGGCAGCTCCAGCACCACTGGCTGGGTCCCTCCACCCCAGAGTTTCTCACTTGGCAAATCTAGGTTAGGGCCTGAAAATTTGTACTTCTAACAAGTTCCCAGATGGTACAAATGCTGCAATACAAAAATTATTAAGTACCAGATATCATGGGACTTGCCTCTGGGTTTGGAGACCTTGCCTCCTTCCAAATATCCTCTCTGAAGGCCTCTCCTTTTTCCTCTTATATCCTGAAGGGGTTCAATGCAGGCCATTGGAAAGAATTCTTAACCATGGGCATTTGGCTGTAGGCTCTAACCTTTGGGAAAGCTAAATATACCAATTTTTCAAAAAGAAGACACCCCCGCTACTATCTTTTGTTTGCATCTCTTCCTTTTATAAGCTTGATTGTAAGGAACCAAGTCTTATTCATCTTTTTGTTCTTTGTTTAGCACACTGCCAGTAAAAATTAACTGAACTGAAATGAGCATTGTATACTGGCTTGCAACCCTGAAACACAGATCTTTTAGTTTCTACTACTCATTCAATGTTTCAACCACCCAACTGTCCCCCTATTTATTAGTTCATTCATTGGTGCAACAGATATTTGAATCTGTATTATGTGCCAGTCATAATACATAATACTAGGTACTAGGGATATAGTTGTTAATGAAATAGGCACAATATTTGGCCCATGGAACTTGAAGTAGGGGAGACAAATATTAAATTTCAATTAGATTTGTGATAAGTGCTTCACAGGAAACACCCAGGATGCTATGTGGGCATACAACAGGTTGGGGACCCATCTCAGTGTGAGGGAACAGGAAGGAAGGATTCTCTGAGAAAGGGAGATTTAAACCGAGACCCAAACAATGGATATGGGTACTTGTTCCTTGCCATGCACCTGTCCCTTTCCCCCATCACCTGTCTTTGGAAAGGTGAGCTGATGGAGCTGCTTTTGGAAAAAAGAGGCGATGGAGCAAAGGGATAGGTAAGGGACAGGTGCATGGCAAGGAACAAGTACCCCAGACAAGGGAAACTGTAAGAACACAGAGAAGGGCAGTATGATATGAGATGAGGCTGGAGAGGGTGATGGGCTCTGGACTTCATCCTATGAGCAGGGGGAGCCATGGAAGGATTATAAGCAGAGGAGACCTAAATCCTGTCCAGCCTAAGGAAATATCACCTTTGAATGTGGTGCAGTCAGTGTTGTTTCTAATCACAAACACAGACATATGCCCGATTATGAAAGGTTCTTAATGGCTGCATTTTTTCTTGGCTCTCTTCGGGTCAGCCAGATCACTCTATTATCCTCTGGTTGCATTACTCCTATCATCCAACTAAATTATAAACTACTCAAGGGCAAGGATGCTGCTTCCCATTCCTTCTGTTGCCCCATTGTGCCTATGGTGGGGCTAAGTCATCGGTAAACAGCCATGGGGTACTGAGAAGAGCACTTGACTTAATGCAAGGAGACTGGGGTTCCTGTCCACACCCCACCACTTACCAGCTGTGAGACCAGACCTCTGAGGTGAGGCATTTATCCTCTCAGAACTTCAATTTCCTTCTCTATAAAATAGGGAAATCTTATACATTTTATAAAGTGGTTGTGAAAGGATCAAAGAATATACTACAGGCAAAAATCCTAAAATGATTGCACATACGAAATGAGGTAATTAATGATGGACAGAGTTCCTACCTAGGAACCATGGGCCTTACTTACCTTCCTGCACAGAAGAGCAACTCAACCACCAAGCTGCCCTGGTAGCCTCACTGCACATGTTATAGGCTTCCAAGGGTGACAGTTTGAGACCATGGCCAGGATCTGGGAGCCCAGAAGGACACACATTCTCTGATGTTCCTCTCTCAACCTACACTTGGTGGCCTCTGAACTCCAGGGTGTCCTCTTGTCTACGCCTTCCTCATATGGGTAAGTCACGTTATGGTTTCCAGAGTGGAAGTGGGGCAATATGGCTTAGGGAAACACAGTTGACCCTTGAACAACGTGGGTGTGAATTACACAGGTCCATGTATATAGGGATATTTTTCTTAACCAAAGGTGGATCAAAAATAAAGTATCTCAGGATGCAAAACTCACACATATGGAGGGCTGACTTTTTGTGTACGTGGGTTCTGCTAGGCAGATTGTGGGACTTGAGTATGTGCAGATCTGGGCACACTAGAACCAATACCACACATATACGTAGAGACAATTGTATTTTTTAAACTGGACTTCGCGAACCACTCACATCAGAATGACCCAGGTACTTATTAAATTGCAAGTGTATGGACCCCACACCAGATCGACTAAATCTGAATCTTAGGAACACTTAAGCCTCCCAACTATGCTGTGGTGCTCAGAGAGATGAGCACATGAGTTCCACCAACATGACCTCAGCCTCCTCATCTCTACTTTCGATTATACATTATGTTAATCTCTACCTCAGATAGGGCCTGTGAGGGTTAAATGAGATAAAGTATGTGCAGTGCTTGAAACTGCACGTGGCACTTAGAAAGCATTTGATAAATGGTCACATTTATTATGTTACCCTGGCCTCTCAGCAGCCCTGTGTGTGGGCAGATGGGGAGCTGATGTCTGAAAAAGCAAACTGAGTTACCAGAGGTCACACAGCTAATTAGCAGCTGAACAGGACTAACGCCCCTCAATGCCTAACCCCTAAACCAGAACTATTTCTGCCACACCAGTCTGTCTCCTTTAAGCTCTGAACTTTCTAAATACATCTCTTCCATACACCAGTCTCTACGTGGCTGAACAGAGCTCTACATAGCTCTCTTTCATTAGCAATTTATCTGGATATTGCTTTGTATCTTGCAAACAGATAACCAGGCTGAGCTCTGCTGACCTCTAGAATCCCTACAGATATAATTGAGTTTGCATTATCTGACAGGTAGCCCATCTCCTAACATTTAGGTAAACTGTAGCACCTCTACACCTGACCTTGACAACCTGCCCCAGGGCTCTGAATCCTTTGCCTTTCTTGCCACAAGCCCCCGCCACCCTCCACCCCAACCCACCTCCCCTTTCCAAACAGCCACAGACACTCCTGTTCAGCCATGTACTACTGATGCAGATGCTGACTTAATGCTAAGCACGCAAGAATACAAAACCCAAACCACTCCCCTTGTAGATCCCAGCCCTGCCTCTTTGAGACAGGGGAGATTTAATTTAGATAGAGGTGATTTCTTGTGATATGAATGTCCCAGCCTACCCTTGAGGAACAAACAAACAAGGCAAGAGCTTCTTGGAGCCAGACACTGGAAGACAGCAGCATAGTCCCCATGTGCCAGAATCCTGCTTCCGCCTTTCTCTCTCTTATGAAGAATTCAGGATTGTCTGTGTTAAGGCATCCGTAAAGCCCCCTCAGGTTACTCTTGATCCACTGCCCACCCACCCTACCGATGGGGGAAGACACAGCAGGTGTGTGATTTTCGTGAATCGATGTCACCTTCTCTTATTGAGTCAGCCCTGTTTGCTTTCTCAGGAATTGCACCTCTCCACTGCTGCCCACACATTGGCCTTTCCCTTCTCCCTCCTCTTGCAACCCAGACACAGGAAAACTAGGATTGGGCAAGGCATCTCAAGGACTCAGGTTGTGAGCCTGAGGATGCTAACCAGGATGATTTTAAAGGCCTTTTGCATTTCTAACATTCTGTGGTCATCTAGCATACCCATACTTAGCTGTTCCCAGGCCTTGGGCTGGGACAGCTATCAGCCAATGTGTACTACAGCATCTTCAGGGTACTTTCCAGCAGAGGTTCTCAAACCTTTTTCATTCACAGCACCCTTAATATTTTAGGAAAGTGTTTTCACAGTCCTATAGGCCAAAAGAAATACCTAACAGTTCTATTTATTAAGTAGTTAGGTCCAAAAAACTCCATGGGTATTTATGTCTTAACAACATCGTAGCCATTTAAAAATAATAACATACACAAATTGAAAGAGAAATAACATTTAGTTTCCTTCTTGAATAACAACAATTACTTGCTAATGGGATAGATGTACTGTCGGGCACTGCACGATGTCTCAAACTGTGGAATTAGATAAACACTATTTCTCCCACTTCCTGTTTCACCTTGATTTTTGCATAGTGCTTGTTTTTTAATCACAACAACCAATAATCCAGCTCTGCAAAACCGTGATCTCACCAAAAGAAATGCTGAGTGATCTAATGCTAGAATTGTGGACTACTTCTAGCTATCATTTTGCACAGTGTCTGATAGATGTCAGGTATCACTGTATTTCCTTAGAAAGGTAAAAATATCCTGAGACGCCTCTGTGAGTTTACTGTGGCACCCCAGGGTACCCTGGCACAGAGATTGGGGCCTGGGGCATTATGGTCTCATTTCCTAAACTCATATCTAAACCCCTGCTCCCTGCAGCTTCTAAGAGAATTTCAGTAGGCATTTCATGGTATTACTTGCCACCCTGACCTCCTAGCAGATGTAAAGAAGCTAGCCACTTTTGCATTTAGACAAGTTTCTTGGGACAGTCTAGCATAAGTAACTGGAAGAGCTTTGCACATTTTATTTCATTGTCTAAGTCCAGAAACATCAAACTGGAAGATAGTTTGTACTTAGGCAATTCAGACTAACTGCCAGATTGTGTTTGCTAAATGTGTATGCAAATAGGTAAAGCCCTAAACATGCTAGTGACAGGGAAAAAGAAAACAAAAGGAGGCTATGGTGTCAGTCAATCAGGTTGACTGCATACCTGATTTGGATTGCCGGGGTAGTTATTCAGCCTTTTGTTTAATGTTCCTGGATCTACACAGTCAAGATCAAACTGGCAATAAAAAATACTTTAGTTAGCTGTTAAGCATAGCAATGTGCCAGGTACTGTGCTTATATGTTTGCTTACTATGCTTATATCTGTATACTTATATGTTCTACCCATGCAACAGCTCTGTAATGTAGATACTATTGCATCCACAACAACTAATGAAGAAATCAGGGCTTGGAGCAGTCACAGAGCACGTAAGCAGCCAGGACTTGAAGTCACATCTTCCTGATTCTAGAGACCCAACTTTTTGCCACTCATACACTGCCTCTTTAAAAATGTGATTTTCCTGAGCCCAGGAAGTGGAGGCTACAGGGAGCTGTAATTACACCACTTGCACTCCAGCCTGTGTGAGGAGAGTGAGACGTCGTCTCAAAAATAAACAAACAAATAATAAATATATAATTTTTCTCCCCAAGAATGCCAAATGGCCCAGTTAGCAGCTTTTTGTTTGCCACCCATTGCATCCCTGTTTCCTTGAGCCTGTACCCTTGCCAGCAGAGGCAAAGATGCTTCTTGCATCTTGTTCATCTCACCCATCAGCAATACTGAGAATTATCTTCTTTCTTGTTTCCCTCATCCCTCCACCCGACTCACTTGGCAACTGCGGAGGAAAGAGTACCAAGTGTCCTTTAAACAGAAAAGTCAAAAGCTATAAAAGAAAAGGAAATGGCATTTGCCTGGCATAGGGGATGGATAATTTAGAGGCCATTGCTTTAAGTTATAGAGAATCTATCAGACCAGGTTCATGGACATTTATTTCTCCCTCTTGCCAATGTAGGTCCTAGAAACCCCAGTTCTATCTATAAAAGCAAATGTCAGGGAACCTGTAGCTCTCCCCTCCACAACCAGACATTAATGCAGGTAGTGCAGCACTAATGCTTTGAATTATTTGTTGCCCCGTCTGCATTTTCTAAGTTCCTTTTATTGACGATTTATGTGTATTAACACTTTGGGGGGTGAGACAAAAGAAAATCATGGTGAGATTTGAGGCGTCTGCCTCATACTTGGTGAAAATGCTGGCTCAGCCACCCTCCAGATTGTTAACAGATCTAACTTGCAATGATGGTCTCCTTCTGCTCAAGAGAGCTCTGCTTGATTTCATGCTGCTACTTTGGTGGCTGTCACTGCTTCTCCTCCTTCTCCTCCTCCTCCTATTATGGGGTATAATTCACTTTTTGTGTACCATTTCATAATTTGACAAATGTGTACATCCATGTATAGCCACCACCACAATCAAGATATAGAAAATTGCCATAACAACCAAAAATCCCCCTGTGCTCCTTCATCATCAGCCCCTAACCCCTTGCCTCAGTCCTATCCACCACTGATCAGTTTTCTGTAGTTTTACCTTTTCCAGAATGTCAAAAAAAATAGCATTACACTGTATTTAGCTTTTCAATTTTGGCTTCTTTCTCTGAGCATAATGCATTTTAGAGTCATCCATGTTGTTGCGTGTATCAGTAGCATGTTCCTTTTAATTGCTAAACCAGAGTTTTGGTTTTTCTTTTTTTTATTCACCAGTGAGTAATATTTACATTGTTTCAAGTTTGGGGTAATTATGAATAAAGCTGTTTTAAAAATATGCATACAAGTTTTTGTGTGAACCTAAGCTTTCATTTTTTCTTGGGTAAATAACCAACAGTGGGATTGCAGGGTTTATTTTTAATTGACATGTAATAATTGTATGTGTTTATGGAGGACATAGTGATATTTCAAAATATACAATGTATAGTGATCAGATCAGAGTAATTAGCATGTCCCTCATCTCAACATTTATCATCTCTTTGTGTTGGAAACATTCAATATCCTCTCTTCTAGCTATTTGAAAATATATATTAGTGTTAACTAGAGTCATCCTTCAGTGCTACAGAACACTAAAACTCATGCCTCCTATCTAGCTGTTATTCTGTATTCTTTAACAAATCTCTCTGTATCCTCCTTTTCTTCTTACCCTTCCCAGCTTCTAGTAAACTCTATTCCATTCTTTACTTCCATGAGATTAACTTTTCTAGCTTCTGCATCTGAGTGAGAATATGCAGTGTTTAACTGTCTGCTTCTGGCTTACTTTACTTAACCTAATGTCTTCCATGCTCATCCATGTTGCTACAAATGACAGAATTTCATTCTTTTTATGGTCAGATAACATTCCATTATGTATATATACCACATTGTCATTATCCATTCATCTGTTGTTGGACACCTAGTTTTATTCCATGTCTTGGCTATTGTGAATAATGCTACAATAAACCAGAGTGATGGGACAAGGGGGAGGTACAGATATCTCTTTGACATGATTTCCTTTACTTTAAATAAATACCCAGTAGTGGGATTCCTGGATCATATGGTAGTTCCATTTTTAGTTTTTTAAGGAATCTTCCTACTGTTCTCCCTACTTACCATACTAATTTATTCCTAGCAACAGTGTATGAGAGTTCCCTTTTCTCTGCATCCTCATCTTTTGCTTTTTAACTGGGATGAGATGATACCTCACTGTGGTTCTCATTTGCATTTCCCTGATGATTAGCGACTTGAACACTTTATAAGTTCAAATCTATTTTCCCCAATAGCTGTACCAATGGGGATTTCCACCAGCAATGCATGAGAGTTCCAGGTGATCTGCATCCTTGTTAGCACTTGGAATTGTCAGGGTTGTTTTTTTTTTATTCCTTTTTAAATTTTAATTATTTTGTGAGTTGTATAGTGATATTTCAACCATAGTTTTAACTTGCATTTTCTTAACCATGATTTTCTTTTTAAAAAATGGCCATTTTTAAAATTGGGTTGTTTGTTTTCTTATTATATTGAGTTTGGAGAGTGTTTATATATTCTGGATACATATCTTTTGTGTTTTACAAATATTTTCTCCTATTCTGTGACTTTTCATTCTTTTAACAGTGTCTCTTGAAGAACAGAGGTATTCAATTTTTCAAACATCCAATTTGTCAATGTTTTCTTTTATCGATCATGCTTTTGATGTCATATCTAAGGAATCTTTGTTTAACCCAAGGTCACAAACATTTTCTCCTACATTTGCTCTGGAAGTTTTATAGTTTTAAGTTAAATATTTGAGTCTATGATCTATTTTTAGTTTCATGCTTCTTTTTAAGTTGGTTGTCTTTTAAGGACAGAGAGGAAAACAAAGGAAGAAAAGTTTGACTTAAAGTCTGTAAGAAGTTAGTCTAATGACAGCTAGCTCATCACTACATAGGAGGCCATATGATGTAGTGGTTAAATCTTAGGTTCTGACATCAAGTTCCTATGAATCTGCCATCCATATCATAAGCTGTAACATAGAATGATTACGTATACTTGAGGACCCTCAAGAAAACGAATTGTTAATCAGAATAGTTAAGATTAGAACCAGGAATGTGGTATTGGGCTTTAGAACCAAGGCCCAGTGGTTTCAGCTGGTTCTGGGTGAGGACAAGAAGAACTCTCAGCTGGAGAATTCCCTAAGAATGTTTGCCAAATTGGTTTCTTGCTCAGTACTAGAAAAATTGATGAGGTTATATGATTGAGCCACTTGTATTCCCCATACTGCATGTGGCTGCCTCCAGCCTGGTTCTACCTGTGTTCCCTGGATCTGAGCTAACAGGGAACACTGGCTTCCTTGCTGCTGCTTCTCACGGCTCCAGGTCACTAACCTACTTAGATGTGTCATTGCTTTACCTGTGCTCCCCGCTCCCAAACTCTCTATCTTTCAGCCCTTTGTTTGGAAGGAGCACCTATCAGCTTTTGTTTGGACTCTTTCTTCTACAAAGACACGTACTCCACACTCAAGAAGGGAAGACTTAAAAATTCACAGCTAGCTGGTCACAGTGGCTCATGCCTGTAATCCCAGCACATTGGGATGCCAATGCAGGTGAATCACTTGAGGTCAGGAGTTCGAGACCAGCCTGGCCAATATGGTGAAACCCTGGCTCTACCAAAAATACAAAAATTAGCCAGGTGTGTTGGCGTATGCCTGTAGTCCGAGCTACTTGGGAGGCTAAGCCAGGAGAATCCCTTGAACCCAGCAAGTAGAGGTTGCAGTGAGCCAAGATTGTGCCACTGCACTCAAGCCTGGATGACAGAGTCTCACTCTGTCAACAAACAAACAAACAAAAACCAAAAAAAAAAAAACAAACAAATTCACAGCTAGATATGATCAAAGATGTTTTTCTTCTGTGTTCAGCCTCAAGGCAGGCCTACGCTAAAATCTTCTGAGAAACAGACACCCAAATAGTTAAATGAGAGGCAATGTGGCATGGAGAACAGCAGGTGGGGGTGGGAGCACAGTGGTTTTGTTCTAAAATTTGAGTTCACATCACAATTCTGTCACTTATTTAAATGCCACTTTGGGCAAAGCACTTGCCTGCTTAGCCTCAGGTGTCCAATCTTAGGGTGAAGAATTTTGAAATCTTTATTTGGTTTCATGAGCATTAGATGATATAGTAACTGCTTGTGAATTATCTGGTACATTGTGGCAACTTTCATAATTATGATGATAAAGTGTGCTCAGCCTTCCTCAACCCTCATTTCCAGAATTCACAACTCTCTTTCAGAGGAACTTCTTTTTTCCTGTCTAATCAAAATGCCCCCTGCTGCTGGCACAGCTCACTTCTAGGATCACATCTAGTCAATGGCCCTCAGACTGTCAGATGGAAGTTGAGAACATCCTAATGGCTTTTGAATTTTTTGAAAAGTGCATGTATATGTATAGTGCAATCCACTTGTGAAGAACTTGTAGCAGATCAATTACTGTAAATGCCCTAAACAGCCTCAATTGATTGCCATGTGTGATTTGAAGTTCTGATTAATACAGGCTTTGTTCAAAGGGGAAAGCTTTTCTGAAAGAGAAGGAAAAAAATCGGTGTCCACTCTTGCCAATATCCTGAATTATGAGGCTGCAAAATAGTCTCCATTAGCAACTCCCTGCATCCAGCTACCTGCTACTTCCAGAAAGTCTTGCTTGAGTGGGCACATCTCTTACTTGTTGGGAGGCTTGGAGAAGCATCTGGGATGATCTTATTCCATAATAAATTTTCCCAGGTTGTCTGGGCTAAAAGTGCCATTTTTTATTCCTGGGTAAGGGGCTATCTTGGTATCTTAATCCAATGTAGCCTTGGTGACTCACCACAGCTCTCTGGGGCTTAGCTTTGAATTCCCTTGACTTTGAAGTTACAAACATCAATCCTTCCACGTTACTTTACCTTCATTTCTGGAGCACTCATGTGCATATCCAACCCCTTCATGCACAAGAGTATTCATTTGCCTGGAAGTCTTAAAAATGCTAATGTAAAATTGGGTTAGAATTCTACAGGCCAGACTCTGACCTCAAATATTAATCATGCCCGGGTAGCCGAGGGGAGCCATGGTCATTGTAAAGACAAGGCATAAGCTCCCCTTGAAGCACAGCAAGACAAACTACCCAAAATCAAACCCCCATTTTAAACCATTTCACTCATCAGCGGACTGTTCATTTTTCTCAGGTGTACATCTTGTTTTTGATCAGACAGAAGCAGTGATCTGATCAACTTTTCGATTGAACAAGACACGGCCAATTCACATCATGTTTCTCGAGTGGTTTTTGATAGAAATTTACTTTTTTGAATTCTGTTCTTGTTTATTCAAACATGATCTCAAAAAATGCTTTTCCTGTCTCTCTCTTCTCCACCTCTACCTTCCTTCCTCCACCAACTCCCCTCCTTGTTCCCAGAACACTTTCTTAAAGAGTTATTTAAAGATTAGACCTGAAGTTCAACACTCTGGAGGGATCCCTTGTTAACTCTAGACCGTCCCCGCCCAGAGGTCTTCAAGGGGGGTCTCTGGAGTGCACCTGCTCTGTCAGGGCATGCCACATGGGTGTCCAGGGCTGGACCAACATTAGTCAGCCCTGACTTGGGAGCAACAGTTGCAGTGTGGTCACCCTGCCCAGCTCCCCAGTGCCTTGACAACTTGGCTCTTGTCTATTTATTAAGTTCCTTCATTATGTCAAGGCCTGGGCTAGGTATTTTCATTTGTGATAGTGTGTTTGATCTCAGTTAGTTCTTACAACAATCATGTGATTTAAATGATATCACCATCTTCACTTTAGGCATAAAAATAACTGAGCAAATAAGAGGTAGAGTCGAAATTCTAACCAAGCTTTTATGACTCTAAAACTTGTCCTTTTTTTCCCCTGTATCTCACTGCCTCTAAATTACCATTCAGTTTCCTTCCAAGAAAATAAGATTTATACATAGGACAAGATTTTCTTTACTGGGGACAGAGATGACCTTACAGACCAATTGGTGTAAAATTTTAAATAATCAAATGATTAAAAAAAAAAAGGAAAGGAAACAAAAATTGAGAGCCTATGTGACTTACCCAAGGTCACACAGCTATTGACTTGGATTTGTTTGCACTAATATTTGTACTGCACCATTCAGGATACCCTGCCCAGTCAAGGGGATGAAGGGACTATACTTCAAAGTAAAAAGGATAAAGCCAAACCCATATTACTCCTCCCTGGAGGGCAGTTACAAAGATTGCCAGATCCTACTATGTCTCATGCCCATAATAGGGTCTTTCTACCACTTCTTATATTCTCTATGGTTTATAGTTTTGTTTTCTTACTGCCTAATTTGAGAGATTCTTTCTATGAATATGAAGAATAAAACAAAACAGCAAAGTACCTACAGCTGCCCTGCAATATTTGAACAACTCTAAGCCTTTCTTTAGGTTTCCTTAGATTTCTATTAAACATGCCTCTAGCAATTTGTGAAAAAAGAACAGTTTTTCTTGTTTTATCTGGAGTGGCCTGGTCTAGTTGATTGTCTCAGAATAAGAATGAGGTGACCTCAAAACAGAGTATTACAGCTGTAACCATGTCCAGTGGTACTTTAGGGTAAAAAGGAGATTAAAAAGAACTAAACTACACTAGACAGAGAGATTTCCATTCCTTCAGCAATGTTTTTTTGCAAAAACAGAGTACCTATTAATGCAATGAAATACAGATCAGCAAATGGGTAAGGTATTTGGTTTGAGACTTTCTCACTGTTGTCTCCATCTAATGATTTGTCTCTTCACAGAATCTATCCTCCCAGGGCATCTACATGTCAGGAGACCTAAAGGAAAAAGAAGTATTTCTTGGGATTAAGCCACATTTTAACCCTGGGGAAATATCTCTAGAAAGGAGAACGAGCAGCATATGTGTGTTGGCCTAGTCCCCAGACCTGTCTCTATCCAATTCCCACCTTACTTTGAAAGGAAATGGGCCAAATCTGTACCACAAATACATTGAGTTAGCTTGGCAATGATTTTGTCATTGTCAGCTCTGACCCTTGATCCATGAGTAGGTCAGCCTCTACCTCAACTGAGCTATGTCAGTGCAATGTTTGTTCATTTATTCACTCAACAAATGCCAAGCACCGTTTTGTTGGGTGTTGGGGACATAGTAAACAAAATGGATAAAGATTTCTGCTCACTTTGTTAGATAAACAGAGAGATGAAAATGAAAGGCCAGGCAATGATAAGCACAAGAATAGAAGGAGAGCGGTAAAGGAAGGTTCATAATGATAGTCAATAGAGGAAGATGCTATCCAGCCAGTGGCACCTGGGCCAGCTTTTGTCTACCTGTTTCCCATCTTCCTTACTGGCTGCTGCCTTCTCCACAATCCCCTTTGCCTTGGTCAACTGTGTCTCGGCCCAGAGATGCTCATCTTAAGAGAACTTCACTGAACTCACTTGTGTTCATTCTTCTGGACTGAGATGTCCAACTGCTCCCAGCTACTTTCCTTTTGTGTGGTGTCCATTTCCTTCCTCTTCCTTCTAGAATCTCTCACTCTGCTCCAACCCTTGAGCTCTCCTACATGGGCTTACACGTATGCTTTCTGATTCCCAATTCTCCTGGCTTTCTCTCTATTTCCTGCCACAAACCTCCCTTGTACTCGATGGTCCCTAATCTCTTCAGGGAAGAGTTTCCCTTTACTGTGTTTTATTCCACACCTGGTTTTTGGAACCCCAGCAGTAGTCTGTAACTGGTACTTATGCAAACTTTGCTCTGACATCTGTCTCCAGTCCTACATGAAAAGCCAAAGATGATTTCCAAATATCTTAGAGCAAAGAAATAGCCATTTGTTAAGCATCCGTATACAGGTGCACCTACATATAGGTGGTGTTTTTATTAAGTCCTCATCTGAAAGATCACAAGCCTGCGTGGGGCATGGTCCCCACAAAGCTTTCTTGTCCCACAAATTAAAATTCATTCACAGAACAATACTCCCACGGAGATGGGGCCATCCCATGTATTCAGCCATAGGCCTAATGGGCTCTGAGTTTCTGTTAGTCCTTCCCCTCAACAATATCTTACGGCAGCCAGGGTCCTCGGGTTAATTATACCTTCCTACATTTAAAATAATTTCCTTTCTTAATCCACTTAAAATATGTGTCCTTCAGAATCAGAATGCTGCTCTCCCCATCTGGAGATGTCATATAACTAGATGCCTAAATGGATTTTCAGATGCACTAATTACTTTACAGCTTTCTCTGCCAGAGCTGCTGCAGTCACTGGCTCATCAGAGCCGCGGCTCTTGTTGCTCACTGGCACTGCTGTCCCGATGGCCCGACTATGTTTGTTCCTTTTGGCTGTGGAGCGACTCTTCTCAGACAAGCCATTTATCTAACTCCTGGTATCCACAGACTTGAAGTCATCAGTTTTGGATCATTTCCAATGAACTACCAATATCCATCCTATTCTCCAGGAGAAAAAAAACTTCCCTGTGATGGTTATTACTAAAAATTAGTAATATATGTGTAAGCTTTAAATGAGCACATTTGTTTCTTGTCTTTTAACAAACATTATATTTTACATGAAAGTTAAATTGGAGTACTCCCAGTTATGTAGTCAACCCTGAATACACATGGATTCAGTTACCTGCCTTCATTTCATTTCTTTCTTTCTTTCTTTCTTTTTGAGGTGGGCTGTCACTCCATCACCCAGGCTGGAGTGCAGTGGGGTGATCTCTGCCATTGCAACCTATACCTCCCGGATTCAAGCGATTCTCCTGCTTCAGCCTCCCTAGTAGTTGGGATCACAGGCACCCACCACAATGCCTGGTTAATTTTTGTATTTTGAGCTACAGTCAGTAGGGACGGGGTTTCACCATGTTGGCCAGGCTGGTCTCCAACTCCTGACCTTAAGATATCCACCTGCCTTGGCCTCCCAAAGTGCTGAGATTACAGGCATGAGCCACCGCACCCGGCTTCTACCCTCATTTCGAGAGTAAGTCTATAATGACCTGAATGTTTGCTTAGGCTTCTGCTCAAACCTTATCTGCAATCCCTGTGGCACCACATCTTCCTGTGTTTAAACAGTAGATTTGAAATAAACAAGGATGGCACTATGACTGAAAAAGCAAAGAAAGAGAATTTGAGTCATTTCAGATTTGTCATTCTATGTGACCACTTGGAGTACTTATTTGTGTTTGATATTTAAAACAGTGAGTCAGAGTATAAACTGGGAGGTCTAATATTTTTGTTTGACAAGCGCCAATTTTAGTTCATGCATAAAATGCCATGCTGAATCTGAACAATGTCTTTAAAATTGAAATTTATTCATCTTGTTTTAAAACTAAAGTATGAATTAAGAAAAAATGGGTTTATTAAAATTTATTAATTAGTTATTAGACAGCGATGTACATTAAACATTATATGCAATTTTTATCAAATGATCCAAATTCAAACTATTAGGTACATACAAAACTGTAGAATAAATAGTTGCAATTTTTTTCTCGTTCTAGCAGGAACATGGAGGAACTTGAAATCATGACTGTATTGGCTCATAATTATTATGAATGTTGTAAAGAGATTTGAAGTCAACATAATGACATTGACTCAGTGAAGTTCAGCAAAGATTATAAAACGAAACAAAACCGGAGGCAGTGATGTAACATCTGTGTCTATGTAGAATTATATAGTGCCTTCAAAACTGCATATAGCTTCATTTCATAATTGTTACTGAAAATAATTTTGTTGTATAGAGGAGGGAGGTGTTAAAAAATTATGTGTTCTAACTGTCAAATATGCTCAAGATTTCATCAAATTACTGTTGCTCTAGTATTTCCCTGCTTACTGGGAAAATGAGTGTCTTTTATGTTTATTAAACATTCATGTTTCTTATTTTACAAAATGTTTGCTAAATCTTGTGCCATTTTTCTACTGACTTTTATGATCAATCTGTACAAGTTCTTCATATATTCTTAGTATTAATCCTTTTATCCTCAAACATGAGTGTTTTTTTATGTCCCCAAATTAACCTATCATGTATTAAGATTTTGTGAGATTCCATAAGGCTATCTTTTTGTTCATGATTTTAAAATTTATTGTATTGTGATTAAAGAACTTGGATTCGATGAGAGAAATTCCTTGAGATTCTGGATTTCATATTTCTTGGTAAATAGCTTCTTTAGTTTTTATGCAATGACCTTAGTTATTCTTAATAATATTTTTATTCAAGCCTATTTTGTCTTTTACTAATATTGTTAACACCAGGACTTCTGCTTCCCACCAAGATGGGGTAGCAATTACTGGATTTACCTTCCTTCCTAAAAACAAACAAACAAAAAAGCAAATAATTTTCAAGTCACTAGATAGCACATCATGAAGAATACTTTTAAGGAATGGGAAACAAATGCAGTGAGCAATTGGTCTAGCTTAGGTCTTGATAGAGGTTCCAGGATGTGGTGCATTCAGGAAGAACTCAGGTAAAGTTTGGCAGAGTCCCTGAGTAAACAGAGCTCAAAGTCAGCTGAGAACAGAGCTCAGAGTCAGCTGAGAACCAGGTGGCTAGGGCGCACAGGAGAGAATACTGAAAAGAAGGGAACTACAGAAAAGAACTCTGGCAATCTTAGAGGGTGCCACTCGAGTATTCAGCTGAAGACTAAGTGCAAGCATGTGAGAAAAGCACCTGAGGCTGAAGAAAGAGCCACTCAGAAAGGATTAGAAGGAACAGTAACCAGTGCTCACATAGGTCAAAGAATAGTTCCTTTCCCACCAGCCAAACTAGAAGGTTTTATGATTCATGCGTCTTTGGGTAAACTATTCCGAGGAATCTTTCCTCAGTGGTGGAGAATCCTTAGTGCTGCTCCACATACCACTCTGGTCCCTTCTAACAAAGATTAAAAGCAAAACCCAAAAGAGCCAGACTGTTTCAAAGTAACTTAACTGTATTCAAGAACAAAGCTCAAGACAATTTAAAAGAGTACAACGTATCTAAGAACCAATAAAGTAAATGTGTAGTACTTGGCATCAGAAAAAAAAAAAAAGAAAAGAAAAATTGTTTTGTTTCATTTTTTTTCCAAGATAGCCTTAGAGGCTTTTAACATGCCTCAGCCACTTGGAAATAGCAAGATAGTGCATGAAAATTGACTCTGTGAGCTTTATTTCAAAATGGAAATGGGACAGACATCCCAGATCCTGGGGAAGAGAACACCAGCAAAAAGCCCCCGTGAAGACATTCAGCTGGTAAAAGTGAGTGCAGCCCCAGAACGTGGGAGAGGCAGAGCGCTACCCTCTGTGACTCACCTGTGCACTGGGGATCCAAGCAACCCAACTCAGGGAGAACACTTTGTTTTTCCCAAGACCTAGAGCTAACTTGGGGACAGGCTTGGAGATCCTCAGAGGAAAAGACACTAGGAAAAGCTGCAGACATTTTTCCCAGACTGGGAGCAGGAGCAGTTTTCATCTGGGCACACACGAAGTCATCATTTGGTAACTCAGCAGTGTGGCCACATAGGCATTTTAGTCTCAAAAGTCAGAGATTGGGAACTTGTGCTTTGGAGCAGAATAGGAGCCTCCATAGACAGAGCTATGGAAAGAGCCTCAGCAGTAGGTGCTGGAATTGTGCCCCTGCACCCCATGTCACAAACCTGGGCCCAGTTTCTCCTGGGCAATGAGACTTGCTGCCAGGGCCAGCTTGGTGACCTGGAACCTGTCTGCATGTGTCCCTGCAGCGTGCTGAGGGAGAATATCTTCAGCAGTCACCGAGCACCCAGAGGTGTGCCTACATGTGGAGCTGGGAAGCCTCCTTGGCTCCAAGAACTTGGCCTGCTGCGCTGAGATCTTGGTGCCATGAGGCCCTATCTGCTCCACACTCAGGCAGAGCTCCAGGCATATGCGGCACCTACATGCCTGCATCAGCAACCTGAGCTGCCCCACCCCTCCTATACAGAGATCCTGGTGCAGGAGGGCTCTTTCCACGCCACACCCGGCAGATCACCGGGCATTCGGAGCACCCACTCAGTTGGACCAGCAGCCACCCCACCCTTCCTATGCCGAGATTATGATGCAGCGGGGGCCTCTCTGCTCCATACCCATGCAGCTCTCCAGGCAGTCAAAGCACCCACTCACCTGGACTAGAAGCCTGAGTCACCCTATAGATTGTGGTGCAGCAGGGCCCTCTCTGCCCCATGCCCAGGCATGTCTCCAGGCATTCAGAGTAACAGCTCACTTGGATTAGCAGCCTGAAACACCTCACCCATCCTGTGCAGATACCTTGGTACAGCCGGGCCTTCCCCACTTCATGCCCTGGCAAATCTCTAGGTATCTGAAGCACCCAGTCTCCTGAATTAGCAGTTTAGGCCACACCCCCTCCCCTTGCAGAGTACTTAGGGACAAGGAGGCTTCCCAGCTCCACATCTAGACACACTTCTGGGTGTTCGGTGGCTGCTCATTATATTCTCCCTCAGCACTGGTGCTTGTGCCTGCCATTGGGGAACATACCTGGTCTCTCCCCTTGCATTTTTGCCTCCCCTGTACCCCTTTCATCACTCCAGAGCTGAGCAGGATACTCAGACCACTGTGTACTTCACAGATCCAGATCAGCTCATTGCCTGAGGCAGCAGAGAGCTTCTCCCAGTAAACATGGATCAAGTGTATACCCAGCCACATCGGCCACAGTTGGCTCTTACCCATAAGCACCATCTACTGGCTTGTAGGTTAGCCCAATATAAAACCTGCTGACAGAGTGCATACAGCTATAAAAGCAAAACCAAAAGACCCTACCTAGCATTCTCTAAAGCCACATCCCCTGGTGGGGAGAAGGAAAAGGGAAATTTTAAAATAATAATAATATTACAGGGAAAAAATGAAAAAGAAAAAATCCTATTCACATAAAAATGGTTATAAAAGTTAGAAATGCCAACATCTCCAAATGAGAAGAAATCAGCACGAGAATTCTGGCGCTATGAAAAATCTGAATGTAGTAACACCACCAAAAGATCACACTAGTTCTCCAGCAATAGTTCCTCACAAAATGGAAATGCAGAAATGACAGATAAAGAATTCAAAGCATGGATTGCAAGGAAGCTCAATGAGATCCAGGACAAAGTTGAAAATCAACACATACAAAAAAAAAAACTTTTAAAGCAATCCAGGAAAAGAAGGAAGAGATAAACATCTTTAAAAAAATAAATCAGAGCTTCTGGAATTGAAAAACTTACTTAAGCAATTTCAAAACACAATTGACAGCTTTATCAATAGACTATACCAAGCAGAAGAAATAATTTCAAAGCTTGAAGATCAGCCTTTTAAACTAACCAAGTCAGACAATAATTTTTTTAAAAAAAGAAATTTAAAAAGCAAACAAAGTCTTTGAAAAATATGGAATTATCTTTGAGACATATGGGATTATGTAAAATGACTAAACCAATGAATTATTGGCATTCCTGAGAGAAGAGAAAAAGTAATTAAACTAGAAAATATATTTGATGGAATAATTCGAGAAAAGTTTTCTAATCTTGATAGAGAGGTAGACATCCAGATATAAGAAATCCAGAGAACACCTGGAGATACTATACAAAATGAACACCCCCAAAGCATATAGTCACCAGACTGTCCAATATCAATGCTAAAGAAAAAAATCTCAAAGGCAGCTAGAGAAAAAGGTTGGATCACGTACAAAGGAAACCCCTTCAGGCTAACAGTAGACTTCTCAGCAGAAACCTTGCAAGCCAGGAGAGATTAGGGGCCTATTTTCAGCATTCTCAAAGAAAAGAAATTCCAACCATGAATTTCATATCCCACCAAACTAAGTTTCATAAGCTAAAGAAAAATAAAATATTTTCTAGAAAATCAAGTGCTAAGGGAATTCATAACCACTAGACAAGACTTACAAGAGATCCTTACTGGAGTTCCAAACATGGAAATAAAAACACAATGCCTGATACCACAAAAACACAGTAAAGTACATAGCCCAGAGACCCTATAGAGCAACCACACACTAGAAAATACAAAGAAACCAGCTAACAAGTTCACAATATGATCAAACCCTCACATCTCAATATTAACCTTAAATGTAAATTGTCTAAATGCCCCACTTAGAAGGCACAAAATGGCAACTTGGCTAGAAAAAAAAAAAAGACAAGACTCATCTATCTTTCTTGAAGAGACCCATCTCACTCACAATGACACCATAGGCTCAAAATAAAGCCTTTGATTTGTTGGAGAAAGATCTATCAACAAACAGAAAATAAAAAAGAGCTGGGTAATTATTCTCATATTGGATAAAACAGACTTTAGTAACAGTAAAAAAAGGACAAAGGGGAACATTACATAATGATAACAAGTTCAGTTCAACGAGAAGGCTTAGTTATTCTAAATATGAACACACCTAACATTGGAATACCCACATTAATAATAAAACAAGTACTTCTAGACCTACAAAAGATGTAAACAGTTACACAATAATAATGGGGGATTTTAATGCCCTACTGACAGCATTAGACAGTTTATTAACATAGAAAATTAACAAAGAAATTTTGAACTTAAATTCAACACATGAGCAATTGGACTTAATAGATATCTACAGAATACTCCACCCATCAACCAAAGAATATACATTCTTATCTGCACACAGAATATAGTGTAAGATAGACCACATGTGTGGCCATAAAGCAAGTTTCAGTAAGTTCAAAAAAAATTGAAATCATACCAACTATACTCTGAAACCACAGTGGAATACAAATAGAAATAAATATCAAGAAGATCTCAACAACACAATTAGATGGAAATTAAATAAATTAAATTAAGGCAGAAACAAAAAAATTATTTGAAATAAATAAAAACAGATATACAACAAATACCAAAATCTCTGAGATGCCACAAAAGCAGCGTTTAGAGGAAAGTTCATAACACTGAATGCCTATATCAGAAAGTTAGAACTATTTCAAATTAATGGTCTAATGTCACACCTAGAGAAGACAAGAAAAGAAGCTAGAGAAGCTAGAAAAACAATACCAAACTAACCTCAAAGTTAGCAGAAGAAAAGAAATAATTTAAATTGGAGCAGAACTGAACAAAATTCAGACCCAAAATACCATATGAAAAATCGCTGAAACCAAAAGTTGGTTATTTGAAAAGATAAACAAATTCAATAGATTGTTAACTACATTAACAAACAAACAAAAAAGAGAATATGCAAATAAGCACAATCAGAAATGGCAAAGATGGCATTACAACCAACCCCACAGGAATATAAAGGATCCTCAGAGACTATGATGAACACCCCTAGGTATACATACTCAAAGTCTAGAGGAAATGGATAAACTCCTGGAAACATACAACATCTCAAGACTGACTCTGGAAGAAATCAAAATCCTGAACACACCAATATTGAGTTCTAAAACTGAATCAGTATCATTATTATTAATAATAATAATAATAATCTATCAATCAAAACAAGCCACAGATGGATTCACAGCTGAATTGTACCACTACAGGCCAATATCCCTGATAAATATAGACACAAAAATCCTCAGCAAAATACTAGCAAACTGAATCCAGCAGTACATCAAAAAGTTAATTCATCACAATCAAGTAGGCTTCATTTCTAGGACACAAGGTTGGTTCAACATAGGCAAATCAATAAGTGTGATTCACCACATAAGCAGAATGTAAAACAAAAATGTGTGATCATTTCCATAGACATAGAGAAAGCTTTTGATAAAATCCAACATCCCTTTGTGATAAAATCTGCAAAAAACTAAGCATTGAAGGAACATACCTCAAAATAATAAGGCTCATTTATGAAAAATGTACAGCTAACATCATACTGAACAAGGATGCCTACTCTTGCCACTCCTATTCAACAGAGTACTGGAAGTCCTTGCTAGAGCAATCAGGCAAGAGAAAGAAATAAAAGGCATCCAAATGGGAAAAAGGTGTCAAATTATCTCTTTGCTGAGGATATGATTCTATAGCAAAAAACCCTAAAGACTTTACCAAAAAGCTCCTAGAACTGATAAATGACTTCAGTAAAGTTTCAGGATGTAAAATCAATATACAGAAATCAGTAGCATTTCTATACACCAGTAACATTCAAACTGAGGGCCAAACCAATAACACAATCCCATTTACAATAGCTGCAGAAAAATGAAGCATCTAGGAATATATCTAACCAAGAAGGTGAAAGATTTCTATAAGGAGAACTATAAAACACTACTAAAAGAAATCATGGATGACACAAACAAATGAAAAAAATATTCCATGCTCATAGTTTGGAAGAATCAATATCATTAAAATGGCCATACTGCCCAAAGCAATCTATAGATTCATTGTTATTTCCATCGAAGTACCAATGTCATTTTTCACAGAATTAGGAAAAAAATCTTATAAAATTTATATGGAGTAAAAAAAAAAGCCAGAATAGCCAAAAACAATTCCAAGCAAAAAGAACAAAGCTAGAGGCATCTCATTACCTGACTTCTAATTCTATAAGGCTACAGTCACCAAAACAGCATGGTACTGATACAAAACTAATACTATAAGGCTACAGTAACCAAAACAGCATGGTACTAGTACAAAAACATAGACACATAGATCCACGGAACAGAATAGAGATCCTAGAAATAAAGCCACACTTCTATAGTCATCTGATTTTCGACAAGGTCAGCAGAAATGAGCAATGAGGAAGGGACTCCCTATTCGATAAAACGTACTGAGATACCTGTTGAATCATATCCAGAAGAATGAAGATAGATGCCTACTTCAAACCATATACAAAAATTAACTCAACATGTTTAAAATGTTAAAATATAACAGATACTGGTGAGGCTCTGGAGAAAAGGAAATGATTATACACTGTTGGTGGGAATGTAGATTTGTTCAACCACTGTGGAAAGCAGTTCGGAGATTTCTCAAAGAACTTTTAAGAGCTACCATTCAACCCAGCAATCACATTACTTGGTATATACCTACAGGAAAATAAATTGTTCTACCAAAAAGACACATGCACTCGTACGTTCATTGTGGTGCTATTCACAAAGGCAAAGACACAGAATCAAGCTGGGTGCCCACTTCTTTTCTTTATCTAATCCCATGGTAGATTAGACAAAGAATCCACCATGGCATTAGATAAAGAAAAGAAGTTCATATATACCATAGAATTCTACATAGCCATAAAAAAGGAATGAAATAACGTCCTTTGCAGCAGCATGGATGCAGCTGGAGGCCATTATCCCAAATGAATTAACATAGAACAGAAAACTGAATACCACATGTTCTCACTTATAAGCAGGAGCTAAGCACTGGGTAAATGTATACATAAACATGGGAACTATAGGCATGGGGAACTGATAGAGGCAGAAGGGAGAGAGGGGACATGGGCTTAAAAACTATGTATTGGGTGCTATGCTCACTACCTGGATGATGGGATCATTTGAGCTCCAAACCTCAGCATTGTACGATATACTCATGGTGCATGCTGTAAGTAACCTGCACAGGTATCCCTTGAAACTTAAAAAAAGTTGAAATTATTTTTTTAAATAACAAAATTCAAAGCATGACAAGAAGTATGAAAATGCAATTCAAAATGAGGATACGAATTAGTCAATGAAAACCAACTGAGAATAGCACACAAGTGTTAGAATTAACAGAAAAGTCATTAAAACAATTATTATAACCATTTTATATTTTTCACAAAGTTAATGGATAGAATGTACATTATTCGGGTGACGGGTACCCTGGAAGCTCTGTCTTTGCCACTATGTATCTTTGCATGTAACAAAATTGTGCAACTACCTCATAAAGTTATACCAAAAAATCAATAAATAAACTAAACTTAACAAAAAGTTGAGTCATAGAAGATGAAAAAGATACACACTGAACTTCTATAAATGAAAACTACAATGTGTGAAATAAAGAATACATTACATGTGATTAATGATAGACTAGAATTGCAGAAAAAAATAGTGAATTTTAAAACATAACAACATAAACTATCCAAAATAAAATACAAAAAGAAAAGAAAAGGAAACAATGAACAAAACATCAAATAACTAATTTGAGCATTACATGCCTAATACATGTAATTGGAGTTTCTAAGGAAGACGAGAGATGAGAGAACGTATATTTCAAATATTCTTTGAAGAAATAATAGTGAAAAAGTTCCAAATCTGAAAAAAAAAAAAAAACAACTATGAACTCACAGATCTAAGAAGCTCAGCAAACCCTAAGCACAAAATACATGAAGAAAATGACACCAAAACACATTATAATTAAAGTTTTTTTTAAAAAAAAATGTTAAAGAGAACAATCTTAAAAGTATCCACAGGGGAAAAAATTACATACAGGGAAGGAAAGAAAGATGACAGCAAATGTCTTATCGTTAACAAGGCAAGCAAGAGAGTGGAGGAACATCTTTAACATACAAAAATTCTAAACAAACAAACAAACCACCAGTCCACGATTCTGCCCAGAAAAAAATATCTTTCAAAAATGAAGGTGAAATAGAGATTTTCAAAGACATAACAACACGAACAGAATTCATTACCTACAAACCCATATTATAAGAAACGCTACAGGATATTACTCAGACAAAAATAAAATGATATTTGACCAAAATATTAATCTATACAATGGAATGGATAAGTATATGGATAAATATGTAAGATTTTCTTTCTTTAAGAAATATCTTTAAAAGACAATTGACTATATTAAAATTGGCTATAAGTAAATGGATAAATATGTAAGATTTTCTTCCTTTAAGAAATCTCTTTAAAAGATAATTGACTTCTAGAAGAAAACATAGGGAAAAATTTTGAATGATGCAAAGATTTATTATATATGACACCAAAAGTATGATCCTTAACAGAAAAAAAAATAGATAAATTTGTCTTTATTAAAGGTTTAAAAATCTGCCCTAAAAATGCCACTAAGAGAATGAAAAGACAAGCCACAGACTAGGAAAAAATATTTGCAAAACATGAAGGACTTTATGTAGAATATAAAAATGCAAGACAGTTGTTTGGGCGGCCTTGGACTGACCTAGTTTTCTCTTCTTTCTTTCTTGTAGTTCTCAAGAATAACTGTTGAATGTTTTGGGAATGTAGTATCCTGAGAGAGGGGAGAACTGCCTGAAGCAGCCTAGGTTTTGTTCCTATTCATCATCCTTGGATATGTAATGTCTTAACTTAGGGAGGAACTCTCTGGGACAGCCTGGACTTTGTTCCTTTCTCCCCTAGAAGTAGGATGTCCTTCAAAGCTTCAGTTAATAAGTCGCATGGTTCCTGAAGTATATAATCAGGGGTGTGCTGTCTTTTGGGAGCTCCACCCATAGTCAAGACCTCATCCACTTTGGGCAGCTTCCTTGAGCCTTTGAGGACCGGTTCACAATGGATCTGAGACTTCTTCTGTCCCTTGCTGTTTAAGTAATAAACCCAGTTTACTTAACTCATTGCATGTGAGTGTATTCAGTCTCACCAAACTCAGACAAGTAAGTCACCCATGCATGGTGGACCTTAGCAGTAGCCCACGATGCCATGGACATAAGTATAGGGACATCTATTTCTGGTAGTTGGCATAATGATGATCTTTGCTATCCCCCACAAAATGGGAATCTTCTTTTGGTATTGGTAATTATCAAAACTGTTTTACAATAAGAACTCTCAAAACTCAGTAACAATAAAACAACTAAATAAGGAGCAAAAGATTTGAACACTTTACCAAAGAATATATATATATATATATATATATATATATATAGAGAGAGAGAGAGAGAGAGAGAGAGAGAGAGAGAGAGATGGCAAACACACACACACACACACACACACACGAAAAGATGTTCAAGATCATTTGTTCTTAGGGATGCAATAAGATACCACTATGCACATATTAGAATGACTAAAATTAACTGATCATGCCAAGTGATGACAAGAAAATGAAGTAACTTTTCATAGACTGCTACCTGCTATATTCTTTTATGCATTTATGCAATGTATGTATCCATTATTTTTATTTCTCACTCTCATTTCCCACTTCCACTGTCATTTGATTTTTGTGTATTATTTAATTCTTATGTGTTGCTGTAAAACATTAATAATTATTGTGCATGTATTTTTAACTTACATAAATGATATTGTGCTAGACTTCTTTCTGTACACTACATTTTTCTCCTGGATCATGTTTGTAAGGTTTATCAATGTAGCTATGTACGCCTCTGGTCTATTGCTTCTCACATCTCTGCCAACACAACAGCTTTTTAATAGTTCCCTATCTGATGTATATTAAGCAATATATGATAGTAATAATTTTCATTTATCTAATCAATAAATGAGTTTGTCTTCTGTAAATTATCTGTTCATATCATTTGTCCAATTTCTCTTGGGTTTCAGTAATTTTCTAGTGGATTTATAGGTGTTTCTGATATATTTTCGATATTAATTCTTTGGTATGTTTGATATAATCAGTCGCCTATTAACTTTGCAATGGTGTCGTTCTTTAAACAAAATTATTAACATTTGTGTAATCAAATTTCTCAATTTTTGGCTTTATAAATTTCATCCCTAAAATTTTAATAGTTTGCAATAATTCCTAAGTCACAAAGATAACCATGATTAAATTAATCGTTTTACCTTGTGCTTGTAAATCTTTAAGTGACCTGGAAGTCCTTATTGTGTATATGTTTTCAGGTAGTAATCAGTTTTATTTTTCTTCATACATGAGCCACATTTGCCAACACATTTATCCTCAGTGCCTCCACTACTGTCTATCAAATTTCCAAGTATCCTTGGCTCTCTGAGTTTCTATTCTCTTCCATTGATCTATTTGACTTTTCTTATAGTAGCACCACACTGGTTTTCGTTTTATATGGCTTTGAGGGTGCTTAATATTGTGTAAGGAAAATCTCCATTATTTACTATTTTTCAGAGTTGGCTTAACTATTTGTCAAATATATTAATATACATTTCCAAATAAATTTATCAAATTTTTAAAAAAATAAAGCAGGAATTTTTATTAGAATTAAATCAAATTTATAAATTAACTTAGAAGCAGTATTATACTATTTTCATCAGCATTATTTCATCAGTATCTTTTGTTGCTGACAGGATATTGGCATCAATATAGTTGTAACTTCTTTGTAAATGATCTAATGATTTTCTAGTTGGTTTTAAGAGATTTTCATTGCTGTTCTAAAATTCTTCTTCTAAAATTCTTCTCCAATGTACCTAGATGTAGGAGTTTTAATGTATCTGCTTTGGATTCTAAATTCTTTTTCAATTTGCAGACTACTATATTCCTTTAGGTCTGGAAAATTTTCCTTGATTATTGTATCACCATTATTTTTCGTTCTGGAATTTCTGTTACACAGACTTTGAACTGTCTTAGTTATTCCTCCTTATATCTCTCATTCACGTTTTCCGTCTCTCTGTCTCTCTACAAATCACTGTGCCAATTTTTGTAGCTGTATCTTCAAGCTCATTAATTCAATATTGTTCTAATGCAAAAAGATGAATTTTCATGACCAAGGTGTATACTCACCATTCCTTCTGAATTCTCATATATTTGACTGCATACATACAGAAACAGAAACTGCAGAAAGTTGACTCATCTGTGTATAGTCACAGGGTACCTGGTGAATCCGGAAAATGCTTTATGGGAAATTGAGAATCACTTGAAAGAGCAACACAATGTAAGAGAGCTTTAAGTAAAACAAATGTCAAGGTTCCTCTGATTTGTTACAAGTAGGACAAAAATGACCCCATTAAAATGTTCTTGTGGAACAATTTAGCCATGAGAATTTGTACACCTGCTTTTAAAAATCCGTCTAAAAAAATCTCTCTTAGAAAGGAATTTGGATGTTTAGTTTAATTTTTTAAAATCTCAACACATATTCAACAGATCTCATGGCTTTCCCAGGCCCTAAGTGATTTATACTTTTAGTCCAGGTCCATCTGGCCTAATTCCCACAAATTGGCCAACAGTATGTTCCTCTTTATGAAGTTACTCTAGGCCCCAAAATAACACATGACAGAGAACACCTGGTAACAAGAACTAGGATGAGGATGAGAATCTGGAGAAAATTATGTTCTTCTCCCCTCATGATAGAGAAATGGGGAAAGATAGGTAATTTGCAAGGTTTTTATCAGTAACAAAAAGTTACAAAAAATCAGTCTTATGCAGACTTTGTACATATTTACTGAAGGAAAAAATTTGAAAAATAGTCTTTAGGAAATCTGGGTAAAAATCCTGGTATCCAAAAATAAAATCAATATTAAAAAAACTATTCACAAGGATTCCAAACAATCCTACCATTCATAAAATGATGCAAATTTAATCCATACTAATTAAAAATACAAAATTAGGTTAGTAATACTTTTTGGACAATTGCTTAAAATTACCTAAAAAACTACTAAATGTGGCAGAAAGGTTTTTATAAAATAACACATTTTAAAATGATGTAAAGAGGGTTTTTATAAGAGTTGAATTTTAGGCAAACTACAATATTGATTATCAAGATAATTTGCTTTAGCCAAATTGCTTTTAGGCAAACTGATAATCAACTCACTTCAACAAGAAGGTGAAATTTTCTTACACTATAAATATTGAGTATTAATCGTTTAAATGTGTGCTGAAGATCAATATATGATGAATGTGAGTAGACTACAGAAGAGTATTATAAAGAATGCTAAACTAGTCCAGAGATGACAGTTCTTTCAACCGAGCCAGATAAGGGCAGAATTGGGAATATTTAACAATTTTTGCCAATCAAACTGAGGATATAGGAGAAGAAAGTCAGTTTCAGACAAAGCATAAAAGAATTCAGGATGAATCTCTAATAGCATAACAGGAGAGTTAACAGAATCTATGATAGGAAATCCAAACTGCAGAGGAAGAGTCCATAAAAGATACCCTAGATTAGAGATAAGAGACAAAGGAAGGAAAAGAGACATTCTTGATAAGAGATGCTAGAGAGCAGAGGCAGTGCAAGCAGAGAGATACTAGAGCTAAAACCAGCTGCCCTTTGCTATTCTGGTAGAAAATGTAGCTGTAAATTTAGAGTGACTTTGACCAGAAGTAAAAAATGGTAGTTAATAGCCAAACAGAAAACATTCTCTTCTTTCCCTCAGCACCAAAACAGGTGTCATGAGTGGGATGATCAGATGATGGTAATGATGTGACGGGTAGGCTGGCTCAGAGTGGGCAGATCAGACACCCTGAAATCCTGAGTCTTAGAAGATGCTGGAACTAGTGGGTAGTGGCAAAGAAGAGCACTCGGAGAAAACTGTAATAATCCTTTAACTGGTAAAGCAGAGTTCTGTGTGGCAGGGGCAAAGTGGAAGGAGAAGTTTCTACTGAAAAGCACAGGCTGAGTTGGATAAAGCTCCTGATTTGAACTTTGTGTAATGTCTCATAGAAATTCTAAAAGCAAGCCCCTAAATGCTGTGGTGTAACTAGTAATGGAATTCATGCTCCTCACAGGAGCTGTTCCTGTCTCTAGCCCCTTTCTCTTTCCCCTTCCCTACCCTCACTCCATTCTGACTTTGGTGGCCTTCATCTGAGCACCCATAGCAGTTGCCCTTACTTGGTTTGTGGCACAAGTATATGATGTGAACATCTGTTTACTTCTTTTTCTTCTTTACGAGATGATGAGTTTCTGGAGAACAGGGATTCTTGTCTTTCATCGTTGCAACCCCAGTACCTAGTCCAGTGCCCAGCTCACAGCAGATAATGATAGGTGAATGGAAAGATACAAATAACTGGATGGATAAATGGTTAGGTGTGCAGCTGATACATATGTATGCACACATATGTCCAAACAGTTATGCTCATAGACTCCCTCTGTGCTCCTCTGATGCTCATCCCTGGGCCAGACCTTTCTGTGCTGTTGAACATAATCCTGGGAGAGGTGGCCTTCTGCTTCCATTTCCTGTCTTCAGCTGTCAACAGTTCCAGCTCATCATCTCTCAAACTGTCACAGTCAATATAAGCTATGCGAATTTGGAGCATGCTCTGAGATCCCATCCCCATCTCTGGCATTGGTCTCCATCCTTCCAGAGTCTTCTCTTTGGTCATTGCTCAGCATTTTCTCCCTGTTCAGAGAAGGGCAGCAGCAATTTGCTTTCTTGCCATGTTTACTTTATGTCTTTGTCCAATATCTATTTGTCATTTTTATTGTACTTCTCTCTCTCTCTGAATTCATCTTTGGATGAGGCCTTGTCCTTAGCATTTGCTTTCAGAAAAGAAAACAGCATGTATGGTGGAACTAGGAATTTATGTCACTGGTTTTGAACCCAGCTACATAGGAAATGGAACATTCACACACCCATCGGGGACTGTAGAAACTTAAAACTATACAGTGAGTTTACATTCTTCAAAGTACTTTCAAAAGCATTATTTCTTTTGAGGCCCACAAGGGTAATGTAGGGCAGGTATCATTACCCTCTAGCAATACATCAGGATTTTGAAAAGAGCACTGGAAATCTCATTTGTGTTTGAGCACTTCCTATCTGCTAGTGTGACTTTGGGAAAGTCACTTATTACCCCAAACCTCTTTTTCCCACCTTTTAAATAGTGACGAATAACAACCTTTCAGGTTAAAACAAGTATATGTAAAAATATATGCCTAAACATCTCACGTGGTTATAAGCCTCACATAAAATAGTTTAGATAAAAGTTTTGAAGTCATGAAGCATTATAAAATTACAAGAGATTGGGATTGTTATTATCAAAGTATTACTATTATATATAATATATTGCCAAATTCCGGGGAGGGAAACAATTCTTGATGATCGGAACTCAACTCCTTACCTCCCGTTCCAGGAAGGCTTTTCTCCCCATCATGCTGCCTATACTAGAACTGAGAGAGGACCCTAAGTCACCTCTTTATCCCTGAGGAGAAGGAGTACAAATGTAATCACACACACACACACAAACACACTGTCTTTCTCTCTCTGTCTCTTTCTCTCTCTCAAAGTCTCCCTGCTTCTGGGTGGAGGAGCAGGGCTTCCTCTACCAAAGAGGGTAGCAAGCTAAGTTTCTCTCCATCTCAGTGACTCATAGAATAGGTAGTCAGTTTGAGCCAGAGAGAAGAAAGTACAAGACTTCTTTAAGCATGTGTGACCTACACATCCAGTTGCTGTATAGCCAGCCTTGAGATCTGTTAGAGGTGACAATGAAAAAAAAAATCACTTTTACTTATTTTGTTTTCTTCTTGGATTTCCATGGTCTCTCATTCATGGCTCCCAGATCCAGGCAATTTTCTGATTCATTGAATGATTCGACTCTCTGAAAAGCACTCCAGCTTACAAACAGATTTTCTTTCTGGCAGATACCTCAGTGGTTACCATCTGAGGGCTTTCTCTTATCCTGTATTGGTAAGTTTGTCACTGGGGCTAACTGCTTTTTAAATGCATTTGCATATTAGGTCACCATTGGTCTGAGATCCACAGTGGGAAGCAAGCTGTGGCCATGTAAATGGATTGCAAGAGAGTGACCTCAGAGAGGAGCACTGAGGTTAAAGACAATTTTGCACACACAAGATGAGTTATATTTTCTCAATTCAAAGGTAACTTGATGGAAACATCTTAGCCTCAAATCCGATTGCTTTCACCAGGATAGTGATGAAACTGGCTCCGTTGATAAAAGCCAGCACATTTCCCTCCCTAATTGCATCAGCTTGACCCTTTCTTCTGATTAAATGCTTATAATTTTTCTCCCAGCATGTAATTTTTTAATTATAATATGTTTGAAGAACATCAAAATTATTTGGCTGTTTGCAGGGTGATTGTTGAAAGCAGAGTCAATTCATTTCTTCTCTGATGTGCCGGGCACCCAGTGGGTGCCTGAGAAGTAATAATTGACGATAGTGGCGTACATGTCCCTGCGGATGGGCTGATGGGCTCACGGGCAGTGACAGTAGGGAGAAGAAGGCTCTGAATTTACTAGTGCTGAATTCTTGCCTCCCCATGCACTTGGGATGGTAGAGGAGAGAGGAAAAAGACAGTGAATTTCATACTGAATATCTTATGTATCATAAAGGAATTTCTGTTCAAAGGCCTCCAGCTAGTTGAGTTGGTTTTCCCTGGGATTAGGAATGGGATAGAGCAATGTTTTAAGAGAGATTTTGTTTAGGAAATATTTACTTGTTACAGTTAAAATAATCTTAAACCAAATAAAATATTTTCTGGACAGAAAAACAACAAAAAAAATGAATTTCTTGAAAGGATGAGAGGCATAAAAGACAAAATATAGATTTAGGGAAAATGTCTCTGCAAGGAATGCAGAGGGGTTCAGGCTTCCGTCTTTGAATTTCAGTGTGACATGGAAAAATGGTTGACCTCAAAAGAACTATTCTCAGATTCTGCTCTACCACTTACTAGCTGGGTAACCTTGGGTGATATGCTCAGCCTCTCTAATCCTTGCTTTCCTCATGCATGGTAGTGATAATAATGTACCTGCTTCAAACATGGTGATGCTTAAATGAAGTGATACCTGTAACAGAGCACAGTCAAATACTACACGTGTTGAATGTGCTTGGCAATGGTTAGCAATAGTATTATATCAGGAAATTTCTGAATCAGCATCAAGGACAGCCCTCTTCCTCTGCAAACGGTTAACATAGTTTAAATTCCCAGCTGTCTGGACTTTTCTGAGCCTGTCCTTTCTGGAAGCAGGCAGTCAGACAAGATGGCCTCTGAGGGACTTCTTCTGCTATTGGTCTGCACCTCTGAAGTCATGGCCCTTTGGCTCCATTTCCTGCCTGTCTGATCTGTGTATTTTTTGTTTGTGTTTTTCTGTTGTTGTTGATGTTTTTCCTGGAGTCAGCCGCATGACCCTCAGACCTGAATAGGATACTGAATTGCCAATTCAATTTACCTAAAACTGGTGGAGCCTGAAAGCCTGGCCTACAATGACATGCAGCTAATCTAATACAAATTGATTTTGGTTTTATATCCCAGCAAGTCAAGAAATTGCTGTGGATTGTTCCAAAACACAAAGAACCCTGCTTTGTTGTAACTGCAAAGCATCTGACCTAGGCTTCCTAGGTCCCAGTCTTCGCAGCCTTATTGATGCTTTCTATAACTGCGGCTACTAACCACACTCTCTCCCCACCCCACAGACACTGAACTTAGTAGAGATTTAAGGAGCTCCAGCCCCTTATTCTGCAACTCCCCATTCAGTTGTCTTTGGGGCCAGTATGGATCTGTCCTGGAGGCTGAAGTCTGATCACACTGTCTTTGACTTATTTCTAAAGCTCCATCATTGTGCACTGCTGTTCCGATAACTATATCCCTGAATGTGAGCTCTTATCCATGTGACTAACTCTGGAACTGGGAAGCTGCACTATTTTGGCAGCTTTTTCCATCAGTTCCTGAGTTCTGGTGCAAGGCTCAGAGCTCTACAACTCGGGACCCTTCCCTGTTGCCAATAGCCTGTCTGCTGTTCTTCTTACTTGGATTTCCTGGACATTCTGACTTAGGACTCCTTATTAGTCCATAATCAATTTCAAATTTCACAGGTGCCAACTTCTTGCCTGGGCCAGTTCTGGTTATCTATCTATGAAGAATTCCCAATAGCATTTTTATGGAGCCGCCCAGAAAGCAACCTGAAGCTGGATTTGGGGATCTGATGGGATGGACAGGACTCAGATGTGACCATCTAGAAGGACATGGCAAGAAAGATCACCATGATATATGCTTGCAGGAAATTAACAGTCATATTCTAACTCTTTTGAGCATATGTGCAAACGTAACATAATAATAATACCTGTTGGGGTTGCAATGATTAAATGAGACAATGGTACATAATAATTGCTTACACATGTTGACTGCAGTGTTACACTTTTTTAAAGACCCTAATCAGCAAGATGGGAAATGAACCAATTGAACAGGGTCAGAACCTAGGAAAACAAGCTAAGGAGATGGAGACGGCCCCTGGGAGAAAGATACATCCAGCTACACGTCTCAGTAAGAAGTCCAGTCCAGCAGACGGCACTCTTTATCTGGAAACTATGGCAACAGACAGCATCAGTCTCCACATGGAGATCGAAACAAGCAGACAGGTAGACAGGAAGTCAGCTACGGGATGATTAAAAGGTCTTGGGTCTGAGACAGGAATAAGAATTTCAGCCCTTATTTGTGTGGGACAATAGTTGTTTACTAAGAATTACATTGAGTCCTAATTAAAAATGGAGAGTCTCAGTCATCATCTACAGAGTTTTTTAATGATTAAGTATAGTACACAACTTTAATAAGTTCTTTGGTGATTCTGATGTGGATGACTTTAGGATCACGCTTGGGGAAATTTAAGTGTAGAGAAACAGGCAATGGCAAGGCAGATCCCAATGCTAGAGAAACTGAGTCACTCGGAAAGTTAATCAGAGGAAGACTCAGGCCCTAGGATTCAGTTAGTACAACTGCAATGCTAGGATTCTGAGCCTCAGAAAACAAGATGAAATCCTCCAATCCTCTGGACTATTGGGGAAATTAAGCCATTCTGTAGGGGATAAAAGCAATGAATCAAATGTACATAAAAAAAGATATTTTTTCCTAAGCGCAAGAAAAGTTCTGATTATTTTGACCAAAAGTTGGATGCCCTTTGCCCTCCCTCTCCTCTATTCATTTGGGTAGGCATTCATTTATTCATTTATGTATTGACTCCACCGTGGCTTCTGCTTCTATTGCTCCAACTATGATCTCACTCCTGAATCCAAGAACTACACCTAAAAATCCTCTTAAGAACTTCATATATACAAAGTCTAATTCATCATCTTTCTTTTCATCTCCAAATTAACTTTCTTTCCTAAATTCCCATTATCTAAAGGATCAAGAAAGACAATAAGAATCACGTTTTATATCTGCATGTCATGGACTAGAATACCAAGAAGTTTACCTATATTTTCTATGATAACTGGTAGAGGGGCAAGAGTTTTCTGGCCATTTTACTCATCTTGAAACAAAGACTTGAAGATGATGTGTAATTCACAAAGAGACAGAGGTATGAGCCCTACAGTCATTATTCCCAGCTTAGAGCTCTTTTATTTGGCCTCCCATTGGTAAACTCAGTGTCCCTGGTGTGGTTTTGAAATGGGAAGTGCGGAGTTACCTACCAGGGTCTAAACTGTTTAGTGAACAATTTAATTCAAGAAGCATAAGGAAAGGCCCCATCACTCCAGGTCATCTCCAACAGTAGTTTAGTGTAGTGCCCCAGATTCTTCTACTTTCAATTCATTCTTTAGAAACCTTATTTGTAAATATAAATAAATGCCATTGCCAAAGTAAATATACAATTACATCAAAGGCCTTCAAACCAAATTTCCAGGACGCTTAGTAGTTCCCTGAACATTTCCTCAGACGTGCACCAGAAAAAGCAGGACACACTAGCCCCTGAGCCCACCAATACCACCAGCACCACCAGCTTCAATAAGAGGAGCTACTTTTCCCCCTGATAAGTTTAAGGAGCTTCAATGCAAAAGTATTTACAGAAAATGTACTTTACCATCAGAATGTTAAAAATCATTTGTAAGAGTAGAAAAAAAACGGAAACAGCCTAAATGCCTATCATCCTAAATTATAGTACGTTCACACAGTGAAATGACAAGGAAGCTGTTAAAAAGGAAAGATAGACCTATATATTCTGATGTGGAAACAAATCCAGACACATCATTAAATGGAAAAGTCAAGTAGCAGGAGACTATCTACGGTGTGGTTCTAAATGTGTTTAAAGTATATATTTATATGCTTGTGTGTGCATAAACTAGTTTGGGAAAGATACATAATTTCTGGCCTGGAAATTGTGACTTGGAGTTTGGGGTGTGCATTTAACATTTTACTGTATTCTCTTTTGTACTATTTCTCTTTTTAAATCAATATCATATATTTATTTTTAAATAAAAACATTTTTTAAAAATCATATGAAAGTTATCAAATTAAGGTATCATTGGTAATTATAAACATCTTGGCAGATATTAGGTATCTCTTTCACAATAACAGTGATCTCAGAGGAGAGAAACCCTTGAACAGGTAAACTTTGACGTGAACGGTGTGGAAAGGGAAATGCCCATATACAGAGTGTTGCATAACAGAGAGGAAGATGGGGAGAGCCCCTCATCTATTTGAGGCCCCGATATTTGACAGGAAAATACCACCTGGCTGGGAGAAGGAAAAACAGAACAACTAAGAGAAAATACTCTCTTTTCCCATGTTTTTACTTGGTCCTCTTATTATGAATATAATCTAAACGATTTCCAGCAGGGAAACTAGGTTCAGAGGGAAGAAGAGTAAGAGTCAGCTATTAAAAGAAAATAATTGTCTTTGAGGAATTAGAAGGCTGTTATTTGGGTCGGACAATGATCCTGATGAAATCAACCAGATTGTTGCTCGGCTCTCCACTTCCTGAGTCCGGGCAGGAGGCACAGGACTTATATTCTAAGGCCACTGGAGTCAGAAAGACTGGGTTTTGTGTTCTGGCTCTGCCAATTAACAACTTGTGACCTCTGCACAATGGAGGAATCAGACTAAATGTTGTCTAAGTTCTCTTCAAACTCCAAGCTCTGTTATATCACAGGCATAAAAACCTCCGAGGGCTTTCCACTCTCTACTTCCAGTTCCTGTCTCTTTCATAGACTCCAAGAGTGAAATACTTGCACCCCCTCCCCTTTTCTGTGTACCTTCTCTTTGCCAGGTCGCGAAGGCAGGTGCCTGTGCTCCTGGTTTGAGTCCATGACCCTGTGCTTCCTCATGAAAGATGAACGTTCAGCTCCTGCACCACAGCCCTGCCAAGCTATGCTCTCAGAGCAGTCCATCATGTTCACTCAGATGGTGAGCAAACTGAACATCACAGTTAATTAATCTGCATTCTCAAGCGGACTCCCAGTTGCCATTTGGGAATTCAATTTAGGTGGCCCTAGTCAGGCTATCTCTTGATCTACAAATCACTCTTACTTTCTGTTTTCCCCTGCAGATGAGGCACCCAACTCCCTCTGCCTCCTCCTCCATGCCTGATCTGAGTGGAAAGGTCAATAAGGACCAGAAGATGATGTCAGAGTCGAGCTGGAACAAGGTCAAATGTAGGCAGTATCTTAGATCAAGCTCAGGGCAAAGCTAAACTATAAACACTCTCTTGCCTGGAGACTTCTGCGTCCTGTTAACACAGCATCCCATTGCTTTCTGAGCTCTCCCCTGGGTGGTCTTGCTGAAACCCATGGTTTGGAGAGTGTCAAAGAGCTCTTAAGTATAAACACAGTGTTCCAGCCAGCAGAGGCAGTGCACACAAGAGAGAGGGGCCAGGAATTCCCGGCTCATATTTTTTTTCCCTTGCTTACTCAGGCAAGTCTTTTATCCATGGATAGGACAGTTTGTTTTTCATAACTTCAGTCATGGGAGCCCCAAGTGTCTAAGAGTGATCTTGATTTCTCTTCTCCTTCACCTCCCATCCAATCAGCCACTGAGTCTTGTTAGCTTAATTTCTTAGTTTCTTCAAATTTGTCCACTTCTCTCCATCCTTTCTGCCTCTTAGCCCTCAGCACTGCTTTCTGAAGGATTGGTGAAGCCTCTCCAACTGATTTTTCTGTGCCAATCTTGCTCTCAAAAACCCATTCTTGGCTTTGCTGCCTGAGTATCTAAATAAGCAAATGCAATTATGAAACCCACCAAACGCAATTATGAAACACAGAAAAACCATTCAATGACCCTCACTTGTCTCCATACACACACGCACACACACACACACACACAGCCAATCCTACAAGGCCTTTGGTAACCTGGTGCCAAGTCTGCCCCAAAGAACAACAACAATAAAAACAACTACTGGGTATTAAGTAATGAGTATGTCCAGATAACAAAGTGGGCATTCTGCATGGGCGAAAACATGCTCTTGAACATGTCCTTCTCCTTCAAACCTCATCCCTTCAGTATATACCATTTCTTCTGCAGAAAGCGCACTTCTCCCCTCTCCTCTTGGCAATCCTAACTCCTTTCATTCAAGATCCAGCTTGTGACATCCTCCTCTGAGTCATAGTTCCCCTGCACATGGCTAATTACTCTCTCCTCTGAGTCCCCATGGAATCTTGTAATATCATAGCATATATTGCACTGCATTGCAACTGTTTAACATGCCTATTTTCCTCATTTGGTTGAAGCTCTTCAGGAGGCAGAGGCTATTTTTCATTCATCCCTGTCATGCCTTCCACTGTGCTTGGGGCTTATACAACTCAGTTTTCAATAAATGAATGACAGAGAGGAACACTATGTGATTGAAAGGCAGGAGTTCAAGTAGAAAACATGGACCTGAGAGGGCAGGTTAGGAAGCTCTACTGGGGTCTCAGGTTAACCCACAAGAAGAGAGTTTTCCTTCCCTCCTCATCTCCTAAATACACAGTGGGGAGCATAAGTCAAGGGCTTCTGAGAATGGGGATGGTGCTGAAAATAAACTTCACTCCAAAAGAGTTGAGGGGTTTTGTCATCTTAAGACACACCTTTGCAGTTGTGAGTTTACCTTCTGTCAGCTCTTAGAGGCTGGTTCAGAATAAAGCAGGCTCAATATGGCAGGATGCAAAAACCGTTTTTATTACAATGGGGTGAACACCCAGGCATTTCCCTTACTCTAGGGGACGAGTTTAAGGCAAAGAGCCTTTATTTAATAAAATCTCATTGTACCTCAACATTTTTCAGAATCTTTCACTCTTCTCTAATTGTCTTTTGCTCCCCCACCTTTGTGTCTACTTCCATTCCGGTTTGCAGATGAACAGCCCTGGCTGGTCCTTTCTGGTGACATACCACGTTGCAGTTCCAAATAAAAATTAGTATCTCCACAGATCACTGAATCCTAATTAAAGAGTTTTTTATCCTTCCCCTTTTTTTCTATTCACCACCCCCATCCCAGATTTTCACTCCGGGAATCTTAGCTGTATGCACTCAGCAAAGGCCTAGCCATGCTGAGCCTCAGTCTCCTTGTCTGCACAGTGTCTGCACAGGGTAGTAGTATTACCTAACTCAGGGCATCATTGTGAGGATTGCAAAAGGTAAGCAAAAACTTAATGCAGATAAATATTAAATAATAACAGTAGCAAGAAACTCCATTGATGGGGCAAGGATGCCTTAGATGCGTTTGAAATTTTAGTCATTTAGATTTGTCTCTCTTTCTAACAGATACAACCAGCTTCTGAGTTGCTCCCCTCAGGAGCAACTATTTCCTTCTAGTCCTCTTCCTCAGTACCTTTACCTGGAGCCTTCTGTCATTGGGCCTGTTTCTAAGCAGGCTTCTCTTTCCTCTACATGCCGCACTCGCATCCTGGAAGAGGTGCAGAGAAGTCCTGCAATTCTGGGTCTCTGTTCTTTCTGTGTATGTCCTAAATGCACAAATAAACCTATAATATCTTCCATAACTGTCTTGGATAAACATATGGTAAGTGAAATGGAGATATTTACCCCAAAGGGTCATCTAATTTTTGTTTCAATTGAAGCAGGAAAATTCTCCACAAGCATCACCAAGGAAGCCCAATCTCCCAAAGCAAAGACTGAGGGAAAAAACCAAACTCAATGTGATCAAGTTCTCCATGGAGGACAGCTGTGCCTGATCAAGGAAGGGGAGGCACCTGGGAGTGGCGCCTACCTCCTGTCTACACACTACCTGATTGAGAGACTCAATGCTCCAGCACCCGAGGGGCTTAGGGAGAAACAGAGCCTGAGAAATCCAGGGAGCTTTTGCGAAATTGTTTGGTTTTTGTTTGTCTGTTTTTTGAGACAGGGTCTTGCTCTGGTGCCCAGGCTGGAGTGCAGTAGCACAATCACAGCTCACTGCAGCTTTGACCTTTGAAGTGTACTCCTTACTCCTGCATGTTCGTGGGGCTGCATGGGGCCTCACCCTGCCTGCTGTCCTTCTCCCTCTCCCCACTCTGCTATGCCCCAGGACAAGGACGATGACACTGCCTTTCCTGTGGCATCCCTCTGCTTCTCCCATTGCCAGTGGAGCCGTGCTCCTTCAGGCCTGGCACTCAGACCTCTGCCAAAGATTTTCCTCTGATTATTATCAGCAGTGCAGCTTCTCAGCTGCCCAGATTCCCTGACTAAATCACAATTTCTGAGCGTAGGCTCTGGGGCTCTCCACTTCTGGATAGCACTGCTAGTGGTTCTTGCACAAGGTAAAGTATGAAAATATTTCCTACAAAAGAAGGGCCAGCATTTGTAGCCTGTTCAGGACCCTTCTTGAAAAATCTGTCTCCAATTCCTTGTCTCCAAGTTGATTTCCCAACTCTTCCACGACCCACACCTCCAGCCATGCCAGCAGGCATACTCACCTCTCCCCAAACATGACACGCAGGTTCTACATCAAGATCCTGCTCATGCTGCTCCCCCTTCCTGGAACACTCTGTCTCCACTTGAGTCCTATTCTTCCCTCAAAGCTCACTTCAGTTAAAACTTTCTGCACATGAATTATTGAGACAGGTGTTGAAAGGCTGTGTGTCTTCAGTCTACTGCAAAGGACAACGTGTGGTTCCTGCCCTCGAGGAGCTTTACGCTGAGTAAGGAGATAAGACATTGTATATCAGCAACCATAATAAGAGGTAGAATATAAAAGAGATAAAAATGTTAGAGAAGGGAGGGGGCATGAGGCAACTGGAGAAGGTGTTATCCGAATTGGCATTTTCTGCAAAGCTTGACAGTGTGGATAGATACTGCAGAGGTGGAGAAGTGAAGGCCAGGCCAAGGGAAGAGTCTGAGCAATGGCATAGAAGTCGGAATGGGAAGAGAATATAGAGAAAATGAGAAGTAACACAGTTTGGCTTAGCTCAGAGGAAGACTTCATGCAGAAATGTGAGAGACTCAGCCAAAATACAGATCGGGTGGTCTTAGCTCCCCTCCTCCTCTGAACTCCTTTAATTTTTATGATCTGAACCAACTCGGCTAGACCACTTAGCATATACGGCCATGTATTTTTTTTTTAATTGCTCTACATATGTTTTTGAAAGCAACATTTTTCCCTTTATAAAACATTTTCATTGGAGAAAATTTGGAAAATACAGAAAGGAAGTAAAATTTGAGTTACCCATAAATCTACCATATGGAAATAACTAGTTAGCATTTTGGTTAATCCTTAAATTCTTTTCCCCCATCCACTTTTTTCACTATAAAACTGAAATTAAAACTGTGCAATTTTTTTCTTTTTTTATTGTGATCGAGTCTCACTCTGTTGCCCAGGCTGGAGTGCAGTGGCGCGATCTCAGCTCACTGCAAGCTCCGCCTCCCAGGTTCAAGTGATTCCCCTGCCTCAGCCTCCTGAGTAGCTGGGATTACAGGCATATGCCACCATGCCCTGCTATTTTTTGTATTTTTAGTAGAGAGGGAATTTCACTATGCTGACCAAGCTGGTCTCAAACTCCTGACTTCAGGTGGTCCATCCACCTCAGCCTCCCAAAGTGCTAGGATTACAGGCATGAGCCACCGCACCCAGCCAATTGTGTATAACTTTCTATCCTATTTTTGTCACTTATCAGAGTATAATGAACACAATCCCACATCTTTGAATATTTCTTGAAAACTTGGTTGTTAACGGCTGCATACTATTCCAACATACAAATATTCAAGTCTGTGTAACTCAGTATTTTCTAACTGTAATTTTTTGGGATGCTAATAAAAGATACATTAACAGGTTAAACCAAGTTAACATATTTCTTTTTATTCTGGATTCTATAAGTTTTCAAAGAGTCCCATGTGAATTTTGATTCTTCAAAATGAGGGTATAGCAGATAGTATTCACTCTGGACTGTTTTTTAAACAAGTATCTCTTGGAGCTCATTTTCTGCAAAAGTTTGAGAAATGTTTCTCCCATTGAAGGATATTTGGATTGTTCCTAGTTTTTCACTATTATAAATATTTGATAAAGATTTTGTACACAAAATTCAGGCTGAAATTCTCATTATTCCTTTAAGATATATTTTTGGGAGTAGAAGTGTGTGACATTTAAAAAGTCAAAATGCATGACATTTTAAATTAAAAACAAATTTTAAACATGATACTCCCCACCCCCCTCCCGACTTGGCCACTAGCCTCTCTAGCTCCATGATTATTATATATTTGGCATCTTCTTAGTGCAGAGTCTTGTGTCTTTTATTTAGAAAAACCCTTAGTGAATGTTTGATGATGGTGATAACAATAAGGAAAAAGAAATATAAGATAAAGGGGTAGGTTGAGAGGAGGAAAGAATTGCATCTTATAGTTGAAAGTGGCAGTATAAAATAGTCCTTAAATGCAGGTTGTTTTACGTCAGACTACCTGAGTTCATAGTAGCACACTCGCCCTCTTTTTGACCTTAGTCAAATTACAGTGCTAATAATTTCTAACTCAGAGGTTTGCAGAAAGCACCAAATGAAAAAAGATGTATAAAGCTTATAGCACATGCCTGGCACATATAAGCATTGAATAAATATGGCTGTTACTATCATTACTATTATTAGCTGATTTCTGGAGTCCAGTGGAAAGGTGATCATTTCTTTAAGATGTTTAAAATGTATGAGAGTTATACAGCATCAAGGCAAATAGCAGCTGATTGGAGCAAAGCTTGCAGCAAAAGAGATGTTCAGGAGCAATGGCTAGGGAATGGATAGGCTCTGCTAGAAATGGCCACCAAGGTAGCAAATGTGAGCCAATGCAGAAGGGTGGAAGTCAGTCACGGCAACCAGGGACTATATTAAAGATAAAAATCAAATCTGTTTTGGCATGGTAAAGACTAACATTTTCATTCCGAACTCCTCTCCCATTGGAAAACTCCATTCTGGTTGATTATCTCTGGAATGGAAAAATTCCAGAGATAATCAACCATTTCCCCCTGGACACAATGTGGTGGCATCAGCCTGGCTCTTACCTGTTCATTTCCTGTCACCGCCATATTCACAGCAGGCCCTCCAAGCTGGCAGCTCCTGCAGAGACACTGACAAGAGTGACTCTGAAGTTTGGCATCTCCCTGAGCCCTTTTATTTATTGCTCTATTTCAAAGAGGGATTTACCTGTGTGTGGTTGGGGCCATTACTACCTTTTTCTAGATTTCCTGGGTGTACCCAACCCAGAACCAAAAACTTGGCCATTTGGCTGCATCGCTGACACCTGAAGAGAACTGCAACTCAACCCTCTGAAGCAAACCCTGCACAGTGGAGGCTAATGGTACCAGGTAGGTCCCAGTCCTCCTCCATAGCCTCCTCCCCATTCTTTCCCATCACTCCCAGAGCTGCTGAGATTTAACAAGCGCTAAAATTCCTTACATCTATTTACAGGGAAGGCCAATTTACTGTGATTAAATGCAAGGTAGCGTTCAATTAGCGGAAGATAAACACAACATATCAACCCACCACAATAATTTTTAAATCAAAAGTTAGAGCACACATAGGCTGCTGCAATAATAATTTACTAATTTAATGATGATGGAGCTTTTTAAGATCTTGCCATTCTCTTAGAGTGTGTATGAAGGACATCCCTAATGTTAATTAGAGCTCGCTTCATTAACAACTTAACCAAAAGACCATACTTTGTGAAATTATTTGGGAGCCTATGAGGAATGAGAGTTGATGGAAGGAAATTACCATGAGTATCTTTCCCATCGGTTAATGGAGGGTATGATGTATAAATCATCAGCAAAGGCCATATGGTGACAGTCGGTACAAGAAAGGAGAATTTGGAACTTGTGTATGAGAGCAGGGCAGATGGCTGTGAATAATGTGTGAAAGCACATGCCTCTTCATATATATGGTGCTCATGGTAGTAAAGACATGGTCTGCCATGCAAACTCCAGGGCAGTTTTGTTTGAGAGACAGCTGTTGCTTACACCTCTGGGCTTTGCTGATAAAGTCAGAGCCACCTTCAGCAGAGTGTTAAAGCTTTAACAGAGAGTAAGTGCTTGGGAACTTACGATGAATTCATGGGCCTGCAGTCCAATTGGAGGGATACCTGTTAGATTCAGCACAGTTCTTTCTCTCCCTGGCAGCCAGCAGTTTTGGAAGATATATGCACTGGTCTACAACTATCCAAAATGACTTGGGATTCTAGAGGTCGGGGTCCCCGAGAGCCTAGGACAGCAGATTGCTAAAGTTACTGTTCATTGGAATCAACTGGGGATCTTTTAAAAATACACATTTCTGGCTCTCATCGCCAGAGATTTCATCTGTGTGGGGTATGATCTATTAGGATTTTTAAAAGTTTCCACTACCCAGGTGATTCTAATGTGCAGCAAAATTGGAAAATCACTACTCTACTACCCAAGCCCGGGGCTTAAGGTAAACAAAAATCTCTGAGCCCTGTGGCAGATGCTGGAATCTGAGCAGAGCCTGTTCCTGGCAAAGCTGTTGATCACTGAGAGGAAGGGTAGAGGGAGCAACGTGCTTAGAATTAACAGGTCTGGTTTCGAATCTCAGCACTCCCGCTTACTTTGAGTAAGCAAAGGAAAACTCCTCTCTGAGTTTTCCACTCTGTTAAATTGAGGAATTGATGCTTCCCTCAGAGGTCGTAAGAGCATTAAATAAAATAATATGTAAAGAGCTTAGCCTGTAATACGATAAGTGGAAAAATGGTTTGTCTAATCAATGATTATTAACTAGTTAAAGAGGAAAATAAATCATAAGCCAATTAGTATCTAGTACTTGTTCAAAGTTGCTAAAGGAACTGTGAGCATTTTGTGCAAGTTCCTTAATAAACCCAGAAAGCAGCTGGTAATAATAGTGCTTTAATGCATGTCTACTATTAGCCAGGCACAGTTCTAGGCAGTTTATAAACATTTTTTAGGTTGCTGGCTCCTAGATATGTCAGCAAGGATTTTCTGACAAGGGATGGAATACAGAGTAGCCAGCTGTTCATAAGAAATTCCCTGAATCCAAAGCACATGCTCCTCTGGCCTATGGCTGCAGGCCATGGGTGTTGAGAGGTACCTGCTTATTTTAGAAGTGGGCAAGACACACTCTGATAGAGAAAAGACTGGACTCAGCAAAGACCTGGTTACAAGTCTCAGGTCTTCCACTCCCAAGGTGACGAATTGTGGGTATATTTCTTAACCATTCTGAATCTGTTTCTTCATTACATAACACATGGAAAAAGACAGTTACCTGAGTGTAAAGCATGAAATGAGATAATATATGTAAAAGTGCAGATCATGGTGCCAGGTACACGGCAGGAACCCAATAAACAGTTTGCTGAATTATACATTCTAAATAGCAGAAGAAGGGCACATAGTTTGGGAGGTTTCCAGGTGAGAGCCTGGGAGCCAGAACTGGATCCTAAGACAGCATGGATGGGAACTCCCATGAAATGCATTCTCTTATTTCCCAGCAAACACCAGGTCTAATGAGCTCTTGAAATTGTCCTTTTCCTGCTCCCAGACAAATTTATATACCTGTGGGCACTTTGTTCCAAGCAAACCCCTCAGCTGGAGCCACAAAAAGCAAAAGGGCCCGACAGCAGCCTGTGCCACCCCACAGGCATAAGGGCTCAGAGCCTCAATTAGAGCGTGGGCTGAGAAAAGCAGGGCCCAAACCCCCTCTCAGCACCAATCCTTTCTGCAGAAACAACCAACCCCCCTAACTATGAAAATCAATGGATTTTTCTCCCCTCCAATATCTAAATAGCTATTTGAATGTGTTCTGTAACAGGAGGAGCTGTTGAACAAAAGGTCAGGGCTGATTTGAAGTTGGTCTTTTTATCAGCAATTGCTTTTAAAGACACAATTCTCCCAACTCTGAGCCCCTGAAGATAAAAAATTATATAAATGTACAAATGACTTTATGACTTTGATTATACAACTTCTAAGGAAATATCCATATGAACCGTTAAGAAAGACTAAAGATATGGTGATAAAGAGGACTCTTTGAAATTCTGCTTTCAAAAAAAATCTATGTCATGAGATATGAATGTAGCCAAAGCCTTGATAAAAGTCGTGTCATCCCTTTGCCATAGAAGCTGCTGAGGCATGAAAGGGACCATGGGCCTGGAGATCTTTGCTGCCTTTAAAGTCTGGCTTATTAACATGCATTAGAGTCTTCCTGAAGATGGGTCTGGCCAAAGGTTATCAACAGAAACTTAATTTAATGAGCCCAGAACACGAGGAGAGGAGCCCTGCAAAGCCAACACTGAGAGAAATTTGGGGCAAGGGCATTTCATTTTCTGAAGAGGAGAAACAAAGATAAACTCATTAAAGCAGAAGGCACTACATTGTTGGTTTTTATCCTCAGAACACCACTCTCCCAGTGTGGGGGCCCCGCTCAGTTTCACTGTGGAGACTAAAACTCCACTCCACCCAGAATAGAACCTGACGATAATAAAGGCTTTAGAAGGTAAAGAAGAGCTATAGGGAAGGCTGGTTTACAGACCAACAGCAGCGCTGAGATGTCACAGTTGACGCAGGCTGGAGTCCACCAGGCTTCTCAGGGCAGAGGAGGTGTTTTTGACATTTGGTTTACAGTAGATCTAGGTCACTTACTCCCATCATGGTTGTGTGGAGGCAAATAAGAATTTTGGAATCCTGAGGACATTGAAAGCTGCTTAAAGAAACGATGCAAATGCTCCCCAGTCATGAGAATAAATTGTTCCAAGGCCAAAATGGTGGGAACATCCTTTTGAGATACGTGACACAGGGGTCACATATTGACACGCCTACAGGAGACAGGCAAATAACACAAATTAGAGAGCCAGGCTAGGACTGAGATAATAGGGCATGTTGGGACAAGGTTGTGGCCTTTTCTTAAGGAACAGCAGATCCTAAGCTTGAGTGAATGGTTGCCTCACTGGAAGGCTGATATATTGTCAGAACTGATTGATCAAGCAAAGCTGCAAGTTGGAATTCTAATATAAAATCTCCTCATTTTAAAGGAATGGAAGCTAGGGTTTTTGTTGTTTTGTTTTTAATATTTTGTGGACAAAGCAGAACTTTTGTGTGGGGGTAGATATGGCCTGTAAATTTGAGGCATCTGACTAGAACATTAGATATTAATTAGCATGTGCTAGTACTAGAAGTCAGAGAGGAAAGTATCATTTAGAAGGCTAAATGAGTTATAGCATGTGCATTTATTTCTGAAAGGAAAGTATTCTCCAAGAAGGGTTCTCATGAATGACCATGTGTGCTGTGCATTACACACCTCTGGGGAGCGCCCTTTGTAACAAAGACTATATTAATACCCCCTCTTGGAGTGGCAGTATATGAACTGAACAACCATACCCAGCCGCCCTGTTGGTGACACACACCCAGTTTTCCATCTCAGTGGGTTCCTGAGTGACAGAGAACAAACCAATTCAAATCCCAAATCATTGATTCAGGTGGACCAGCACACTCATTCTTGGCTCTCAAATGGACTTTCCTCAAAATCAATTATAAAGGTCTTCTTGGCATTATAAACCTCACCCAGGAATGACTAAATTTTTGTTCTTCCCTTGTGGGCCACAAATCAGGATGACCCCCAAAGTTTAATCAGCATGGATCCAGTGGACTGGACTTTGGAAGTGACTCAGCCTATGTAGATTCAAGTATATGAATAATTTTTTAAAAAAGGAAATGGAAATATATACCTTCTATTAGTTCTAGTCACTTTGTGGTAGGTTTATGAACATTGCCATGTAGGATTGACCATAAGGCTATATATTCTGTACTAGACTAATATAATAATGAAATGCTATTTATGCCAGCACTGGCTATGGAGTTATATCTCAAATGTCCCAGGGGCTGCAAAGGCAATGACGACACCGGCTGCTCTCTGGAGCAATAAGTCACCTGGACAACTTACCTCATGGCAAAGGAATGAAAGGAAACACCAGAAATGGACAGAAGAAAGCTTTCTTAGCATTTTGAATCAAGAAATAATTATTTTCCTTGGAAGCTCAAAATTGACAGAAATATGTGGCTGCAGTTAAGTATCTTCAATGAAGAAAAATATAGGAATATGTTAGTGAATGTGATCAGCTGTATTTCAATGGCTCAGAAAATATGTAACCAGTAATTCCCATAAATAAGCCAGATAGATAAAGACAAAAGGGGATAGAAACACATTTATAACACAGAATAAAAAATGTATCATAAACATTTGTTGACTAAAACAATATTTCAATTTGCATAATCCCCAGAGACAGTGTTTCATTTCTGATGACAAACAGTGGCATTACCTAAAGGAGGGGTTAGAAAGAAGGTTGGTTCTTTCAGCTGACCCTGCTGGGCTGGTCTTGGTGGCAGTGGTAGAACATGACAGCTCTCCGGCCCACTGGGTTACTAATGTGGACCTTACTATTCATTCACTCACACAGGCTGTCCTAAAATGGGTTAATCTGTGGTTAGTTTCTAGAATATGAGAAAAAAAATCTATGTGACACCCATCTTCTTGGTTAAGACTGGGTCAGCCTACCAAAAAAAAACAAAAATTGAGTGTTCAAAGTAAGAATGGTTATTGCAGACTTGTTCAATGCTTTACAAGGGGAAAAAAAAAATGAACTGCCACAAACAAAGAAGCATTAGATCAGAAGATTGCAAGAGCCTAATAAACATCTTCATGAAAAGTTAAAACGACTGCCTCATTTGTCTGCAGCATGAGGCAGGCAGCACTGAGGGTGCTTCTAACTTCCTTTCCAAATCAGGGGCAATTTACTGGCTTCAAAATAAAGGAAGCAAAAGAGAAGAGGCTTGTCTGGTCAATGATTTATTCATGGAGCCAAGAAAATGCTTCTCCTCTAAAATGATATTTTTCCTGGGTTCTAACCCTTCAATCTTCCTCCAGTCTGGGAATATATGTTTCTCTCCTCCATGTATTTTTCAGTGGTTTCCATTATTACATGACACACTGTTCACCTCGATCTAGAGCGCTGAGACTTCCGTGGGGTTGCCCTTGCTTAGAGAATTTTGCAGTGCCAAAACTGAGAACTGATGCTTTGTCTTGCCCGAGGAGCTGAGCAGTTTCTAGAGTGGGGCTTTCCTCCCTACCCCAAGAAGAAATGCAACAAGGGGAGGTAGTGGCATCTGCAGTTGGTAATGTCCGCAGTTTGTACACAAATGACTTTCTAAAAGCAAACAGATGAGTGGATGGGCTAGTGGCCCAAGAAACAGCCTGTTTGGGGGTAGAGATAAAAGTCTTAGCTTGTGTCTCTGGCTAATCTGGCTCCAAATGAACTCAGACTTTAGAATTATTATCCACAAGCACATGCAAATTTGCAAAATCAGGATATATAAGAAACTCTAAGCTGGGATCTCTGGGTATGGTTTAACTCAAGGGTCGGAGAACTCTGTATGAACCAGATACTGATGGCTTAATGAAAAATAAATAAATAAACAAACAGTAAGGTATGAATGAGTTTTCAGTATTATACAAATAACATAATGAGATATAATCTAGCCCGAACTGGAGTGAAACACCAGTTTGAAATTGAAAAATGTATCTATCCACTCACTTCTTTGTTGATTCTGAAGGAGAAACAGACTTAATGGAATAGCGTTTATCTGCAGAATCATTACTTTAGGCAGATGCTCCATTGTCTCTCATTTCCTACCCACAGATCAGCTTGGAAAACTGGTTTTATACCAGAATTCAACTCAGATATCATCTCCCTGAAGAAATTTTTTCTCTTGGTATCCTGTGCTTCACTGGTACAGTTGCATTTGTCACCCTGCTTTGTAACTCTGTGGCATGACTGCTTCTCCTTAATAGGAGTCCTTGAAGACAGGTCCAAGGCTTACTCAGCTCTGTATCATCAGTACCTGGCACAGTCCTGATACATAGCACATAAGCAAGAAACATTTGCTAATTCTGTTTGTTAAGTGGGATTTCATTCTGATTTCCATTTTCCTTCCCTGGTCCACCATCACAATCTGGGCATCACCTTATCTTGGTGATCATTGGTTCTGGTCCTCTGCCTCTTCCTTTTTCAGGCACTTTTCTCTATTCCTTTTCATTTGTCACTTTAACTTCCTGTCCCTCTTTCCTGCTTTTCCAGCCTTGTCCTTGGGTCTGCCAGTGGCTCCCATTGGTATTTCCTAATAAAAAATCCCTTTCATGAAGAAACGCTATTTTCAGTCATTTGCCGTCCCTTGGAATCATCAGAAAGAAGGGCATAGAGCAGTGAAATTTCACAACAGGATAGGATGAAGGAGAACAGGAGTGCTGAGAAGGAACTGCTCAGCTCCTCAGGCAAGACAAAGCATCAGTTCTGAGTTTTGGCACTGCAAAATTCTCTAAGCAAGGGCAGCCCCACGGAGGTCTCAGCACCACAGATCGAGGTGAACAGTGTGTCACGTAATAGTGGAAACCACTGAAAAAGTTGTCCTTCCTGGTAGGATAGGGACCTGCACAGGGAATGGGGGACCTTATGGTAACAATCAGCTTTGAGCTTCACCAAACAATACTCCGGCATCCCTAAAGATATTCATGCCCGCAAGTTGGGACTCCCTCACCTAACACAACAGGTAGATACAGGGGGCCAGTCCTACTTTGATGGATTTAGTTTTTTCCTTACTAGATAGGGCCCAACCAAAAAACATACTTTTTTTTATTCTTAGAAAATAATACTCTCACTAAGTCCAGAAGTCAGGAAATGAATAGAATCATCCAATGGCAGACTCCATTAGTAACATCTCAATGCTCTCTAAACATAGTCCTCCCAGAGATGCCAGATTCAGCAATTCTGAGATGTGCTCAGGGAGCCTGTGATATTAATCAAATTCATGAGGAAGACTGAGTCCAGAATGCTCAAGGCCAATGCATCCTAACATGCTCTTCCCCCATTACAGGGAGAAAGCAAGCCCCAGTGTAACGTGGCATCATCAATCTAAGTAGGCAAGTGGAATAGATTTCCCGATTACCAGGTTAAGCGATGCATCAAGCAGGAGCAAGCCTGGTCATTGCTAATCATTTAAATTTAAGAAGACTGAGCTCAGTGACATTATCAGGCCCACATTAAAGAGTGACTTCTCTCTGCTATCAGGAATGTATTGGTGTTCCCTCCAGGATTTATTACTCTGGGAAGTGGCAGGATGGGCTGATGCTGCAACTGTCTATGGCACCAGCTCCCCATCCATCATCCCCACCACCCCTCTTCTAGTCAGCCTAAGAGTCTGAGGTCTCTGATCTCTTCTCTTTGCTGAGGTCTTCAGTGGCCAAGTCCACAAGCAGACTGAAAAGCAAGCATCTAGGAATGAATTGAGTTAAAACATTCTTTTTCACATAATCATTAAATCCCCAACTGGGTTATTTTCTCTCTGGTTTTCACTTTGGGAAAACACAGTGTTTTACCATACTCCAGACTGTATCTGAACCTGAAGATAGTTTTTGCTTAGGATATACATGATCCAAACTCACCCCCAGAGAGTCTATTTCACTTGTTTTACAGTGGGAATCAGGCATATAAATTTAGAATAAAATTCTCAAGTGATCCTGAATCATACATATCATTAATAATCATTGATTTGCAAGGTTTCCCTCTGAGGAAAACTAAGAAGTTGAGTATATCTGTGATGACTACCCACCAAGATTACTAATTAATAAACTGCAAACTAGATCTGAAAACCAGGGTAAAGACATGGGGCATGATCAAGGCCTTGAGCATGATCATCTATAACACTGGTGCTTCAAGAACTTTAGTGTCATGTGAATCACCTGCGCAGATGTTAGTCTGCAGATTATGACTCAGTAGGTCCCAGATACAGCCTGAGGTTCTGCATATCTTACAGACTCCCAAGTGAGTGCAGTGCTGCTGGTCCATGGACCACACTTGGGAGTAGCAAGTATCTAGAAGAATGGTTCTCAACATTGACCTCACATTAGAATCACCTGGCAAACAAATGTTGAAAACCCCAACGCCAGGCTCCCCCCTGGACCTATCAAATTAGAGTCTCTAGGGATGGTGGGTCTCAGCCATGGTATTTTAAAAATCTCCTTAAGTGGTGCCATTGTAAGGCCAAGGTTGAGAATCAGGATCTATACTGATGAACAGCTCTGCCCCCTGTGACCAAATTCAGTAATTACAGAATCTTCTCTGTCAAACATTCTAGGGGATATTTACTGTAGAGATCCACCTTCTACCCAAACACTCAGGCCAAGTGCTCCCAGGCAAGCTGACCTCACTTCTGGCTCCGAGTATGAATCTGAGCAGTCTAAAGATTGCTTGACCCCCCAACAACCAGGCCCTTTCCAGTGGTCATTGAGGAACAGGCATGTGATCTAATATGGGCCAAGTGATGCCAGTAGAGTCCCTGAAACTAGCCTTCCCTGTAGATATATGTTAGCCAATAAAGTCCTTATTGCTTAAGTCAATTTGACTTGGATGAGGATATTTTAACCTATATTCTCACTTGGCTTATGTAGAATGAGGAATTGGAGAATGTGGTAAATCCCTCCTCATGGGATTAGATCTATAAAATTTTACCAAAATCTATCCCACCTCCCTTAACTTTCTCTCACCTTTATTTCTTCTGCCACCCTCCTCTCTGTGGACAAGGCAGAGTAGAAGGTAAAGGAAATGGCTTTAGGGCTATAATCCCCGTTTCTACCCTCTCATAAGAAGAGTGACCTTGGACAAGTGGCTTTATCTGAGTCATACTTTGCTGATATTAATCAAAATAAAATTAATATCTGTGCCCCAAGGCATTTGTGAGCATCAAATGAAAAAATGGATGGGCAAGCATCCTGTAAATGTCAGCTGTGATTTTTTTGTGGTTGTTGCTGCTGTTGCAAAAAATGAGCAGTGATTCCAAAGGTGGAAGTTTCCCCATAGTGATAGCAATTGTGTGTCCCCTCACTGTCCCATGGGAGAGCAAGGCTGAGAGTGCTGCTGGTGCTGGCATAGCTCCCATCAGTGAAGATGTCCCTGTGCTATCAAGAGCAATCAGGGTGGAGGGAAAGACATAAATCATACTGTTTCTTGCAGGCAGAGGGGGCAAGTGGGGCAGGAGGAGAGAAAGGGAGTTTGCACTCTAAATGATTTTTAATTATTTTCTGATTCACTACATCATTAGGAAGACAGGAAAACTCTTAAGACTTAAGACACAGTGATCTAATGTCATTGATTTTCACATATATTTTATGAGTTATGAAATATGATGAAGCTGGGAGAGAAAAGCTTTTCAAATATGATAAAACTAGAGAATATCCAACCCACTTATAAAAAGAATCAAATTGTGGGCTTAGGGTTTGCAAAAGTCAAGTTTCAAGATACCCACAGGTGGGTTTGGTCTTAAAGCTCCCTACCCCAAACCTACTAGGAGGGTGTTCTAATCCCCCTACTATCACCAATACCAATAGCCCTCAGTCTCAATTATAAATGTAGAAATGATTTAGTCTGCCTACTAAAATGTAAGCTTCTCTATATTATTCTCTATCATATACTCAGTTTCTAGCATAGGGTACAGCACATAGTAGGTACTCAATGTATTTCAAATGAATGAAATCCAAGTGCCTAGCATTGTACTGGGTCCTTCAGGGAAAAAGGAGAATGAGACTTGTACTACCTTCATTGAAGTTATAATTGTTTGGAAACCTAGATGAAAAAATAATTTAACAACAAACAAATAGACAATGGCACAAAATCATCCAATCAAGTGTCAAAGAGCCACAACAAGCAATGAGGTATTAGCAGTAACTGAGCAAGGGGAAAGTGAATGTTGGCTAATGTTACATAGTCTGATATTCCAAATGGAGTAGAATGTTTGTTAATGCCCCACAGCCCAGGATGTTGCCTTGAGCAATTACAAAGTCTTTAAACATTCAGTCAAGTGGCTTTATTTCCAATCAATAAGCTTTTCATTTTTTCCAAACGCTAAAGTAAGCAAACTTCAATCAACCCATCTAATGTATGAGTTATTAGTAATGGCATGTAAGTGTATGTGGTGTTCCAGTTTTGGACTTAGAATAAACTAGGCATAGATGGAAAGGTACTGGAATAAGAGGGTTCAAATATCCTCATGAGAAGCATATGGTGGAAGGAATAGCAACACTGTCTAATAGCATTGGTGTTGTGAAGGCTCCCTCTTGAGAGTCGGTTCAGGCATAGGCTTGATGCAAGCACAAAGAGGTGATGTTAGAAAGAAAGAGCAACTTCAGGCATCACAGGTTCCATGTCATTTACATTCTTTGGCCATTGCTGTCCTTCCCAACCATACCATTATCAAAGACCTATGAATCTTTTAATAATATTAATGTCTTAATAAAAAATCTTTCAAATAATAATAATGCCAACGACACTGTCATTTATTTGAGCACCTTTTATTCCCCAAAATCAATGAGTGATTTATGTTTATTTCTTATATTCTGACAACAACTCTAAGAGACAGATATTCTGCTCTTATTTTACTGATAGAGAATCTGAGGAATACAAAGCTTAAGTAACTTCCCCAGTGTCACTTAGTAAGCAGCAAAACCAGAATTGGAACCAGCTCTGTTTGACTCCAGAGACAATGCTGTTAACCAGGACACTACACCATTTCCCCCTGCTACTATGTTATTAAATCAGAATTTTTGTAAAATACAGAGGAAAAGGTACTGCCGTTTTAAGACCTACCTAGAAACAGAATGCAGTCAGGAGGTAGGAGAGGATGGGGGGATATAAGTCATTTCCTCTTCTTTTTCATGGCCAAGGGACTCTCTCCTGTGATCTGGGAGCCTGTGACCCACATGGCAATCATAGGTGAACTGGATGTCAGAAGTTCACTAGAGACTCAATGAACAGTGAATTAAACTTTAAGCCCTGGAGTCCTTGATATAGCAATGGAAGGGCCAAAGAGAGAGAGAGAAAAAAAAAAAAAAGGACTCTCACTTTCTCACTTAAGAAGATGATTCAACAAGGCTAAGAGAATGATTGGCCACCTCAAAGGAAAGTAAAAGGATTCAGAGAGTTCCATAAGTCTATACCATGGGGATAACTAGAGAATCATGAGTCCTTTCCTAGTTTCAGGGATTTCACAAAGAATCCTCAACTGTGATTGGAGAGACAGAATGTGTGCATGACCTCCAGATAATAAAGGTTGGAACTCAATGAAGTGTTGTGAAAATATGAATGATCAGTTGAAAAGACTATTTTAGGAAACTGAATCTATTAGTGGAGAGCAGGATAAACTAAGGGAGGCTGGAGTCAATGTCTCAGGGACTCAGCAAACTTTTGCTAAAGTAACAATTCATTAAAAGGTTATTATAATGCAATAAATGTTGATAATTGATTATTTGGAGTGATCATTGAAATTTTTGAAGTGGATAGGAGAGTGGTATGAAAAACAGGCTTACTAACACCTGTATAGCCTACATTACTTACAGAAGACTGGCATGACTAATAAAAAATGGAAAAATAAAGACATGTATCCAGCTAGGAGAAAAATTAACAACAATAATAGCTACCAATTATTGAAAAATCGCTATGTGCCAACACTGTGTCAATCACTCTATGAACCCTATCTGCTTTAGCACAAAATGCTGAGCCCTAGGCAATATTTTTTATTCCCTTTTCAATCAAGGAAACTAAGCTTAGGTTAAATTGTTTGCCAAAATCACATAGATTGTATGTTATGGTGCTAGAATAATGAATTCAATTTTAAACATGTTGAGATGGAACATCACAAAAGAAACATGGAAGACAATTTAGAAAATGAGGTAAAAAGAAACTCAGCTGGAGGTGTCACCACAGTGACCTTGGTGCCTGGAAGCCACACAGCTAACAAAGATATGACCAAGTATTGTTCCCTAACAGGACACCAAGGTGAGGTTACCAGAGTAAGGAGGAAAAATAGAATTTTTCATGGACCTAAACCAAAAACTGTTATTTATCTAAGAAGGTAAGTGTTAAAAATGATGGAGAAGAAGGCCGTGTGAAAGGATTTTGTGAATTCCCACAAATTAAAGAGTAGTTGGCCTTTAGGATGACTATTATATAATACACACACACACACACACAGAAGATAAGTGTTGGAGAGAGTGTAGAAAAATTAAAACCCTGGTATAGCCACTGTGACAAACAGTATGGCAGTTCTTCAAAACATTAAACAGAATTACCAAATGATACAGCAATCCCAGTTCCAGATATATACCCAAAATATTAAAAGCAGGGACTCTAAGAGATAGTTGTATACCATCGCTCATAGCAGCATTATTCCCAAAAGCCAAAATGTGGAAACAACCCAAATGTCCATCAACAATGAGTGGATAAACAAAATGTAGTAGATACATACAATGGAGTATTATTCAACATTGAAAAGGAATGAAATTCTGACACATGCTACAACATGGATGAACCTTAAAGACATTACGTTAAATAAGCCAGACATAAAAGGACAAATATTCAAGAAACAACAGATGTTGGTGAGGCTGTGAAGAAATAGGAACACTTCTACACTATTGGTGGGAATGTAAATTATTTCAACCATTGTGGGAGACAGTGTGACAATTGTCCATTTGACCCAGCAATCTTATTACTAGGTACATACCAAAGTAATGTAAATCATTCTATTATAAAGATACGTGCACACATATACACATATGTTCATTGCAGCACTATTCATGATAGAAAAGATATGGAATCAACCCAAATGCTCATCAATGATAGACTGGATAAAGAAAATGTGGTGCATATACAATATGGAATACTGTGCAGCCATAAAAAGGAACAAGATCATGTGCTTTGCAGGGACATGGATAGAGTCTGAAGCCATTATCCTCAGCAAACTAACACAGGAACAGAAAACCAAACACCACATGTTCTCACTTATAAGTGGGAGTTGAAAGATGAGAAAGCATGGACACAGGGAGGGGGACAACCAGCAAACACTGGGACCTTTTGGGAGTAGGGGTGCCAGGGGAGGGAGAGCATGAGGAAAAATAGCTAATGCATGCTGGGCTTAATACCTAGGTGATGGGTTGATAACTGCAGCAAACCACTATGGAACACCTTTCTATGTAACAAACCTACACATCCTGCACATGTACCCTGGAACTTAACATTTTAAAAAGGACAAATATTGCATGAGTACACTTATATGAGGTACCTAGAGTAATCACATCCACTGAGACAGAAAATAGTATGGTGGCTGCCAGGGCCTAGAGGAAGGGGGCAATTGAGACATTATCATTTACTGAGTACAGCATTTCAATTTGGGATGATGAAAAAGTCCTGGAGTGGTAATGATTGTACAATAATGTAAATGTATTTAGGATCAATGAACTGTATGCTTAAAAATGGTTAAAATGATAAATTTTATGTTATGTATATTTTAACACAACTAAAAAGAAAGAGTAGTTGGCCAAGCATAAAACTGGAAGTTGAATACAGGTTCTCTGAGTGTTGTGAGGAAGTGGGAGAGACCCACCTTTTTTCACTCAAAGGATAATCCAACTAATCATTTTAAAAAGACCAGCATTGGGAAAACAAGCTACAAGTATGTGGTTGCAGATTTTTATGCAACGACCCACTATATTAAAACAGAGGCTGGAACTAACAAAATGATTTTAAGAATTTAGTAGCAGATTCATTAATTTATCCCCCCAAGAAATGTCACGTTCCATATGGCACATAGCCAGCTGTGGTCCCAGCACGACCTCAGAGTAAAGAGCACTGTATAATTGGGATTAAGAAATTGAATAGCAAGACTAAATATACGGACAACATTTTTCACAGTGAGAATCCTTTGACTCTGGCATTGGGTAGCTCAGGGAGAATGCAATATTGTTTTCTGGAGGTACTTAGGCGCAGAGTAGCATCAAATCTTCTAGGTTAAAATAAACACAAGAAATGGATACCATGACTCCACAGCCTGGTGAGCTTGTGACTCATTCAGCTAGTTGTTTTCTGCTAAGTGTCTCATACAGACTTGAAGATTCCTCAAGACTTCTTAGCTTGATCAAACAGACAACACAACTCCAAGGCTATGCAAACACTTAGATGGGGCTGAGGGAGAGGAGTTGACATTTAGTGGAGACAATTCTCACAAACATTTCTCATTTCAGAGATGTTACAACTCTTGATGGCTTCAATCTTTCATTTTAGAGATTTCTATTGATTGGGTAAGAATCACACATATTTTGTCCACAGCACAGAGATAGCAAAGCAAACTTTTCCCCTAGTGCCATTTCCCCAGGGATGGGAATGATTGATTTTTATTGGTTCAGCTTCTAGGATACTCACATCTTAATTCAGCCAATTTTCTTTGGAGAGAGCACACTCCAGTCCACTTAATTGTATTTTCTTTCCTTCCTTCCTTCCTCCTTCCTTCCTTCCTTCCCTCCTTCCCTCCTTCCTTCCTTCTTTCTTTCCTTTCTTTCTTTCCTTTCTTTCTTTCTCTCTCTCTCTCTCTTTCTTTCTCTCTCTCTCTCTCTCTCTCTCTCTCTCTCCTCTCTCTCTCTTTCTTTCTTTCTTTTTTTTTTTGAGATGGAATTTCGGTCTTGTTGCCCAGGCTGAAGTGTAATCTGTGATCTCGGCTCACTGCAACCTCTGCCTGCTGGGTTCAAGTGATTCTCCTGCCTCAGCCTCTGGAGTAGCTTGGACTACAGTCACCCAGCACCACACCCACACCCAGCTAACTTTTGTATTTTTACGAGAGATGGGGTTTCACCATGTTGGTCTCCAACTCCTGACCTCAGATGATCCACCTGCCTCAGCCTCACAAAGTGCTGGGATTACAGGCATGAGCCACCACACCCGGGCATATACTTAATTGTATTTTCTAACCAAAGAGTTGAGAGAGATTTGTCATCTTTACAGTCCAGAGGAGATGAATCTCCAGCCTCCTGTTCTAATTGTATAAGCTTGTATCTAAAGTTGGTAATCGAAGGAAGGGAGCCAGGGCTAAGGGGAAAAAATCAAGTAAAAGCATAAAGCAGAAAATACATGGACTACAATGCAGGCAAAAAATAAAAAACAAAACACTAATCAGTGCATAAAGAAATTGAAAGGTCTGAGGAGAAGCAATTTGCTCCATGGTTTTCTAACTTTTATTGGGCAACAGTTACTTTAAGTGAATTTTCATTTGGATCTGAACAAGGAAGTCTCACGTATTTGCTGCAAAAGTCATCCTCTCAATTCTCTGATTATATTTTCCTTTCTGTTTGCTGTGTCTCACAGTTCACTCTGCTCCTGTGAACTTCTTATCATCCCACCCCTGCTTATTTTAATCTCACACCAAATTTCCCATGTCTTGTCTGCCCCTATAATAGCCTGTTTCGAAGTATGGACAGTTTCTAGAGAAAATGAGGAATTCTGTTTTATTTGGGGACTCTGGAGAAATTAATGCCCGTGGTAAAAGGAAGCCCTCCTCCACTCTTTTGGCAAACAGAAAAGGTGCCCAACACTGTCTCCTCTGCACATCGCTACTTTCCAGCTCCCCAATCTTGTGCTTGTTCCTGTTAAATATACTACCAGCCCTGAAAATTTCTTTACACTGAACCTCTCCAAATGTATATATCCCATACTATTTTACGTATTTCTATTTGGTTCATGGATTTATTTTTATCCTCCCAACTAGACTGTAATATTCCCAATTAGACTGAAATACTCCTGCAGACCCAGTAATACTATTTATTTTGCATCTTTCATAGTGCCTAGCAAACACAGTGTTGGGTAAGACTTTGGAAATATAAGATAGTACTATAGTGGCAATATTACTTATTTTATTTTTTTTTAAAAAAGGCAAGCAGAAATTGTACAACCGAAGTACTACTAAAACTTTAAAGATATCATTGTAGAGCTGCATCATTTTTTCCAGCAATGCTGCTGTTTTGCTTTTTTGTAACTTTTGCAGCCAGTTTTCAAGGCCTAAAAGAGAAGTTGTCTTAGCTGGCAGTAAATCTTAATTTTTGACATATTGTTGTGACTTTACTTTTACTGATATTTTTCTGTTACCTAATTTGTCTGCTACTTTACTTACCCCACTAGGTCAAAATTATTATTCTGGGGACTTAAAATTTACTACTGGTGATTCTCTTAAAGCAATATATATATATATATATATATACACACACACACACACACACACACTCAAGTAAAAATAATGTAACACTGGATCTATAAGCCATCCTCAAATAAGAACATAAAATATTTTCAGCACAGATAATATCTTAGAGTATGTGCATAGCTACTTAAGGTGGCTTACTTGCAGAAGATATTGGGAAATAGCTCTCCAGGAATACCCTTTCTGCATGGTTTGAGCTTTCTTGCAAACCCAGGTTAAAGAGAGGATTCAATGGCAAACAGTGGTAAACATTCGATTAGAGACAGTGCATACCTACAGAGATATTTAAAAAGACTCATTCCTCCAGAGCTATTTTGTTATTTTCTTATATTCTAACAGTGGTAAGTAGAGTTCCTTCTCTCTGCCCCAGAGCGAATCTCTCTCTCTTTCTCTTTCTTTCTCTCTCTCTCTCTTTCTGGAATTAGATGAGTGCAGATGTGCCAGATATACTGTAGAAGTTTCAAGCCTCATGAATTTGGGGCTTCTCCTCTGTGGTGTGACCCCACTATGTGCACAGGTATTATCAGGCCCTTGTCACACCAGTCTGTGCTTGATTGGGGCACAGGGAACCAGCACTAAGATGTTCTAGGAGGAACTGGTCTGTTCTGTAATGCAGAGGTCTGGTGTTCCCGTTAGCGTGTGTGTGTGTACACACACGTACCTACACAGGAATGTTGGCTTGCAAGTCAAGTAACATCTCAGCCCCATCATAACTTTGGACTTAACAGAAGATAATCGTTATAGCACTCTTTACATTAATCAAAAAATACAACACAAATAAGTGCTTGATGATGGCATAATTAGTGGAGAGTCCTCTTTGGGGGGATGTAAAAAACTCTGTCCTTAGCCCTATATTCTTGCCTTCAAGTGGTTGCCTAATATGTGCAAGACAGTATCATTGTCTTTGGGAACCACAACAATAATTCAGCACATTCCCAGTCCTTAAGGAGCTTATAATTTACAGAAAATGCTAAGGTATTTACCTAAATACATTTACAGCAATATAGAAACTGCTTTTGTGAGAGAAACATGTTTGGGATGAGGAGAGATAAAAGGAAGAGGTCGTTGTTATTTTTAGCTGTATATGTTGTAAATAGGGGGAAGCTAACTGAAGAGTTCTTGTGAAGGAAAATGTTCAACATTTGTATTTATCATTTAGGTAAAACCACAGAATCCACACTTCTTGAATTGGTGGATCACACAAAGCAGAAAGTGATGGCCAGTACACTGGTTGGCAAAACCAAGATTCTCTGAAAACTGGAATGTCAAGAAAAGCTAACGAATGAAACTTTACAGTTATAAGTGTGACAAAATAAGCGGGCTAGTTGCAGTACTTATAGAGGAAAAATAACAAGGTTTGTAGCAGACTACATAAGCTCAGTATCAGTACAACTGAACTCAAACTCTCATTTTTGTGCTATATCAAAACCCTTCATATATCGTTCACCTTTGAAGCTCACCCAAATCCTTTGATGGCTGCACTGTGTAAGTTTTATTGCTCCCATTCAATAGAAGGGGGATTTGGTCTCAAAGCATGAGTGATTTGACCAAGGTTGCGTAGCAATCAAAGAGGTGAGAACCATCTTTGGTGACACTGATAGAAGAACATCACAATCTAAGAAGGCCCAGCAATGACCAGAATTCTGTATTCAGCTTCGAGAATACTATTATATGAAAGATATTGCCAATGTGGATACAATTCATTCATCAGGACAAAGGGTCTGGACATTGTGGCATATAAGGAATGTTTGGAGGAACTTGGCCAGGAACAGAAATGACCTTAGAAGAACTGCTGTCTGCAAATACGTAAGGAGCTGTCATGAGGAAAGGAATTACGCTTGTTCTGGGAAGGTTCATGGAGCAGAACCAACACAGCTATATGAAAGCTAGGGGGAAGAAGATTTCAGTTAAGTTTAAGGAGAGCATTCTGTCATCTAGAACTAGGAGAGATGAGCTTGCAAGAGTGAATCCACCATTAAAGGACCCATGATAGCATAGGTTGTAGCCTGCCACAAATTGCAGCTGTTATAGGAGGCATGCCTGGCTAAAAATAAAAAGTCCATGGCTCCTAAGATCTCTTCCAACTCTAAGATACTATTACTTAAGTAACAACCCACAACATGAGTAAATTCATGTCCCAATAATAGATCTTGAAAATATGCTTAGACACTAATGACCATGCTGACACCATAAGTTAGCATTGTATTCATCTGGGTTATAAAGACATCATAAATAATCATAAGGCCAAACATGTATCATGACTTTTGCATTTTGCTGGTCTTCATATCCCTCCATGAATGAGAACAGGGCTGAATTATTTTCTCAGAGAAGATAAGTGATGATTTTAAGGTGATATGACAAGCTAGTCATAAAATCAGAGAAAAAAAAAAAAAAAACCCAGTATCCTCTTAACATTTGTTGAGATCTCAGCAGTAATATTAACAACAGAATGACTAATACTTACACAAATAGCACCTACTATGTGACATCCATGGTTTTAAGCACTTTACATCTATGATCTCATTTAATTATCACAAAAACCCTGTGAAGTGGGAACTATTTATATCCCTATTTTGTAGGTTAGGAAACAAGATGCAGAGAGCTTAGGTAACTTGCTTAAGATAGCAGATGTTATGTCGACAGGATTAAATTTCAAACCTTAGGAATATGACTCGAAAAACTGTACTCTCAACCACTGTGCCATGTTGTCCCTCTAGACTCATTTTATGTGTGTGAGAGAAAGAGACCATTCTCCTATTTGCACATCACAGCTTCTGTAGAATACGTTGCCAAAGGAACCAAATAATCGAGTCTGACAAGCTAGAGAGAGAGAATAGGCTCCACGTTAGGAGATGTCTCCCTGCCTGGCTCCGCTCGGCCCCTGCAAACAAGCGGCGTCACTGCAGGAGTTTCATCTCACCAATGGGATGGCGGAAATTACCCAAGCAAGTCGCAAACTCAAGACTCAGCGGTTCTGATCACCGGACTGCGCTGAAATGTGACCCAGATTCAGCCAAACCCAATGGAGGAGGCGCACTCAATAGAAGGGTACACGGCAGAATCCACATTTGACCCTTAACTGGAGTGTGAGGAAGACAAAACCGAAATAATGGGTACCACAGATAACTGTTTATTCCTTTCCAGCACAACAAGCAAATAAACTGCCACTGGTGCCTCAAAACTTCATACAGAGTAATATTCCTTTAATGGAATGCTTTTAGAGAAGAGTCATAAAAATAAATTGAAAAGTGCTTTCTGCTGGCTACAGCTGGCATAAGCAGCATCTGAGCAAACAGGATAACACAAGGCTTAACTTAGCATCGCCATTTTTATTACTCACCCGCGACAGGTCTTATAATAGTATAAATTCACTTAAAAAACGGACTCTTTCTCCCATCGTCGCCCCTCCCTCTCTCCACCACCACCAACCCAACAGTCTTCTGTGTTAATTCTGAACAGCATAATTACAGGTCTTTTTATGACTTAGGTTTGAGACCAATTAGCTGATACTGCAAGCCTTTCAAATGCCAGCTTCCCTCTCGGCACTCCCTATGCTGCTGGGGATTTATCTGTGTGCTTGTAAAAAGCAAATGTTTTGTGAGGAGCAGAGAAATCGGGTTTGTTTGTGGGTTGGTTCCGTCCTCCCCTCTCCATTTCTCATCTGCCTGTGCATCTTTGGTGCACCTGGTCTCTAAAATTGTCGTGGTGTGAAAGACACACTGAATATTCATACTGGGCCTTCAGGCAGCCTCTGATAACAGGTAGTTATTGCATAGAGCTGCCAGTTGCCCCCGCCTGGTGATTGCCTTCGCAACAGGTGGCGCTGCAGACCCATACTGGGCCATGAGCTGCCGCCATTTTAGAACCTGTTGGCTGCCAGCAGGAAGCGCAAGAGTTCAGAAACTCAGAAAGTACCTGCTCAACAGCCCTACCTCCTCCACTCCATCTGCCCCTAACACCCATCCACTCTACACTAATCATATACAAGTTGACAACATTGTCCTTGAAGTCAGATATTCAGCAAAGATCTACGTAATCAACTAACGAGCATGAATCGTATAAAGCCCTCTGCACCATTGGGGGATTCGGGGGTGAATAAAATAAGATTCCTGCCCTCAATGTGCTTTTAATTGGATGTAAGAAGACGACTTTCTTTGCCGTGGGGTCCCCAGTAATCAGACTGTCCAGGCATCTATTGTGTAGCCAGCACTTTATAAATATTGTTGTTAATTCTTAACACAACCGTTCAAGATACATATAATTATAGACATTCTCCAGATGAAGAAATTGAAGCTCACAAGATGAAATAATGTGCCCAGTGTCACCGGATCCCCAAACTAGTAAATAATAAAAATGGGAAACCTGATTCTGACCTGACAGCAAAGCCTTTACCACCACCCGTGTTTCCTCCCTATAGGCCAGTAGAGATGAAGTCGAAAGGGCATTCTGTTGGTGGTTGTCGGGGTGGTTGCAGGGAGAAGTTTAGGAACATTTGGGAAAGGAAAGGCAGACTAATTTGAACCGTGCAGAGGAATTAAATAAGTCCATAAAATACTCAAATATTGGGCCAACAATGGATACACAGAGCTAATACCAGATATATTATTAAATTAGCAATTCTATAATATACTGGGATATTATGCATCCATTAAAATAACTGTGAAGACCATGTAGAAATGTGGAAAATGCTAATTGTACAATGTTAGATAATAAAATAATAACAAACCAAAACAGAATACTAAGTACTCTCTTGTACTTCGATAGTGTTTTCACATAAAACTTGTAGTTAAACTTGCTTAAAAGGAAAAAATAAGTCCATCCCCTGGGCATAAGCCTGACTATATTTACACTGTTCCAGACAGATGGTTTTCTCTCCTCTTCTAACAGATTTCCACAGAGGGAACTCTAATGCCCTCCCTCTGTTATTTTAGTGCCTTGCAACCCTATTTTTCTCAAGTCTAGCCTCATGTCCCTACTGATGCAATTTCACCCCACAGTTGGCTTCTGTCTCTATGAGCAAACTGCTGGTTTAACATTTTTAATGTGCTTTGGGATCCAGGGATCGAGAAAATAAGATTGTCATTCTTCCCACCTTCTTGCATTCTGCATACCTGCTTTTGATACTTTTGATATGACTGAGGGGGTGGAAGGAGGGAAGGTAATGACAGAGAAAAATACTAAGTGCCATAATTCACCAAACCTATTATTTTCCAATTTTACGCTTCTCTTTCACACTACTCCCAATAATTTCACATAATCTCCCAATATTATTCATACGTAGCAATTGTTAAAAGCTCCCATACCCTAGCATCTCCACCTCTCCTCTACCGTTTGTCATGGTAATGTCACACACCTCTCCTTTCAGATGTAGTTACTATTAGCTCCTCACCTTCCCCCACCAAATCCCATCCTGAATAACATGTCTCTTGATGAGGTTATAGAAACCAGATCCGTTTTTCTCTTATAAGTAGATATCAATAGCCCTTATTAAGACACGCCTTTGCCCATCCTGTCTGATCCTCTCTTTCCAGGATGGTACCTAGCGTTGGCATATATGGTTACTGGTTAGCTGGGCAAAGGCTTGAAATGCCAGTGGAGAAGATGAAAGCAGGGCCTCAACTGAAATAGGATATAAAAGAGGCCATGGTTAGATCAGTAGAACTTAAAAAAAATAAAATAAACGAAAGAAGATGGGGTTGTCTAAACAGAAACAGATGTCATGAAGCAAGATCAAGAACAAGCCCATTCATTGGTTAGCCCCCAGACCTGTGGCCACTGAGTAGGAAAGGCGGCATGAGGACAGACATCTGAGCCTGGAATGGACTATAATTCCAAAAGGAGAGAAAGTCAGCATCTTCTGCTGATGTCCCTTTGGAAGGTCCACCATCTCTCCCTTCCCTTGTCTTTTGGGGAGCACTCTGAACCTGATACCTGATATTCACATAGGGGGAGCCGTGATACTGCCAGCCTCTAATTTCCCTATCCAGCCAGGCCTCTGCCCTCTCTCCTCTGCCCTCACTCTCGCCTTTTGTCCAGTTCCACAACCCAGCTGGCCATTCCTCCACACTCAGAGCTACTTATGCCTGAATGCAGTCCTCACCTTCCCTATCTGAAACACTCCGTCATTCGCAAGGCTCACTTTTTGACACACTGTCCCTGGTACCCCTGGGAAATTTATAACTTCATCTTCTGGACTCCCATGGCATTTTGCAGAGGTCTCTGTCAGAGAATGTATCAACATGTTATCATTGCTTGTTGGCATGTCTCTTTCTCCCACTACACATGAAGATGCTTAAAGACTGACAACTTTCTTATTCGCCCATGTGTTCCTGTGCCTGGCACATTGATTGGCACATCATAGCTGCTTAATGTGTTCTCCTTAAATGCCTAAACCAAATATTACTTATTGTATTTTCACCTAGTTTTTTCATTCTCCTCTAAAATCTTACAAATCAGGAGAAGCAATGTCCCAAGACAAACAGTATGACACCTAATAGATATATCTATTAAGAGCCAGCCAATGTCCTCAGTCAAAAATAATAATAATAATTAGCATGCCCAGATACTGTGTTTCTGTTTAGCTCTTTATTCCCAGGGCTATTTGTCTAGGGAAGGACTCTGTCTCCATCAGAGCTGGGGGTATATGCAAATCTATTTTCTGAGACTAGCTCTGTGGAGTACAGAGCGAGATTGTGAAATTCAAAACACACCTGGGAAATTCAGACAAGATCTCAATAATAAGGACTGTAATCAAGGAAGAAACCCTTACTTAAGCAAATAATTTGCCTTGGGAGTAAAAGGCTGAACACGATGTTCTTCACACACAGGGACTTTAGCTGGCATTTCATCTTCAGTCCGAACAGTCCTTACTGAACAAACCTCAAAAACAAAATATTTACACTATGCCTGCCACCAGTAGAAATGGTCTTCCAATCAGAGAAGCAAGCTGTGGGAGGTGAATGAAATGTCTTGAATTCAAAGAGGATACAAAAGTGAGTGAGTGAGAGTGAGAGAGAGAGAGAGAGAGAGAGAGAGAGAGAGAGAGAGAGAGGACAAGTTTAAAATTAAAGAAAAGTGTTATCCAAGGGTAAAGAAATTTGATCTGAGTTCTCCCCAAGTGAGGGTAACATGAATGGTAATGAGTCCTGTCTTATCTCTGCAGTTATGGGGATGATTTGCAGACATCAGATTTTGTGATGTTACAGACATGGTTCCCAACTTGGAAAAGCAAGAAAAAAAGTGGATGCAGAATAATATACTTGCATTGGATAAACAATAGCCAGACAACTGTATATCACAGTGAGATATAATGTCAGGTTTAGAATCAGATAAATTGCAAATAGCAATGGAGAAACAACTGAACCTTGAGGACTCTCAGCAGATAAACTAGATGAAGTGGATAAAGACTCGCTTTGTGGAGAAGGCAGGGCAGCCCACGCAGAAAGGTGGGAGACAAGTATACAGAGGAGGTGGTGGAGTGGCGATGGAGTGCGAGCATCTAGATAAAAGGCTGCAGTCAGCTTCCCAAAAGTCAGGGAAAATAATAGCCGGAAATAATAAAGTAGAATGGTAGCGGTGTCAACTATGATAAGCAGGTAATTTGTTACTGTGGACACCCTGGGGCCCCTTTCCAGAGACAGGCAGAAGTCCAAGTTCCTAGACTATCAGCCTGTGCAATCAAGAAGGAAAGAAGTAATGCAAAGGGCAGCAAGAACCACAGAGAGGGGGATTTTGGGATCATGGCAGATGGGAGGAAGGACTCGATTGCAGCTCGAAACAGAGCAGCACGCAGAGGTTTGCACTGTGAATTTTAGCTCCAAATCGACTGCAAGAACAAACCAGCAATCCTGAGAGGACCCACAGACCCTCTGAAGGAAGCGTACTGCTACTGCAGGACCTGGGAGAAACCCCAAATATACTCAAGGAGGCGGAAAGCATCGGCAAGTTTTCAAGCCTGTCTGGCCCTCTACCTGGAAATAGACTCAGGGCTGTTGTGGCAGGGCACGGTGGGAGGTGAGACCAGCCCTTTGGTTTGTGTGGGAGCTGGGTGAGGCCTGTGACTGCCACTTCCCTGACTGCCCTTCCTTGACAACCTGCATGACTCAGCAGAGGCAGCCATAATCCTCCTAGGTACACAACTCCAGTGACCTGGGAATCTCACCCCCATCTCCTACAGCAGCGACAGCAAGACCAGTCCAAGGAGAGTCTGAACTCAGATACGCCTAGCCCCACCCCTACCTGATGGGCCTTCCCTACTCACCCCAGTAGTGGAAGACAAAGGGCATATAATCTTGGGAGTTCTAGGGCCCCACCCATCACCGGTCCCTCTCCACACTGCTACAGCTAATGCTTTCTGGAAAGTGACACCTCCTGTCAGGAGGCCAACCAGAACAAAAATAGAGCATTATTTTTTGCATGGAGTCCAATGCACCCTCTGCCACCTCCACCAGAACAGACGCTGGTATTCAAGGCTGAGAGACCCACAGATGGTTCACATCACAGGACTCTGTGCAGACAACCCCTGGTACCAGCCTGGAACTGGGTAGACGTGCTGGGTGGCTAGACCTACAAGAGAGACAACAATCACTGCAGTTCAACTCACAGGAAGCCACATCCACAGGAAAAGGGGGAGAATACTACATCAAGGGAATACTACATCAATATCCTGTTAAGGGAGGAGACCACCTCTCATATTGTGTTATGCCCAATTTCTGCCTCCAAAGAAGAAGAAGTAAAAACTAAAAGGCAGAAATGAAATCCACAGGCAGACAGCACGGCGCCACACCCTGGGCATGGTAGTTAAAGATCGACCCCTGACCTAACCAGTTACATTATCTATAGATTCCAGACATTGTATGGAAAAGCATTGTAAAAAATCCCCATCCTGTTCTGTTTTGTTCTGATTACTGGTGCATGCAGCCCCCAGTCACATACCCGCTGCTTGCTCAATCGATCATGACCCTCTCACATAGACCCCCTTAGAGTTGTAAGTCCTTAAAAGGGACAGGAATTGTACACTCGGGGAGCTCGGTTTTTGGAGACCTGAGTCTTGCCAAAGCTCCCAGCTGAATAAAGACTTTCCTTCTTCAACTCCACATCTGAGGGGTTTTGTCTGTGGCTTATCCTACTACGCTGTGAGACAAAAGAATCTGAACAACAGCCTTCAGCCCTAGACCTTCCCTCTGACAGAGCCTACCCAAACGAGAAGGGACCAGAAAATCAACCCTGGTAATAAGACAAAACAAGGCTCTTCAACACCCCCCCCAAATTACACTAGTTCACCATTCATGGATCCAAACCAATAAGAAGTCCCTGATTTACCTGAAAAATAATTCAAGAGGTTAGTTATTAAGCTAATCAGGGAGGGATCAGAGAAAGGTGAAGCCCAATGCAAGGATATCCAAAAAATGATCTAAGAAGTGAAGGGAGAAATAGTCAAGGAAATAGATAGCTTAAAAAAAAAAAAAAACAACATTAAAAATTCAGGAAACAAGAAAATATTAACAAAGCCCCCAAGAAGTCTGGAATTATGTTAAACAACATGAGAATAATTATGAGGAAGAAGAAAATTCTAAAAGCTTGGAAAACATATTTGGGGGAATAATCAAGGAAAGTTCCCTAGCCTTGCTAGAGACCTAGACATGCAAATACAAGAAGCACAGAGAACACCTGGGTAATTCATCACAAACACGTCTTGGCCTAGGCACATTGTCATCAAGTTATCCAAAGTTAATGAGAGGTGACAATGTGCTAGCAGCCCTCACTCTCAGTGCCTCCTCTGCCTCCGTGTCCACTCTGGCGGCACTTGAGGAGCCCTTCAGCCTGCCACCACACTGAGTGAGCCCCTCCCTGAGGCTGGAGCCCTCCTCCCTCTGCCTGCCCGGATGTGTGGAAGGAGAGGCTTGGTTTGGGGGGTTGGGGGGCCGGGGAACCAGGGCTGCGTTGGCAGGCCAGTGTGAGGCTCCGCCGGCTCCCACAGGGAGTGGCCTGCTGCCGCCGCAGTCCCAGGGCAGTCAGTGGCTTAGGACCGGGGCCAGCAGCTGTGGAGGTTGTGCCAGTTCTCCAAGCAGTGCGGCCCACCTGCGCCCCACTCAAATTCTGGTGGGGTCTTAGCTGCATCCCCAGGGGGCAGGGCTCTGGACCTGCAGCCCGCCATGTCTGAGCTCCCCCACCTGCGGTGGGCTTCCGCCTAGCCTGAGCCTCCCCTACGCCCCTGCTCTATGGTGCCCCCTCCCATGGCCAGCACAAGGGCTGAGGAGTGCAGGAGCGGCTGGGGACTGCTGGGCAGCTCTGCCTGCAGCTCTGGTGCAGGATCCACTGGGTGAAGCCAGCTGAGCTCCTGAACCAGATGGGGACTTGGAAAACTTTTCTGTCTAGCGCTCTGTGTCTAGCTCAAGGATTGTAAATGTACCAATCAGCACTCTGTATCTAGCTAACTGTGTATCTAGCTAACTAGCACTCTGTGACTCTGTCTAGCTCAAGGATTGTATGTGCACCAGTCAGCACTCTGTATCTAGCTAACCTAGTGGGGACTTGGAGAACTTTTCCCTCTAGCACTCTGTGTCTAGCTCAAGGATTGTAAATACACAAATCAGCACTCTGTCTAGCTCAGGGTTTGTAAATACACCAATCAGCACTTTGTGTCTAGCTCAGGGTTTGTGAATACACCAATTGGTACTCTGTATCTAGCTAACTCTGTACCTAGCTAACTAGCACTCTGTGACTCTGTCTAGCTCAAGGATTGTAAATGCACCAATCAGTACTCTGTCAAAATGGACCAATCAGCTCTCTGTAAAACAGAACAATCAGCAGGATGTGGGTGGGGTCAGAAAAGGGAATAAAAGCAGGTTGCCAGAGCCAGCAGTGGCACCCCTCTTGGGTCCTGTTCCACACTGTGGAAGCTTTGTTCTTGCATTCTTTGCAATAAATCTCGCTGCTGCTCACTCTTTGTGTTCATACTACCTTTATGAGCTGTAACACTCACCGCAAAGGTCTGCAGCTTCACTCCTGAAGCCAAAGAGATCACGAACCCACCGGGAAGAACAAACAACTCCAGATGTGCTGCCTTTAAGAGCTGTAACACTCACCACAAAGGTCTGCAGCTTCACTCCTGACAGCGAGACAATGAACCCACCAGAAGGAAAAAGCTCCAGACACATCTGAACATCTGAAGGAACAAACTCCAGACACACCATCTTTAAGAACTGTAACACTCACTGTGAGGGTCCATGGCTTCATTCTTGAAGTCAGTAAGACCAAGAACCCACCAATTCTGGACACATTGAGACAAAGGAAAGGATCTTAAGAGCTGTGAGACAGAAGCACCAGGTAACCTATAAAGGAAAACCTAGAAGATTAACAGCAGATTTCTCAGCAGAAACCCTTGGGGCCCTATCTTCAACCTCCTCAAACAAAACAATTAGTAGCCAAGAATTTTGTGTCCAGTGAAACTAAGCATCATATGTGAAGGAAAGATACAGTCGTTTTCAGACAAACAGATGCTGAGAGAACTCACCATTACCAAGCCACTACTACAAGAACTGCTAAAAGGAGCTCCAAATCTTGAAACAAATCCTGGAAACACATCAAAACAGAACTCTTTAAAGCATAAATCACACAGGACCTATAAAATAAAAATAAAAGTTAAAAAGCAAAAACAAAAAACTGAGTAGGTAGGCAATAAAGAGCATAATGAATGCAACAGTACCTCACATTTCAGTGCTAACATTGAATATAAATGACCTAAATGCTCCACTTAAAAGATACAGAACTACAGAATGGATAAGAACTCACCAGCCAACTATCTGCTGCCTTCAGGATACTCACCTAACACATAAGGACTCACATAAACTTAAAGTAAAGGGGTGAAAAAAGGCATTTCATGCAAATGGTCACCAAAAGTAAGCAGGGGTAGCTATTCTTACATCAGACAAAACAAACTTTAAAGCAACAGCAGTTAAAAGAGACAAAGAGGGACATTATATAATGGTAAAAGGTCTTGTCCAACAGGAAAATATCACAATCCTAAACATATATGCACCTAACACTGGAGCTCCCAAATTTATAAAACATTTACTAATAGACCTAAGAAATGACATAGACAGCAACACAATAATAGTGGGAGACTTCAATACTCCACTGACAGCGCTAGAAAGGTGATCAAGGCAGAAAATCAACAAAGAAACAATGGATTTAAACTATACCTTGGAACAAATGGACTTAACAGTTATATACAGAACATTTCATCCATCAAATGCAGAATGCACATCGTATTCAACAGCACATGAAACTTTCTCTAAGATAAACTATATGATGGGCCATAAAATGAGCCTCAATAAATTTAAGAAAATTGAAATTGTATCAAGAACTCTCTCAGAACACAGTGGAATAAAGCTGGAAATCAACTCCAAAAGGAACTTTAAAAACCATGGAAATACATGGAAATTAAATAATCTGCTCCTGAATGAGCAATGGGTCAAAAATGAAATCAAGATGGAAATTAAAAAATTATTTGAAATAAATGACAATAATGATACAACCTATCAAAACCTCTGGGATGTAGCAAAGGTGGTGCTAAGATGAAAGTTCATATCCCTAAATGCCTACATCAAAAAGTCTGAAACAGCAAAAACAGACAATCTATGGTCACACCTCAAGGAACTAGAGAAACAAGAATAAACTAAACCCAAAGCCATCAGAAGAAAGGAAATAACCAAAATCAAAGCAGATTAAATGAAATTGAAACAAAAAATACAAAAGATAAATGAAACAAAAAGCTGGTTCTTTGAAAAGATAAATAAAATTGATAGTCCAATAGCAAAATTAACCAAGAAAAGAAGAGAGAAAATCCAAATAACCTCACTAAGAAACGAAACAGGAGATATTACAACTGACACCACTGTAATACAAAAGATCATTCAAGGCTACTATAAACACCTTTACAAACATAAACTAGAAAACCTGGAAGAGATTAATAAGTTCCTGTAAAAATACAACCCTCCTAGCTTAAATTAGGAAGAATTAGATACCCTGAACAGAACAATAATAAGCAGCAAGATTGAAATGGTAATTTTGAAAGTATCAACAAAGAAAGTCCAGGACCAGATGGATTCACATCGGAATTCTACCATTCAAGGAAGAATTGGTACCAATCATTTTGACACTATTCCACAAGATAGAAAAATAAGGAATCCTCTCTAATTCATTTTATGAAGCCAGCATCACCCTAATACCCAAATCAGGAAAGGACACGACCAAAAAAGAAAACTACATACCGATATGCTTGATGAACACAGATGCTAAAATCCTTAACAAAATACTAGCTAACTGAATCCAACAACATATCAAAAAGATAATCCACCATGATCAAGTTGTTTTCATACCAGGGATGCAGGGATACTTTAACATACACAAGTCAATACAAGTGGTACACCACATAAACAGAATTTTTAAATCACATCATCTCAATAGACGCAGAAAAAGCATTCAACAAAATCCAGCATCTCTTTATGATTAAACCCTCAGCAAAATCAGCATACAAAGAACATACCTTAATGTAATAAAAACCATCTATGACAAACCCACAGCCAACATAATACTGAATGGGGAAGAGTTGAAAGCATTCCCTCTGAGAATGGGAACAAGACAAGGATGCCCACTCTAACCATTCCTCTTCAACGTAGTACTGGAAGTCCTAGCTAGAGCAATCAGACAAGATAAATAAATAAACGGCACCCAAATTGGTAAAGAGGAAGTCAAACTGTCCCTGTTTGCTGACAATGATTGTTTACCTTGAAAACCCTAAGGACTCCCCCAGAAAGCTCCTAGAACTGATAAAAGAATTCAGCAAAGTTTCCAGATAAAAGATTAATATACACAAATCAGTAGCTCTTCTATACACCAACAGCAATCAAGCGGAGAATCAAATCAAGAACTCAACCCCTTTTACAATAGCTGCAAAAAAAAAAAAAAAAAAAAGGACTTAATAATATACCTGACAAAGGAGTCAAAAGACCTCTACAAGGAAAACTACAAAACACTGCTGAAAGAAATTATAAATGACACAAACAAATGGAAACACATCCCATGCTCATGGATGAGTAGAATCAATGTTCTGAAAATGACCATACTGCCAAAAGCAATCTACAAATTCAATTCAGTCCCCATCACAATACCATCATCATTCTTCACAGAGTTAGAAAAAACAATTCTAAAATTCATATGGAACCAAAAAAGAGCCTGCATAGCCAAAGCAAGACTAAGCAAAAAGAACAAATCTGGAGGCATCACACTACCTAATTTCAAACTATACTATAAGACCAGAGTCACCAAAACAGTGTGGTACTGGTATTAAAATAGGCACATAGACCAATGGAATGGAATAGAAAGCCCAGAAGTAAACCCAAATACTTAAAGCCAACTGATCTTCAACAAAGCAAACAAAAACATAAAGTGGGAAAAGGTCACCCTTTTCAACAAATTGTAATGAGATAATTGGCTAGCCCACGTAGGAGAATGAAACTGGATCCTCATCTCTCATCTTATACAAAAATCAACTCGAAATAGATTAAAGACTTAAACCTAAGATCTGAAACTATAAAAATTCTAGAAGATAACATTGGAAAAACCCTTTTAGGCATTGGCTTTGGCAAGGATTTCACAGCCAAGAACCCAAAAGCAAATGCAATAAAAACAAAGATAAATAGCTGGGACCTAATTAAACTAAAAAGCTTTTGCAGAGCAAAAGGGACAGTCAGCAGAGTAAACAGACAACCCATAGAGTGGGAGAAAATCTTCACAATCTGTACACCTGAGAAAGGACTAATACCCAAAATCTACAACAAACTCAAACAAATCAATAAGAAAAAAAAAAAAAAATCCCATCAAAAGTGGGCTAAGGACATGAATAGACAATTTCCAAAAGAAGATATACAGATGGCCCACAAGCATATGAAAAACACTCAACATCACTAACGATGAGGGAAATGCAAATCAAAACCACAATGCAATACCACCTCACTCCTGCAAGAATGGCCATAATAAAAAAAATCAAAAACAGTAGATGTTGGTGTGGACGCAGTGATCAGAGAACACTTTCACACTTCTGGTGGGAATGTAAACTAGTACAACCACTATGGGAAAAAGTGTGAAGATTCCTTAAAGAACTGAAAGTAGAACTACCATTTGATCCAGCAATCCCACTAATGGGTATCTATCAAGAGGAAAAGAAGTCATTATTCGAAAATGATACTTGCATATGCATGTTTATACCAGCACAGTTCACAATTGCAAAATTGTGGAACCAACCAAAATGCCCATCAGTCAATGAATGGATAAAGAAACTGTGATATATATATGTGAGTGTGTGTGTATATATATATAAACTGTGATATATATCATATATATTATATATCAAATATATATACATATATATATATGACAGAATACTACTCAGCCATAAAAAGGAGTGAATTAACACCATTGTAGTGACCTGGATGAGACTGGAGACTATTATTCTCAGTGAAGTAACTCAGGAATGGAAAACCAAACATCACATGTTCTCACTGATCTGTGGGAGCTAAGCTATGAGGATGCAAAGGCATAAGAATGATACAATGGACTTTGGGGATTTGGGGGGAAAAGTGGGACGGAGGCGAGGGGTAAAAGACTACAATATGGTGCAGTGTGTACTGCTTGAGTGATGGGTGCACCAAAATCTCACAAATCACCACTAAAGAACTTACTCATGTAACTAAGTGGAAATACCACCTGTACCCCAATAACTTAGGGAAAAATGAAATAAAATAATAAAAATTTTAAAAAGATTTGCTAAAAAACAATAATACTCTAATGTAAAGGTGAAATTTTGCTTTTTCTCTTGAACAAGATTTTCATGTAATTTTTTAATCAAAGTTTGTATTTGCCTTTTAAATAAACTGTAGGAAAAATAAGAGAAATAAAAGAGGGGAAAAAAGAATCACAGAGAGCTTGCACTGCAAGGGACCTTAGGAATTATTTAGAATAACTTCCCTTTCCATGACACCATGCTCTATTGGCTTTCCAGCCACCTCACTAGCCACTCCTTCTCAACCCCTTTTCTGGTTTCTCTTTCTAAATATCACAATCACAGCCTTGGGTCTTCTTTTCTATCAGCATCCATTCCCTAAGTGGTCCTATCCAGTCCCTTGGATTTAGATATTAAAATGCCAATCACTGCCATATTTGTGTTCCAAGGCCTTGACTGTGCTCCCAACTGAGCTCCAAACTTGTATGCCCAAGCATATACTTTTTATATCGTTTGAATGGCTTAAAGGCATCTCAAATATAGTATACCCAGGACAGAGTTCTTGATTCTAATTTTTCCACCCAAATCTATTGCTCCCTGGTCCCTCCCCCAACCCTCACATCTAAGTAAAGATTACCTCCATTTATCCATTTTCTAAGCCAAAAATACACAAACCCTCTTCGGATTATTTTTTCCTCTTACAAACTGTATTCCATCTATTGGCAAGCCATGCCAATTTATTTATTAGTGGCAAATATACGTCTCTATTCTATTTCCACTGCCACCACCCTAACTGAAGTCATCATTTGAGCTCATCTAGATCTTTCAAAGACATTTCTTTCATAGTAGAAGTTGGATAAATATTTGTTAAATAATGAATGAGACAGAGAAAGTAGGTGGGCAGAACTTTCCTGGAATGATTATTGTGAGTAAATGTGACTTCACTCCAGCTAAATCTTCCAATCACATAATTGCCCACTGAGCACCCAGTATTTCCAGCAGCCCTGCCATGTTTCCTAACACCACACCATCCCTTCTTAGGAGCTACCTGGACTGTACCTCTCCTTGCCCAATTACAAAAACAAACAAACAAACACTCTTTCCATTGTTCTTTCCTCCCTCACTCCAGAAACATTGTTTCTAAATTGTGATATAAATCTTACCAAAAATCTGGACCATCAGAAATATGCGGATGGTTAGAATGTTGCATACTTTTCTTTTGAATACTGAATAATGCATAGTCATAGCTACAAAGTCACTTAGCTTAATAGAAAGCATAAGCAATTCAGGATTTGGGGGCCTGTCTCATTCCCATTAATACCACTTCTCAACTGGAGCACAGAGGTCAGTGGTCATGTTCATAGTTGCATTAAAGCCATTAAGCTGAGGACGAGGAGGGGCGAGATGGAGAGTTGTATGTTTGCTTGCTTATGATAAGTGCTAGAATAAGGGCTCTGAAGTGCCCCCAAGGACACTGGATTCTGAACAATATAATGATGTGCACTTTACAAAGTATCATCACATTCATTATGTCATTATTCAGCCCCATAATGCTATGGCTATAGGTTTTAACATCTCTATTTTATAAAAGAGGAAACTGAGGCTCAAAGGGTAAAGTAACATGCCAAACATTACAAAGCCATGTTATTTTATGACAAATCCTGAGAGCACTTTAAAACGAGTGGATGGTGAAAACATCTCACATCTCCCTGCTGAATGAGCAGATAGCAAGGCATTCCAGCAAGGTTACATATTCCTTATGAGAAGCCAAGGAAAGCTCTTCCCTGTCAACAAGCCCCTTGGCTGGCACTCTTTCCCACAGCTACTATAAGCACCAAATGGGGTCCAGGTTACCCTATTATTCGAGATGTTCAATTTCTGGTGCAAGATTTCCCAGTAGACCTGCAGATTGTCTTTTTGCCTCCTCACCTCATGGTTTCTGTGGGTCTGTCAACTAGGTGTCCTTGCTGCAGGGACAACCTCACATTCACACTCTGCGACCCACCTGGGGGAATGACTACTGATTAGACTATGGGTGCTTCCCATTCGCAATCCAATCTGAGGCCTGAGGCATTGTCAGACGGCCCCTCCATCATCTTGGGCTCTCTGCTGTGTCTTACTGTGCAGACAGAGGAAAGTGACAGTTTTCATCATTTCCTGCTAAATGATTCAGTGCTGATTCAGCCAGTTTCAACTCCACAGCAATGCAATAAAAAAATAGAGAGAGAGAAAAAAAAAAAAGACCCAGAATAGAAAACCAAATGCTTATCAACCATTCTGAGGTATTGTTATGGGTAGGCCCTCTCTATTCTTTCACTCAGGAAAAGTCCTTGTGTTTCTCCAAGGACACGCAGCTATATTGGATATCAGCCTCCTGGGGGCTGTCCCTTCATTAACCCTTCATATTTCCATTTTAGAGGGGGCAGGTGTTTCTTGGGAAAACAACAACAGCAACATTGTTTCTCAGGCCCCAGCAATGGAAACCAAATGCCAAAATAAGAACCATCTGATCAGGAGTGTAGTGGCACTGTTTCCAAGTGGAGCTGCAACCTTAGGTAAGTCATTTCCCATTTCTGAATCTCAACTCCTCTCTACTGAGCAAAGATGACCAACCAAACCCTCTTCAAATTATGTGGAATACTCTGCAAGCTATGCAGTATTAGAAGAAAGCAAAATGAATGGAGGGGTTTTTTTCCCCCTTCTAAAATCCCAAATTGCCTTGTACCACAGGCTCTCCCTGCACAAAAGCATGAAGGCAGGCTGGCCAAACTAAGGGTTTTTGTACCTGAGAGACATTCAGGACTGAGTTATGGTCTGGACAAGATTTCAAGTGAAGAAAGTTTATCTTCTTACCAGTTAAGAGCATGAAAGAAGGCTTCTCATCTCTCTTTGTGCATTTTATTTTTTTTTTGCCTTGATATCTCTAAATACCCCCTACCATGCCCCAGAAGGCTCATGCTATTCCCCTCTAAACTATCCCCCAAAACTCCACTGCTTTATTCAACCAAACTCTGCCTGTAAAAGATAATCCCCATTTTTTAATCCCTACCAGATCCTTTTAATCTAGATCAAAAGGCACGTATTCTTTCTCTGCCCTCCCCTACCTCAACTTTTAATTTAATATAACCAATTAAGCTGTGAAAATAAGTCCATTATGTTCTCCCTGACTACCACATCTTGCTTTGTTCAGACATTAAAGCTAAAGGGTCATTCCACGGTTTGGACGTGCCCTTTGTTTCCTCTGTGTTTTCATTCACTCTGTTTTCCTTGCATAAAGTTATCTTTTTCTCTCTCTTTGTCCCTCAACATTTCCTCCACCAGGAAGTCCATCTTCATCCTATCAGACAATATATCCAAATACCTACAATACATTCCATAGCACCCACACTTCATAACAATCAGCACTAGGCAGTAGGCGCCATGAGAGCCGGGCTTGTGTCTTTGTGTTCACCCTCATGTCCTCAATGCCTAGCACTTTGGCTGGGACATAGTAGAGGCTTAATAAATAAGTGCTGAATGAGTGAATCATGGTGATGAGGAAGATATTTTTATGCCAGTTAGAACTGGCAGGACCTCAGAGGTCATCCCCAGAAGTGTCCCACTGAAGCCTGGCATCCCCTACACAGTATCCCCGGCAGAGACAGTCAACTGGCTTCCATGTGAAAAGGAGCAGAAATTACTTCTTTACAAGACCATCAGTTCTCTTCTTTGACAGCTCTCACCATGAGGAAGCACACTCACCCAAACTGGGGAAGCACACTGACTGCTTCCTTCCTACCTACAGGTGAGGCTATAGGTGTTCTGTAACATGCCCTGCAAATGTAACCATCAGATGAGAATCTTCGCATGTGGCGTCTCTTGATTCCCTTCTGAAGTCACCTGCTGGATCCCACTACTTGCTGTCCACGCCACAACACAGTGTCTGTTTTTCACATCTCATTTGACTCCATCCTCCTCATTCCTCATTCTATACCCACGCACGAGTCCTGAACTTCTTATGGAATCCAGCACCCTGGATACCCTCCTCTCTGCAAGGTGAATTAAGACATTATTCAAATGGAATAAAAATATTCTCCCTTATGAAAATAGACATTGGTCCCAGTGTGCCCTCTGGAGCCACTTGCCCCCCTCTATGTGAGACTCACTGCTAACTCCTACAACAACTTTCTTCTACCCCTTCTCCTTTCCCTAAGGTTATCTTTCTTCTCCAAGTCAAACAGCCTCAGATCCTTCTGTTCTTCTTCTCATGTGGCATTGTATCCAAGTCCTCTGCAGCTTTGACCATCCTCTGCAGGTTGATTATTTATTGGGGCCTATGGATAGCCCCAGAAAATCACAAATCTCCAGTCTAGACCCTAGCCACACCCACCCAAGTCCCTGGAGTAACAAATAAGACAATGAACACCACTGGGCAGGTTTCAGGTTTTCATTTATATGTACAGAACACTAAGAAGGGTCTCCGTCACTATCAGATAATTATTCTTTCTCACAGTGGAGTAAGTTACATTCAGCAAGGCAGAAGTTGCCCTGGGGAAGGACTAGGATATATACAATCTGCTCTATATTTAAAAAATGAAAAAGAAAATGGAAAAAATATTCCACAACTTCTCCCTTTCTGTGCTGTTAAGATAAACATCCTTTCCCCCAGTTACACAGCTCAAGCTGATGGTGAATACTTTTCTCCCTGCAGAAATCACTTCTGAAAAGCAGACATTTAACATTTCCAATCTGTCTCTGAAGCCGAGATTAAATTACATTCTGTTTTGAAGGAATCGAAAACACACTTGTTAATATAATAAATGCCTTCCGTTAGTTCTAGAATTTGTCTTTGTTAGGCACATAATTCAAGAATTATCTATTATGGTAAAAAAAAAAAATTGAGCCATCTGGGTCTGTGCTAATATCTGTAAGCAATAAGTCTTCGATTTCCGTCATACTTCATTACGAGCGATACACAGAGAGCAATCATTCCAAAATCAGAACTTGTTTTCTGTTGTTGGACTATTGTTCATCAGGATTTATGAAGCAACAAAAAGGCATTTTCTTGATTTTCATAAGTTAAGCTAACAGTCCGGTGATGACAACCCCATTAAAACTCAGCAAGTTAGATGTTTAAGCTATGGAGTTTTATACGGTATCTATCATTTTTACAAAGTGGCTTTCTGTCCTCCTTCAACTTTCTGTAGAATCTTTCATCAATAGAAAGAAGAGGAAAAATGCTTATTTACCATATATTTGTTAAGCCACATACATTTGCAATGTATCTTACCTGACAATGTGTAAAGGACATAGAGCATTATGAAACTGACCAATTTTGATGATGTGGAGAGAAGAAATATTAGGCAAATAGCATTCTCTTTCAAATCAACCCTGCCTGCTCTGACTTTTGCTAATGCAGTTCTCCTTGGGGCTGTTGGTTGAGGGAGATGAGGAAGGGACAGCTGACTTGTAGCTGGGGGAGGCAACACACTTTCCTCTAAAGATAGCGGCCCTGTCCAAACTGCAGCCTGTATATTGTTAAGAGCCCTCTTGTGATTTAGGCTGGACACAATCAGCACTAGCTGAGACTTTGGGAATGAATGTGGGAAAGGAATCCCTGGTTGGCAAGAAAAAGAGATTTCTTGGCTTTTACGTTTTGCATTTACGAATCTCCCATTTGCGATAAGGAAATCCTGTTAGGTATGAAGATGGAGTTTATTCTCTGTGACTCATTTCTTCCTTAGGGCTGTCTGTTGGATTTACCAGCATAAGCACTATCCAAGGTAGAAATTCTTTTCTTCTCTTTTTTCTTTCTTTTCTTTTCTTTTTTTTTAAAGAAGGGAGCTCTTGTCATCTGAGAATCAAAAGGCTTTCAGGTCCGTTCCATCTTGAATCAGCCTACGGCTTGCTGGTGGCCATGGCCTTAGTCACAAGGGCCTTAGAGACATGTGTGGATGGTGCTAGAAACAGAAAGGAGCTTGAAAACATTTTATTCTTAAAAGAGATGAGTTTCCCAAGCCATGTGCATTAATTGTAAACCTCTATGGAGTTAGGGAGATGGACTGAGTTCCCAGAGAGCCCAACAAAGTCTTGTCTCCATCTAATGATGGAAGTCACATCTTCTATCATCTTGCTATTCTAGAGACACAGTGGGACAGGGAGAGGAAAACAGGGGCTGACTTTTGTTGTGCTCTCGTGTTCCATACACTGTGCTAGGCATGTTTATATATGTAAGCTGTGGTTTTCAAAAATGCCTGGTCTGCTGGTTTTCCCAACATAGCCTCTTATGAACCCAATGCTACAAATTCCAGCTGTGATGGTGAAACATGGAAAAATATGTGCCAACTGTGCTTGGTGTCTTGCCCCCAGGAGGTGACTGATGTGAAGCCAGCAAACTCACAGTCCCTTTGATAGATAACTGGCTCCTCCTCCAGGCTCTGTTTCTAAGAAACTCAACATCTTCCTGTGGGATTGCCCAAGATTGCAGAAAGCCTGGGTTTTGCTTCTTTCTGCCTTCATTGTGGCTGAGGTTACATGCCATCTTCTGTGTGACTAACTCACTTTCCTGAAATGAAAACCCGTAGAAACAGCTACCAAACACATGTGGCATGGGCTGATTGGTAGCTGAATTTCCCCATCTACCAATTTGTGCCTCTTGCTCTCTCAGCCTAGCTGATTAATGCCATGAAGTTAATTCCCATTAGTTCTACTATTGCCCTTTATCTGTCTTCCCTTGGGACACACAGTGGAATACTGGAACACAGACTCTATTTTTTACAAAACTTCCCTGTAACAAAATAATTTTTAAATGATATATTAGATCTTAAAATATATGAACAGCTTGTGTTATCGCTTGTTTGAGAGACTTCACCCCTCCCGTATGGTTCTGATTCATTTTCTGATTAAAGAAAAAAAAATTGCTATTGTGAGCGTTTGGCTTCTGATTTTCCATAATTCTTATTTGTAAGCACTTTTGTGCTGGTACCTCCTTATAATTTACTAAGTGCTTTGCTCTTAAAGAGCACTTAACAGAAAAAGGTGCAGAGAAATTACATCTGGCAATTATGCCAGTAAATTTAACTCCAGGACCCAGGCAAAATAGGTCATTCCTTGCTTCAGGTTTCCTATCCCTGTCACCAGCAACAGGTTGCCTGTGGGCTGCTCCTGACCATGTTGAAGGAAGCACAGGGTAACTGCCTGCTGTTAAGCTGTCATTTAGGGCTCTGATGGCCCTTAGAATACATTAGCAAGACTCATTCAAGAGCCAGAACAAAGATAATACAGCCAAGACAAAGCTCAAGAAGCCTGGATTACAAGAAGTCATGTGGTCTTAGTTTCTTGTGGCGCCAACTAACTCAGCCCTCAAAAAAATAATTTGGCCCCAGATTTCTTTTTTTTCTCTGCCTTAAAGACTGTGCCAGTAACCTTGGCCATGACCTGCGTCCCTCCATTGCCCAACCATTTCCTATGCTTATGCATAGAACAACTATGCAATTTATCTTCAAACTCAGGCATTTTGAGAGTGAAAGGGAGAGCTCCTAATAGTCACACACAGAAAACACATATAAAGGAAGATCCTTCTGGACAAATTGGGGATGAATGGACACCATCTATATCCTAAGCCGCTCACTTCCAGAATGGAGAACAAGATGGGCATATAAAACAAGTTTGAAGAAAGTGTGGTTTGAGTCATCAGCTCTGAGTCCATTTCTCCAGGCTGCTTTTTCCAAAGAGTCTGAGGTTTGAGCCTTCTTGCTGCCAATGAGAAAGAAAGAAGATATTTGATATCATGTGTACTTTGTCTTCTGGGGAGTTAGCATGGCGAGGCATCAAAGGGTGTGGTCTCCGAAGCCAGACTGTCTGGGTTTACATTCTAGCTCCCCACTTACTAACTGGGTGACTAACATACTAGCAAGCTACTTTTTTGTGCTTCAGTTACTGAGTGAGTGGAGAAGAGAGAAGCTGGGAGGGTTATATCAATGGAAATTCATCCACCTAAAAACAAGAGGCAAGAAAAAAAGAAGGTGGCCTCCTAGTGAAGGTGACCATTTATTAAACCCTCACTCATGTCAGGCCCTACATGACAACTTTAACCTTAACAACAACTCTTCAAAGTACACATTCTCATCATCCTCATAATCATCATCACCACTGATATATCTGTTTCACAGATGTGGAAACGGAAGCTTTGAGACAGTAAGCATCTTTTGCAAAGCCATGCAGCTAGCAATAATTAGAAGCTACCTATGACTCTAAAGTCCATGACATTTCTAATATGCAAAGTACTGCAACTGGTGTATGTGAGTGTACAGTAGGAGAAGGATATTCTGCTTCAGTGAGACCTCTCTAGTTCAACTTATCTCAATTTACCACCAGCACATACTTTCTAGAGACATTTAGCCCTAACCTTGAAGCTCTTCCTGCTAAAGTATTCTTCCCCTCCTTGGGACTTCAGTGACTTAGCTGTGTGACATAGGCTAATTAGCCTTGTCTTGCTTCAGTTTCCTCATCTATAAAATAGAATGTATATTCACGCCTATGCCATGAGAGTTTTGTAAGCATTTAATGAACTAATACATGTGAAGCCCTCAGAATGGTGCCCAGCACATGATAAGGTTTCAATAACTATTAGATGTCAATGTCTTGCTCCAAGTTGGCAGGAGGGAGTCAAAGAACTGGAGAGATAGTAATTCATCAGTGGGTAGGGGAAATGTGGGAAAACTTCAAGATTCCTCTGCCATATAAGAAAAAGGAGGGCAGACAAAAGATTTTCCTTTCCTGCACTCATGAAGAACCTTCTCAAGGACAAAGCTCAAAAACAGCGTCCTCATCTTCATTTACATAGTAGCAAACAATTTGTCCATATCCAACATCATTGAAACCCAAGTCTGCAATTTCTGCCCGTGCTTACTGACATTCCCCTACTTCCACGTTGCCCACATTAGCAGGCACGCTGACTCCTGTATTAGTCCATTCTCACATTGCTATAAAGATACCACCCAAGACTGGGTAATTTATAAAAGAAAGAGGTTTAATTGACTTACAGTTCCACATGGCTGAGGAGGCCTCAGGAAACTTACAATTATGGCTGAAGGCGAAAGGGAAGCAAGAAACTTCTTCACATGGCAGCAGGAGACAGAAGTGCAAGCAGGGGAAATGTCAGATGCTTATAAAACCATCAGCTCTTATAAGAACTCAACTCATTATCATGAGAACAGCATGGGGGAAACCACACTCATGATCCAATCACTTCCCAGAGGGTCTCTCCCTTGACGTGGGGATTACAATTCAAGAGGGGATCTGGGTGGACACACAGCCAAACCATATCAACTCCATAACGTTCCTGCTCTGGATCTACCTGGAGAGAGCAAACCAAAGCAAAGCAGCAAAGCCTGCAAGGCACACACACCTAATGAGAGGTTCCTCATCTGTAAAATGAGGAGGTTGGACTTACCTGATGATCTCTAAGGCCCTCTCCAGCACTAACATTCTATGGGTCTGTGATTCAGAGGCACCCCTGGATTACCAGGGCACCAGAAGTTGAGCCAGTTGCATTTCTCATGCATAGTGGGCTGGAGAGAAGCAATTGGTGGGAATTAAAGTCTCAAGTCCTAAGCACTGCAATTTGTCCTTGCTGCTTATTGGGGAGCCGAAGGTCATGCTTTGCCAGAGTCTTAAATATCAATCTCATCCATAAACCTCATTCAGGCTGCCTGGAGAGTCAAAGTCTCTTATTTAAGAAGTGAACACAGTAGGGGAGAGGACACAGGACAATGGAATATTTTAATGCAGGGAAATAGCTTTCGAAGCCCTATAGCCTTGTTCAGCTTTACTCTGCAACTGTGCTATTTGATCCCTTTGCCACTGGGTTGAAAATTGTAAAAATATTTCACTTGCAAAAATTCACTGTGTATATGGATTTTTCGATCCACCAGCTTTCAGGAAGCATTAATTGTATTGCAACAGTAAAATAACCAGAGTTCAAGGGCTGAAATCAAGGGCAAGAGACCCTAGAAACAGAGATGGAGGTCACAGGCTTAGTCCTGTCCCACCTATAAAGTGCATATTTGAGAATAAGTAGGAGCCTATACAGGGCAAAGTAACAGTTCCCTGAATAACACATTCAGCATGGAACTGGGCTAAAGGAGAGAGAGTTTTCTCCTAGTCCCTTAAGACCGAACTCAATTCTGCCTGCTGTTGGGATTCCACCTACCCTTGAGCAAGTTGCGTCTCTACAGTCTTGCAGTGGCATATTTAACAGTCTAATGAGACCTTTGCAATGGGTCCTCCTGCCCGCGGGTTGGGGAATCACTTGATTTCATCTGGTCCAGATTTCTTTCTGATTTGTATCACATGTCTTGACTCTAAAAACACCAGCAAGGTTCACGTGTAATCTGGGGAGGTTGTGCTCTGGGTACCTGTGACCACAGCCCTGAGAAGCAGTGTCACAGGTAGCTAAGCACTGAGATCTACAGCCAGACTGGTGATTTCAAGTCTCAAATCTGTCATGCCAATTGTGTCACCTACACACATTACTTCATTTTTTTTCACCCCAGTCTTCCCATTTTAAAAATGAGAAATCAAATATAGTATAGTTAGGAGGTTGTGGGAAGGATAATATGAGTTTTAAAATAGAACACCTCCTACTTTGCTCTTCATCCTCACCAAGCGAGGGCGTATTGTATCAGGGGCTACTGAGGAGACATGGCCAACTGAAACTCAACTGAGGGATTTAATTCCTGTCTCTGTAGCCACAGAGGAGAAAGGTTACAGTGATCTCACTATCTCGGCAAGATCAAATCTTGGCTGGGTTTGGTAGGAAGAGGAAAGAAAATAAGAAGGTACTAAGTGTTCTGAAACACAGGGTGAGGAAATGGAAGGAAGAAGAGAAGGGAGCCAAAATAGCCTTGCTTTGAGAGCGGCAAAAAAACCTCATTGGTTTTACACATTTGCCACTCTGGTCCCACTGATTGTGCACTTCTCCCATCTGACATCAGAAACTCCCATATCCACTCTTGCCTTACGCCCTCTACTCCTACGGCCTGCCTCACCCTAGCCTGTTCCCTAGAGGCAACTCAGGGTTGAGAAAAAGAAGGAGGTGGGATGAGATGAGATTTCACGTGACGTCCTGGCTGCCATTAATAGCACCAAGCCCTGCTGGTGATTTCTAGATATTCAGGAATAAGCCTAGGGACACATTCAAACAGTGCTCATATGGACCCTGAAGCTGCTGCGTCCTGACATTAGGGCTTAGTGCAGAGGCACAGTGGAGAAAATCCACTGACCAGAAGCTAAGGGAGGGGCCCCCACCTCCAGTGGAAAAGAGGGTGTCCCCTCTTCCCATGCCAAAATCTGATTTCTTCTTTGTAGTTCAAAGGCATTGAGAGTTACGTCAATTGCTTATTTTACTGACTAGGAACTGACACTTTCTCTGAAAAGATTCAGAGGCCCAGTTTGGCAGACACTGGAACCCCCATAGTGCATCCTCTGGGTAGAATTCCTTCTCCTCTTCCTCTACCTCTTGTTTCTCTTCTCCCTCTTAAGAAAATGGCCCCTGGTTGTACAAGAAGTTGGATTTCCAGAAGAATATATTTATAAAGTGGTATATGCCCACTGGGGAAAAAAAAATGGATAATTTGTGAAGCAAAAAGCAAAGCCATTCCCATAATGACCCAACAAGTCCCCTCCTCAGGGGCAGTCTTATTAAACAGCCTTTAGATATCCTTCTAGGAGCTTTTCTAGCTACACATAAGCACAGTGTAGTTTTCTAGCTACACATAGCAACATTTTAACAAAATAAATTTGCATTATATTTATTGGTCTACAACTTGATATTTTGCTTCATAATAGATCATGGGTGTATTAGTGTGCTAGGCTCATCATAAAAAAGTGCCAAAATCTGGGTAGCTTAAACAACACGAATTTATTCTCTCACAGTACTGAAGGCTAGGAGTCAGAAATCAAGATGGCAGCAGGGCTATGCTCTCTCTGACAGCTCTAGGGAAGACTGCTTCCTTGCCTCTTCTAGCTTCTTTTGTTCCCTGGCTTGTAGACACATCACTCCAGTTACATGACCAGCTTCTCTCTGGGCATCTTCCCATAATCTTCCTTCTACGCCTGTATATCTCTTTGTTTAAATTTTCCTTTTCTTTTTTTTGAAATGGAATCTTGCTCTATTGCCCAAGCTGGAGTACAGTGGTACAATCTTGACTCACTGCAAACTCTGCCTCCTGGGTTTAAGCAATCCTCTGCCTCAGCCTCCCGAGTAACTGCGATTACAGGTGCCTGCCACCAAGCTGGGCTAATTTTTGTATTTTTAGTAGAGACAGGGTTTCACCATCTTGGCCAGGTTGGTCGTGAACTCCTGAACTCATGATCCACCTGCCTCGGCCTCCCAAAGTGCTAGGATTACAGGCATGAGCCACCGCGCCCAGCCAATTTCCCCTTTTTATAGGAACAGTTGTTGCATTGGATTAGGGCCCACCGTAATGACCTCATTTTCATTTAATTGCCTCTGTGAAGATCCTATTTCCAAATAAGACCACATTCTGCAGTACTAGGGATTAAGACTTCAACATTATCTTTTTAGAGGGATCCAATTCAACCCATACCAATGGACATCCTACTGAACCTACTTCAGTTTCTTAATAGCTACCTAATATTCTATAGTTTTATTATGCTATAATTTGTCATTCCCTAAAACTTGAACATTGAGTCTTCTTCAATTTTCTGATATGCTAACGAGTACTGTAATAAGAATTCTTAAACATATTATTGTACACTTACTTTTGCAATTTTTTTTAAGGATAGTGCTATAGTCTGGAAGATGGTGTTCCCTCAAATTGATATTTTGGAACAAATGTCCAATGTTATGTTATTGAGAAGTGGCATCTTATGGGAAGTGATTAAGTCATGAGGACTCTTCCCTCATGAATGGGATTAGTGTCATTATACGAGAGGCTAAAGGGAGTCCCCTAGTCCCTTCCACCCCTTTGGCCATGTGAGGACAGAGAGTTTGTCCCTTCTACCACATGAGGACACAGCAACAAGGGTGTTCATCCCTTGCTCTATGTGAGGACACAGCAACAAGGCACCATTTACGAAGCAAAGAGCAAGCCCTCACCAGACACCATATCTGTTGGTGCCTGGATCTTGGATTTCTCAGCATCCAGAATTGTGAGCAATACATTTCTATTGTTTATAAATGACCCAGTTTAAGGTATTTTATTATGGCCGCCCAAACAGACTAAGACAGATGGGTTCCTTGAAGTAGAATGTATGGGTCAAAGGATGTGTACGTCTTAAATTTCGATGAATATTGTAAAATGGTCTTGCATTAAGTCCTATCAGTTTTTACACCCACCAACAGTGTACAGCAGCGTTGTTTCCCCCTACACCTTCATTAACCAGAAATTATCAATCCTTTATATTTCTACCAATCTCAAGGAGGGAAGAAAATTGTATCTTGCTTCATAGCTATTCCTCTGATCCCTAGTGGAATTGAAGATGATATGTTTATAACCATTTGATTCAGTGAATTTTTAAATGCTTTGCCCATTATTCTGTGGGGCTGTTCATTAATCGAACAAACATTTCTAAAACATCCATGATGTGCCAGTCAGAGTGTAGGCTGCTTATATGGTAGTTTAAAAATTGATTTGTAAATTTTTAGAAGATATCTTTATATTAAAGCAATTAGTCCATTGTCTATAGTATACCTAAATTCTTTTCTTAGATTTCCATTTATTTATATTTTGCCCTATACAAATTATTAAAATTTAATTAGTCCTATATATATTTTATTTATTCTGAATCTCTGTTTAGAAGGCTTTTCATACTCCAAGATTATAAAAAGTATTCTGATATTTTCTTCTAATAGTTTTGTAACATTGTAATTTTTTTCTTTAATCCACTGAGAATATCTGTGAGCTTGATATAAATGTAATTTTTTCCCAGAATGATCTGCTGATACTTAAATACCACTTACCAATTGATCTGTCATTTTTCCTACTAATTGGCAGTAAAGATACGAGCTAACATTTTATTATATACTTTCTGTTATAGCCTGCATTCTCTGAAAGCAGAACCTGAGATAAAAGCTTGAGTGTATTTGGAAATGTGAGCCCAAGAAACAGGCATTCTTAAGTGGTAAGTGACACCTGGGAGGAGAGAAAGTCAATACATGAATGCTTTCAAGTCAACCACTCCTATGGGCAACTGTTGCAGAATTACCCTGGATCTTCTGAGAAGCCTTACTAAATATTCTGGGAATATTACCGAACACACTGGAATAATAGGGGCAAAGCATTTACCCCTTGATTCCCATCCCTCATTGCTCAAGGGTGGCCATACAGACACTAACTCCCTACAATTCCAGCTTGGGCATGTATGAGTGCAGAATATATTCTCACCTGCATTCCATACAATGTCCTGCAGAAAGTGTGAATAATGGGGGCCAGAGGCAAGTGCTGTCTGATTGCATCTGCGTGAAGCCGGCCAAAATTTACAACACGTTGAAATGGCTGTTGCAGAAAGCTCTTGAACAGCACTGTCAACACTTTGTATGAAAACAGAAATGGTCTAGATCTGAGTTGTCCTGTGCGGTAGCTGCTAGCCACATATAGCTGTTAAGCTATCAAAATGCAGCTAGCAAAACTGAGAAACTGAATTTTTTATTTTTGGTTAATTTTAATTAATTTAAATTTAAACACACATAGCCACATGTGACTAGTGGCTACCTATGAGAGAGCATGAGTCCATAATAAGAGATAGTTAAAGAGGATTTTGAAGTGACACCTCCATAGAAGGTGCCAATACACCTTCTATGATGCACTAAGTACCAAAAATTCAGCACTTTTTTGATTTGCTAAAATCCTTACACATTTTACTTTATCCCCACAACAAGCCTCTATGGTAGATATTATTATTCATGTTTTATAGATGAGGAAACTAAAACTTAGAAAATTTAAATGACTTTTTTTATGATTGTACAGCTAATAATCAGCTAAGGCCAGGATTTAAAACTAGATGGTATAATTTTAGAGGATGCATTTTTAATAATCTTGTCATGAGGTCACTCTGTCACTAAATTCCTATATATACATGGATCCATACCTGGATTTTATATTTACCTATCCATCAGTACCACACTGTTTAAATACTACAGCTCTAAAGCATGTTTTGATATCTAGTACATTTTTAGCACTTTATCATGTGACATTTTAAAATATTTTGACCACTAACTATTTCCCTATCTAAATAAGAAGTAATTAAGAAAGGTAGAAGCCAGTTCAGATCCTTCAAGCTTTAAGTCATAGAAAAGTCAGCTAATAGAAGGTGTTTGTTATCCCAAATAATAAGGCCACAGCCAGGCATTTCTAGAATTTGTTAATATGGCTGCTCAGAGACTTAAGCTTTCATATTCATTTTCTTTTTCAATTTCCAGAATGTTAGCATTTGCCCTAAGGTTTTTTGGTCTATGGTCCAAGATGACTAAAGTACTTTCAGCATCATCTTCTCACACAGCCATGACTGGAAGATGTGGATTTGGGGGTAGTCACCTGATAGTGTCTGCTATAATGACAAAGAAAATTGTGATTCGATTCAGAGACTATGTAGATTTAATATTCAATAGAACTAAAAAATTCAAGTTTGATTTCTATTTAAATATAATCTCTTAGTTGACACCGAATTAAGGGTTGGTTCAGGGAATCAAAGCAGTTCCATTTAAGATCTTGATTCTTCCATAGGCAAAAGGAATTCTTGTCTGAGTTCAAAGACTCACTGTAGCCATCTCTTTCTTGGGAGAATTCAATTTTGCCACAACATCTTCTTCATGCTTAGAGAAGCTGAATTTCAACCCTCTGAGCAGCAGCTCTCAATGTAAATTTAAACCATAGCATCCTAAAACTTTAGATCTGGGGAAACCTGAAAAATCATGTGGCCCAGAATCTTTACATCACAAATAAGGAACCCCGAGCCCAGTTAGAGTCAGAGCGAGGATTAGAATCTTGCTTCCCTAATGACCCTGCCCCTTCCTCTTTCCCTGTGTGGTTTCTCCAAAAGGCAAATAATGAGCTATAACAATTTATTACTTTTTTGCTGTGTCCAAAAGCCTTGGAATCTTTTTGTTTGTTTGTTTGTTTGTTTGTTTGTTTGTTTACATAGTCTCACTCTGTTGCCCAGGCTGGAGTGCAGCAGTGAGATCTTGGCTCACTGCAGCCTCCGCCTCTGAGGTTCAAGCAATTCTCCTGCCTCAGCCTCCCAAGTAGCTGGGACTACAGGCATGTGACACCATGCCCAGCTAATTTTTGTATTTTTAGTAGAGACAGGGTTTTGCTGTGTTGGCCAGGCTGGTCTGGAACTCCTGATCTCAGGTGATCTGCCTGCCTTGACCTCCCAAAGTGCTGGGATTACCTTTTTAATCCACTTCTAAAATGGATATGTGCTAACCAACTGTTCAGAACTCCAATATTGCTGTTGTTCAAATGATGTAGATATTTCCTAAATAATTTAGATTATGTTTAACTCTTACAGACATTCTATGAGTTTATCTCAGCATTCATTAGGCTAAGTTAAAATCTGAAAAGACAAATATAAAGTTTGTTGCATAGTTTCTAATTAAAAGGGCAATATGTCCTAGCTATCAAAAATTTGGAAAACTTGAAAAAGCAAAACTCAAAGAAACCAAAATTGGCTGGGTTCCTTGGCTCATGCCTGTAATCCCAGCACTTTGGGAGGCCAAGGAGAGCGGATGGCTTGAACCCAGGAATTCCAGACTAGCCTGAGCAACATGGTGAAAGCCCGTCTCTACAAAAAAAAACAAAAACAAACAAACAAACAAAAAACATAAAAATGAGCCAGGCATGCTGACACACATCTGTAGTCCCAGCGGCTGGCGAGGTGAGTTGGGAGGATTCCCTGAGCCATAGAGGTTGAGGCTGCAATGAGCCATGATCATGCCACCATACCCCAGCCTGGGTGGCAAAGTGAGACCCTGTCTCAAAAACAAACAAACAAGGCCAGGCACAGTAGCTCATGCCTGTAATCCTAGCACTTTGGGAGGCTGAGGCGGGTGGATCACAAGGTCAGGAGTTTCAGCCTGGCCAAAATGGTGAAACTCTGTCTCTACTAAAAAGATACAAAAAAAATTAGCCAGATGTGGCGGCAGGTGCCTGTAGTCCCAGTTACTCAGGAGGCTGAGGCAGGAGAATCTGAACCCCAGAGGTGGAGCTTGCAGTGAGCTGAGATCGCGCAACTGCACTCCAGCCTGGGTGACAGAGCGAGACTCGACCTTCAAACAAACAAACAAAATCAACAAAGAAATTAAAATTATTCAGTATCCACCATCCAGTGATAATCAATGTTAATATCAGAGCTTATGTCTTTCTTTACATACTTTTGTAGTGCATGTTATTATGAGACTTTTAAAATGAAAGTTATTTTTTGAAGCCCCTGTTTTTAAAAGAAAATTTGCAGATAGATGAGAAACATTTCTCAATATCAATAAATAAAAATAGAACATAATTTGATTTTTAAAGAGTGGAATTATGTAGATAAACCACAATTAATGTAACCAACTCTCTATAATTCAGTGTGCGAGTTTGTTACTAATATTTTAATAATTTAGACTCACATATTTGTGCATTTCCAAACATAAAAATATTGAGTTAAACGATATGCACCTTCTTGAGGTCATTAACACATTTTGCCAAATTGCCCTCCAGAAGGCTTATTACAATTTATATAGCCCAAAGCTGCCTGTGAGATTTCCTATTTTCCTACTCCATTGCCCGCGTAAGGGGTTAGCATTCATCACCATTTCAGCCAAGGGGAGCTTCTGCAAAAGCCAAGCTTACCTTTGTGACTGTGATTTTTATTTGTACCCGTTTGCAGCTCCCATGAATTCTCGTCTCGGCCAAGGCCATCTGAGGGGTTTCTGCCCTCACTTGGCTGCACTGACATTGATTCAGCAAACAGTTTTGCCAAAAGGACAAAGATAACGGATGTGTTCACTTGGGAGACCTGTTAGCAGTGGACCATGAAGAGGGTTTGAGGGAAAATAGCAGCTTCTCCAGAAGAGCCTCTGACATTCTGGAGAGAGGCAAACCCTTCTTTAATTGCTTTCACCTTCCTCTCTTGCAGGTTATTTCCCTCTTGGCCTCAGACTTCCCTAGGTAGGGACTCATTTGCATTTCCATTTGTACTTCTTGCTAGTGGACACACAAAGGTGAATCCAGGAGCAAATTTAACAAACTCGCAGGAGAAACTATTCCAGATTGTTCTGGATAAGCTTGGTATTAGTAGGGTATTTCATTTGCTACTAAATCAATGCAAACAACAGGATGCTTTATTTCTTGCGAGGAAAGCTTTAATAACCCAGCCCAATCATAATGAATTCTGGGGCAGAATTAATGTAAAAGAGTAATGGTGATTAGGTAATTATCAAGTAAAGACAGCATTTAAACTTCCCAGTGACTAAACTGCCTAAGACTACCCAATATAATATATGCTCTCTGGAAATAATTAATAATTTAAAAATTATCTAATCTCTACTATTAATCAAGAAGTAAGGATGCAGGAGCAATGCCAATCAAGTTGAGTTTGCCTCCATTCAATGTCTGCCAACGCGCTACTTCTCTCTGGTGTCTTTGTATGTGTCGGCGGCCTCTTTGATTTTCATTTCAGGCTAGCTAGACATAAGCTGTTGCAAGTCTCTCAGAATATCTCTACAAGATGAGACACATCACCCTCTAAAATTATCTACCCTGAGTGAAATGCCAGGGAGTAACCTTTGGCCTCTGTCTTTTTTAATTGCAACTCAAGCCATTTTTAAGCCATGGGCTGTGACAGCCCCATGCTCTGCTCTCCTTCACCCACTCTTCTCTTCACTCCCCCTACTCCTCGTGGGCTGTGGGCTCTGCAGAAGACTGTGTGTGTGTGTGTGTGTGTGTGTGTGTGTGTGTGAATGAACGGTATTGTTAAAAAAACTGATGTGTCTTCCCCCAGACATATAGTCTTAATTCCACAACAAAGACAGCCATACATAGATAGACTTTACCAACACATACATGCATGAAGGCACACGTGCACCCATACATACATACATACACACACATAACTCAGAGAGTGGAAAAATTCATCATGCTAAGTGACAACGCATGTATTTCAGGAAGATTCAGAGTAGAATAACTGGAAAACGCTTTAAAGATTATTTTCTGCAAGCTCCCTACAGAAGATAACCCTGTGGGGCACTGAGAAAAGAAATGACTTTTCCAGGGCCATACAATGAATTAAAAAGAGAAAAATAATTAAAATACAGTTTTCTGATTCCTGAACCCCAGAACTCCTTTCCCTAAATGCAATAAAGCCCAAGACCAAAGGTGCCAGACAGCAGTTTAGGGAGTACAGTTTCTTAAATATTTGCTTCTTTAGATGTTGTTTCCTCTCCTAGACAGCAATCCAGCTTCCTTCTTTGACTGCCGGACCCTTTAAGAAGCAAATCAAGTAGCACCTCCTCCAGGAGGCCTTATCTGATGCACCCATAGTTAAGCTAAGGCCCTTTCTGTGAGCTCCCATAGCATTCTGTGCTGAATCCTAAACTTGCATTTTCATCATTTATCCTGTGCTGGCTCTTTGGTCTTCTATTCCTCCCCAGAGGCTAAGCCAAGAAGGATGTATATTGTTCATGGTTGTATCCCCAACCCCTAGCCCCCTGCACAGTGCTCAGACAGATCTCATTAAACTATGCAAAATCTCATGGATCCAGGAAGCCATCACAAGGGCAAGGGGGCATGTGTGCAGCAGAGCCCGAGCCAGGTAATTTATCTACAAGCTGAGACAGGCACACAAACAGAAGAGTGAAGGGAGGTAAGTCACTACTAAAACGTGTTCCTAAAAGGCAAGCACAGCACAACTTCAGACCATCTTACTCTTTCACGAAGCAGAGTGAAGTCTGCTGCAAGTGAAAGGAGGACAAGAAAGTGACTCCACTCGTATAGAGAAGCAGAAAGGAAGCAGGATGCAGCAGGGAAGCAGAAGCTGGAAACATCCTAAAATGGATAGCAGTCTGGTTACCTACTTGGGATCTACAGTTTGTTTCTCAGAGGAGCAGTATTTTGGGGGGGGGAAGGGTCTCAATTTCTGTCTGTTGAATCCATTGACCATCTGCTTACAGCAGACCCAGGCTTTATGTGTCTAGTTTGGGGAAGCAGATGGGAGTGGGGTGATGTGAGTCTATGAAATATGCTCAGCCCCTAACCCGGTATTGGGCTCTCCGAAAACACAGATGACTTCTTGGGTGTTTTCCATGTGTACCTCTCTCCCTCATTAGGCTACACCTGGGTCATTAATCCTGCACCTTGGACGTTCTTACTCTTTGCAAACGTTTGCTGAGGACTATCATGGAACTGGTCAATCAATTATATAGATCACTATGATCATAAGAACATGGAAGTACACATTTTGTAAAATGACAGGTTATTGGGCAACCATTCTACATATACTAATTTAAACTCTAGAAAACAGGCTTAAGAATATGTATTTTGTCCAAGCACCCCAAGCAATTCATACCCTCAGACAAGTCTAGGAAACACTGGCAGAAATACATAATAGCAATAACAATAATATTTATCATAGAAATAAATTAATTAAATAAAGATAATGGGTCCTGCCTTCAAAGAGCACACAATCAGGTAAAAGAGCATTCTTTAAAATAATCATTCCTGACTCAAAGATACTCAACTTGCTTTCTAAAATAACAATATAAATAACTACAGCTTCATTTTTAGCTTTATGACATTCATTTGTATGATTTCTGTGCAAGCATTTCTTGTGAGATTTGACTTGGAAATCCCCAAATGGAGACAGGTCACCAAAGAGAGAGCTCCAGACTGCTCCTGAGAGCATAAGCCCTTTCAGGGGACCCCCTGCAGAGCTGGGCTCAGGAAAGAAAAATGTAAACTTTTAAAAGAGTTTCTTTGGGTTTTGAAGAATATTTGCAGGCAGTTTGGGGAATGAATAAGAGTAAAAATCAGCCACCCCAGCAGAAGTTTATGATAAATGAGGCACTTAGTACACATTATGGAGACAAAAAACAAATGCCCCTGATTCAGTCAATAAGTAATACAGAACTTGGAGTAGCTGGGCAAATAGTTCTCAGAAATTACCGGACAATCAAAATCCTGTTTGGCTGTAAATTGTGCATTGCCACCGTACCAGCTGCCCAATCTCCCTCACCACTCTGCATTGGCACCTCTGCCTCTTTAGCCACCATTACCCCTCCACTGGAGAACCCTTCTCTTCTTCACCCACTGTGCTTGGCTCCCTTTCAAATGTTCTCACCCTACTGTGGGGAGCTTATCATCAGACCATGAGACATTCATGCATGCTCTGATGGTAGGGACACAATGAAGTTCTTTCTACATGGTGCCAAGATAATCAGAAGCCTTGTTAGAAGGGAAAAATCAGTCTGATTGACAGTCAGTAGATACAAAGACTAAATGATGGACTGCATTTATCACTTTTCAGCTAGCGCATTTTGATGTTAAATATTATTGAATCTGGGGGATTACAAGGTTCAGAGTTTTTGTTTCAAATTTGTTTGTTTGCTTGTTTGTTTTGTCTTGTGTAGCAGTGGGGTTTATTTTTCCAATGAGCTGTTATGCAGAAGCCTAATATACAATGTATGCAAGTAGAAGTGCTCTGGAAAGAGGAGGGAAAGAGATCAAATGCAGAAGCCTAATATACAATGTATGCAAGTAGAAGTGCTCTGGAAAGAGGAGGGAAAGAGATCAGATTCCTGCTTCTCCTTGCCCTTCTTTTTCTTCAGTGGCTCCTATCACCTCCACAGATGCTGAAGACCCAGAAGAAAAACCTAATTGAAAACCACTTTTCCCTCCAAGCCCCTTGTTTTACAAGCAATGAAACTGAGACTCAGAGAATGGAATTGCCTGCCTGACTTCTTGCAATGGCAGCAGAACTGGAAGCAGAACTCAAGTCCCTGGAATTCCATTCATTGCCTTTGTCTCCACACCAAAGGGCCAGAGGCTCTCCACTTCATGGGTTCTCATCACCCCAGGACAGTGAGCAAGGTGGCAAGAGGAGGCAGCAGCTGTTTCTTAGGCAGGCCATCTAATGCACCCTGCACCTACCCACTGCTTTCTTTGTACGTATGTTCTCATTTTGTTGAGGTTCTGAGTTGGATTAAGGTCAAACCCAATGATGTAACCCTTTCTAAACCAGAAAGATATCCTGAAAGAAGACAAAATGGAAAGTTACCATTTTCTTCTTCAGTCCACCATCAATTTCTGCCTACTCTAACCAGACCTGCCTATCAAGGAAGCAAGTGTTCACAAAGCTCTCTGTGATCCTTTCTTCATCCCTCTACCTCCTTCTCAATCACAGATCCAGTCCACATCTCCACATCTGCATTTGTCACTCTTCCCCTCTCCATCAAATATTCTTAGCTTCTGTCCAGATTCTTTACCCTACCCTGGAGAGCCTCTGCTGTTATTATTGGCCAATAAGGTATTAATATATTAGTTGCTTCAAAGTGCATTTTTTAATGAGGGTCGTGGATGTTCATTTAGCGGAATTTGATAGTGACAATACATTGACATTGGTAAGGTTAATGATTCAATGCTTTATTCCATTGAACAAGTTGAACAACACTTAGCACATTGATCCACAATGTCATACAATCCATCTTTGCTATTACTTTAATGGTCCCATGGCATCAATGCCCTTTAAGTAATTGTCAGTGTGAAAAGATGGACTTGGCCTTGTCATGTCAGATTAGAACTATACTGAATTGTGAAAAATTTTTGTCTTTTTAAAAATTCTTTCTTTCCCCTCATTGTACGTCCTTCTGATTGAATAGGGAGGCATGGGCTTGTAGATGTAGGAGGGACAGTCTGGCTATATAGTGAAGAGACAGATTGGGCATGCAGAGACACAATGATCTACATTTTCTAAACCCTGATTTTCATCCTGCATCAGACCTGCATGACCTTGGACAGGCTTGTTAGCTTCCTTAGATCTCTATGCTTTCATTTTTAAAAGTGGAAATAGTTAATGAAATCTACTTGTCCCACTTACTTCACAAATGATGAGTCTTGGCTTTAAGGCATGATGCTCTGCCCCTGGCTCCAAAGAGATGACAGAAGAGAGAGAAAAGAATGGCTGGAATCTCACCTGGACCCTGCCCACCAGGAGATAGGTAGATAAAAGTTGGGGATACTATACCAGGGGCCAACTCTGGGTGACAGCTTAGATGGCTACAGTGTCTAAGGTCTTGACAAGCCCATGCATCTTCCAGAAGAGGGTACTGAGAGCCTGACCAGCTAGGCAGAACACATTTCTAGAGAATAACAGTGACACCAAACAGGCAGTCATTACTCTGAAATATATCCTTGGGACATAGTTGTCCAGCAGGGCTGAACTCAGGGCAGGCCTCCTGACTTGAAGGTGACCATTAGATGGGTAAAATCCTTGAAAAGGAGACCTCGGCAGACAAGAGGATGAGCTATGGCTTGGGGACTACACAGGGTCCAGCAGTTTCCCTGAGTAGAGATATCTCATGATGTTTTGGCAGGAGCGATTCTAATGGTAGTTGGGTGACTGAACATAGTTAAGTCTTAAGCCTACAAACTCACTAGATTAAGAATTAAGTCTATCCAAAGTCCTGCCTTGGTCAGTACTACCTAAGAATTTGAGTGAGGATGCAGAAAGAGGAGAGCTCTAAGCTAGTGAGCAAGAAGCCCCACAGCACCCTATGTGAAGGCTGTGGAGGTGGCATATTGAACATGGCTTTACCCATTGCTTGCTGGATGGCTTTGACAACTGAGCAGGTTACTAAACAGCTCCAAGTTTCATTTTTCTCTTTTGCAAAAGGGGAAGCAAAACTACCTCACAGGGGCTTTGGGAGATTAGTTGGTACTTGTATGGGGTGGGGTGGGGCTTGGCTAAGGAAGCATCAAATTTTTGTTTGAAAGGAATGAAATGAGGCAGAAGAAGAGGTATGAAGTATGTTTAACATCATCCATTTAACAGACCTGCTATGCACCAGACACTAAGACTTGAGAAAACAAAGATAGACCATATGCTATCCCTGCCCCCAAGTCGCCCACAATCTAAGAGAGGAGACAGACTGTGTATTTTGATGTCAACTCTGAAATATTTAGTCCTAAAGAAAGGAAAATGTTAGCAATCTCCAGGAAGGAAAAACTGTAGGGCCTCTTTCTTTCCATCATCTCACTCACTCCCACAGCACGTTTCTAATTCTGCCTGTGGCTGGATGGGTGAGTTTCACTCTGGAGGAAATTATTAGGGAGCCACATTTGGCTGCAGAACTAACCCATGTTCTGTAATAAATTTTGCCAATAAAGTTGGTATTTTTATTTCCATCTGTTTGACAACTGTGTCTTATTTCTCAATTGATTCTGAATTCAATAGGGGAAGAAAGGGGGTGTTATTTATTGGTTTCCACAAAATCCAACATGATACAGGTTACTGTACAGCAGAAGTATGTGCAAGGCAGAGAAATTGTATGCAGCATGGACAGATTTATTCTATATGGTGTGTGTGTGTGTGTGTGTGTGTGTGCACGCGCAGAGTCAGGGGAAGATTTACAAAAGTGGGGGATGAGTGGCTAAAGAAAGAATGATTAGGAAAATGGAAAGAAAAAAAGAAGAGCACCCCACACACATCCATAAAACAGCAAGTACAGGGGCTGGAAGGTGAGAAAGAGCACATGCAAAAAAATTTCAGAAAGGATCAGATGTTGTGTAAGTGTTCAGTAGGAGTGTAAGTATCGTTTGGTCAATATTGTACCAAAGAACCCATATCTTCCAAGGGAACATTTCACAGATGTCTCCGTGTTGGAATTAACAATGCCATAGTAAACCCAAGGAAATATCCTTACCAGAGCTGGCCCAGTGCAAAGCGGAATGACACGAAAGTATATTTTGGGGCATTGTTTTACCTCAACAACTCGGAATCTTGGGTTTGGGTCTCATCATACCATTATCAGCACAAACTTTGTGGGGCCTCAGTTTCCACGTGTAAAACAACAGTATTACATAATCTCTAAGTCTTCTTCCAGCTCTGACATTCCATGGACTTCTCATCCTTTCACAGTTTCTTTTTTCCCCAATCAGTCCTTTCCTGCTGAACTCTCAACAGAGAACCCTAGTCTCAAGATCTGTACGGATTCATTATCAGTGTCTCCGATCTAACTTTGCCAATATGTGGGAACACAGCCCTGTAAAACGTCACTTGGCACTTATTTAAGCACTTCCTTATTCTCCACACAGTAAGGTATGGTCAATTTTTTAAAGAGGGAACAAATATTGAGCTGAGCCATTATTTGATTTTAGAATTAAATTTAATTCTTGAAGTCCTTCTTTTTCTCTTAAGAACTCCATCATCCAATAGTCATATGTATAGACCCATAAAAAAGGGTAATGCCAAGGGTGTTCTGAAAATACGGCAAGTGTGGAATGTTTATTCCTTGAGGGTGAGTTTCTCAACCCTGGCATTACTGACATTTTGGGCTGGATAATTGTTATGGGGGCTGTCCTGTGCCTTGTAGGATGCACAGAAGCATCTCTGGCCTTTATTCCCTGATGCCATAGAACCCCTCCCCAGTTGTGACAACAAATGGCATTTCCCCAGGCATTTCCCAATGTGCCCTAGGGATCAAGATTGAGAACCATTGTCTTAGGAGGTTCCAATTCCCTCTACCTAAGGTGAGTAAATCGATTGTAAGCACACATGCATGTCCTCAGAGAGGAGTTAAAGAATGTATTTCTCTTTGATACTATTCATTCCTTCGTTAATTCAACTAATGGAGTTCTTACCGGATGTTGGCTACAATTCTTGGTTATTTAAATTCTCATTTTGGAATCCTTAACTCTATCCATTTTTAAGCCTGATAATGCTGGCTTTTTCCTACGTCTCCTTAGCTGTTTCTCACATCACCACCACCACCACCACAGCCATTACTGTTGTTCATGATCCTAAAGCTTACTGATTCCCGTCTCTGAGCTTCCACACCTGCCACTCACCCACAGGAAATCATACGCACCAGTGAAACTCTGAGGGCCTGAAAGAAAGGCCTTGAATTCTAGTTTTGGTTCTGTCCCTTACTAGCTGTGTGACCTTAAAAATGTGTGTGCCTCTCTGAGTGTCATAATCTCACCTATAAAATGAGAATGACAGTGGCACATCCCTGCCTACCCATCCTGGTTGTTTTGAGAAATAAGAAAATGGCAGAGGAAGTGCTTTGAAAACTATGAAGCACTGTACAAAAGAGAAAGATTGTTATTATCATGATCATTATCTGTAGAACAAAAGATTTGGAAAGGAAAAGAGTATTAGCACAAACTGCTTATCCAGCGGACAGAAAGGCAGATGACGGAGCAAAACAATAATCACTCAGATTGGGCACAGGATAAGAAACTGGAGAAGAAAAGCACAGTCTCTTTGCTGTTTTGAGGGCAAGTACACTCCCTTCCTCCAGGAATGGAAGCTAAGACACCCCAGGAATGGAAGCTAAGACAAGACGCCCCAGCACGGTTGTGAGAAGGGACTTTATTGGGCCCCTACACAGGGCTGCTTGATGAGGCCTGGGTCTGCTTTCAAGTACTACTGCAAAAAGCACAGCTGTTCCGTGCAGAGGGAACCTCAAGGAGATAGTCTGTTCATGTGCCTTAGGTACTTACTTACAATGTGCCAGTCACTGTGCTTGGGGTGATTCCTGAGGATGCTCTCATCAGCAATGCATCCAGAAAGGATGGGAAAGTCTACACTCCCCGCCCAGCCCAAGCTGTCTCGTCTATGCTAGAGCACCTGTCTCTGCCTCAGTGTCCCAAGGTAAGATCTCTATATTCCATAAGGAAAACGTGGTAACCTTTGGAAATGTATTACAGCATGAAACATGGAGTCTGTGAAATCACTTTTGTAAATTGTGAAGCATGTGTCATGGTCCTATTTTTTATATTATAAAAATGATGATGATGATAGTGGGCATGTATATATAATGCTTAGTATGTGCCAGGACTATTCTAAATGCTTTAACGTTCATTCACCAATTAACAGAAACTGAAAGTGAAGATAAATATGAGTAGCATTGCACAGAGGGGTCTACCAAGCCCCACCATCACCCGGCTTTTTTTTTTTTTTTTTACTATTTCCATGGTTCTCTATATTTTTTGATTTTCAATGAAAGGAGAACAAAAGTATGTCCAAAGTGGGCAAAAGTCCAGATAGTACCTAAGAAGAGCACTACCAGAAGCAGTGAAAATGAACACATCATACTAATTAAGTAAACAAGAGGACAAGGGATAGTGGCTGAGGCTGGGAGGTTCACACTGCAGAATCTACGGCCTCCAAGGACAGAGCCAGTCAGCAACTATGGAACAAGGGGAAACTCACCTGCAAATGTGGAGTTAGCAGCCCTAGAGGAAGTTGGAGAAGATACCAGTTTACAAGACACCATAGGGAATTTCCCTTTTGTACTCAGGTAGAGATCTTCGGGGACTGAATCTTCCCATGATTCTTTGAATGGTAAGAGAATGATTAAATAACCGTTGTTTCCTTATGTACAGAGATACATGACCTACAGATAGGACCGTCAGGGTCCTGTAAAGAGACATTTTCTTTGGCACTGAAGGAAAATGTTTTACTGCCCAACAAGGGCAACATGGTATTCTAGTGGTATTCAATTTTTTATTTCCCCTATCCCCGACTAAAGAAACCATTGTACCCAGAGATCTCCACTTTTCTTTTTTGTGTGTGAGATATCCACTTTTGAGGATAGTTTGTGAACACAAGTCATTTTGATACCTGGAAGTTGTGCTTTTTTATTTTGCTTGAGGTCAAGTCCTTCTTTCTGACCCAGCAAACATTTCATGTTCGCTAAAACAAGAAGGAAAGAGAGGCAGCATTCGCTGATGTCCTGGCTGTAGGCCATGGGAGCCCAGGGCTGACAGCGGGCTGTGGTTTAAATCTGAAAGGATGTCCCGTTCAGTGTGGGCATGGTCTTCGTTTCAATCATTTAGCACCCTGACTTGACCCTCAGGCTTCTGTAGTCCAAGGGAACATCTTTGGCAGTTAAAGATTCCTTTTCTCAGCCAAATACAATGCCTCTTATATTTAAAACCTCCAAGTCTGGGCATAGTGGTTCATGCTGGTAATCCCAGCACTTTGAAAGGCTGAAGTGGCAGGATGGCTTAAACCCAGGAGTTTGAGACCAGCCTGGGCAATGTAGCAAGACCTCCTCTCTATTTAAAATAAAAAAGATTTTAAAATACATAAAACCACCTAAAAATTTATCTTTTTGTATGTTAGTGTACTCCCCTGTTTAGCCCTTAAATAGCATTCCACTTAGTACTTAAAACAACTGTGAAAAGGCAGGCATTATCATTATTATCATCACCCCATTTTACAGCTGATAAAATGAGGCTGTGAGTGAGCAAATAACATTTCCAAGATCACCCAAGATCAGAAAAGGATGGAGTAGAATCTCAGCCCAAATGACGTTTAGAGTTCGCAGACTTTGAAGAAAGACCATGATCTTCACATTTCACCTGACTGCATTCATTTATTGGCTCTGGGTTTGGTAACTTCTCTTTGAAGGCCTAGTCTGCCTCACCCTCTAACAATCTGAACCCTATGATGGCACTGGCTGGGTTCTGAGGCATCTGGGGGCCCATAACTCCCATCTCCTGTGGCTGCTTCTTTCATAGCTGTATACCAAGCCATCAGAAGGGTTCCCATGGCTTTTGATGCAGCTGCTTGGAACACAAAGAGCCCCGAGGAGCCTAAGAGTAGAGCAGTGGCACTAAACCTCCTGACACTGGGTGTGGGGTCTGTACTTTTCTCACTATCTCCTTTCCTTCTAAATTACTTTTGATTATACAGCATCTGCTTCCTTGCGACATGCATATGCTTCTCTCCCTAAATCTGAATGCCTGTCGAGTAGCCCATACAGAGAGCTGCATACAAATGCACAGCTGAAAGTTGTCTTTAGAAGCCTTCCATAAATCAGATCTACAAGCTCAGCTAGCACATCTCTGGGAGGTGGCAGATAGCAGCACAGGCAAAGACAGAAAGTGCCAGACTCCCCCAATTATCTGATAGCTCAGAATCTTTCCATTCCTCTGGGTGCAGGCAGAGAGAGCAGGCAATCAGTAGGAAGAGACCTTCCTGCCTTCTACTGGGTGATATGTGGTCTCCCAGGCAGTAGAAGAAAAAGAGGGCATCTGTGATGTTAGGAGGAGCCCACAAAGCTCACAGAGGAAGACGCAGACAATGCTCTGGTGTTGGTAAACCCCCGTGTTGGTGCATCTGCAGCTTCCCATATTCCAATCTCATTCTGCTCACTGGATGCAGTCACTAGTGTTCCCACTTTAGCCCCTAAATCCTGCTCCGCTGTGGTGTCCTTGTAGACATTACCACTTTCTCACTCATCTTTGTTTCTTTATCTTCCTGTAGACTTACCATGTTTCTTACAGAAACTTATATTGAAAAAATATTGGTACAGTTGATTTTATTGAGATGGTTTGATCTGTGTTGGTTGGCTATATGGAAATTTACAACAAAATAAATAATACAGAAATAATTATTAAAGCCAAGACCCCAAGAAGGCCTAGTGTGAGCAAAGAAATATGACAGACTAAGTAAGCCAGCTCTTCTTGGAGAGGATAGAGAAGCCATTGATGACTTCCTTTCTCTAAGAAAAGTTTTTGGGAAGGGACTGGGCAGAACTGAGGGCCAGTCAGTCCTGTGTCCCAGGGGCCTGTCCAGGCCAGGGTGGGAGACTTCTCCTTCTTAGAATTTCAGTGTTTGAAGCCAGGGAGCAATTAAAGAAAACAGGCTCTTACTGCAAGCCAGGCACTTTAAATGGATTATCTTTGTTTTAACAGCTTTATGGAGGTATAATTGACATACAATAAACCACACATATTTAAAATACACAATTTGATAAAGTTTGACATCTATATACCAATAACATTTTCACCATGATCAATACAGTGAACATATTTATCAGCCTCCAAAATTTCCTTGTACTCTCCCTCCTGCACCTCCTCACTCTCCTCCCCAGACAACTATTGATCTGCTTTCTGTTGCTGTGGATTTATTTGCATTTTCTAATGTCTTAAAATAAATGGATTCATACAGTTTGTACTCAGCAGGTCATTCCATTATATTGCTGAGTAGTACATACCACAATTTGTTTATTTATTCACCTGTTGATAGGCATTTGGATTATTTTCTGCTTTGCACAGTTACAAATAAAACTGCTATGAACACTTGTATACAAGTCTTTATATGAACATGTGCTTTTAATTCTGTTGGGTAAATACCTAAGAGTGTAATGCCTAGATCATGTGGTAGACGTCTGCTGAATGTTTAAGAAACTGTCAACCATTCTGCAAAGTGGTTATACCATGTTACATTAACACCACCAGAGCATGAGCATTCCGAATCCAATATATCTTTGCTGACACTTAGTCATTTTAATTTTAGCTAATCTAACAGGTAGTGGTATACCACTGTGGTTTTAATTTGCACTTTTCTAATGACTAATGATGTTGCATATCATTTCATGTGCTTATTTGCCATCTGTGGTGAGTTCAAATCTTTTGCCCATTTTAAATTTATTTTTTATTATTGAAACTTTTCAAGATCAACTTTATTGAGAATTAATTTACATACATCTCAATGAGTTTCAACAAACGTATTCACCTCGGTAGCTACCACCACAGTCAAGATACAGAAGATTTCCATCACTTCATAAAGTCCTGCCTTCTTTTAGAGGGCCCATTCTTTTATATGTGTGTGTGTGTGTATTTAATAAGAGCTTTATTGAGATATAATTTAGATATCACAAAATTTACCCATTTAAAGTATGCAAGTCAGTGCTTTTTAGCATATTAACAGATTTTAAATCATCACCATAATCAATTTTAGAACATTTCATCTCCTTATACACATTAGCAGTCACTCCCCATTTCCCATCCATCACCTAACAAGCACTACACAACCGCTAATTTGCTTTCTGTCTCTAGAGATTTGCCTATTCTGGACATTTCATACAAATGTAATAATACAGTAAGTAATCCTTTGTGGCTGTCTTCCTTCATGTAGCATAATGATTTCAAGGTCCATTCGTGTTATAGTATATATTAGTGCTTCATTGATTTGTATTGACAAATAACATTCCATTGTGTGACTGGAGCACACACATTTTATTTATTCATTCATCAGTTGATGGACGTTTGTGTTTCCCTTTTTTGGCTTTTATGAATAATGCTGTTATGAACATTTGTGTATAAGTGTTTGTATAGATATATACTTTCTTTTATTTTGAGTGTATACCTAGGAGTAGAGTTGCTAGGTCATATGGTACTTCTAGACTTAATGTTTCAAGACATGGATGTGTTATTTTCCTGAGCTGTACCATTTCATATTCCCACCGGCACTGTATAAGGGCTCTGATGTCTCCACATTCCTTAGATATTTGTCATGATCTGTCTTTCTTATTATAGCCATCCTAGCGAGTATGATGTGGCAATACACTGTAGTTTTGATTTGGATTTCTCTGATGGCTAATGATGTTGAGCACCTTTTCATGGGTTTATTGGCCATTTTTATAACTTCTTTGGAGAAATGCCTATTCAGATTCTTTGCCCATTTTAAAATTGGTTTACTTGTCTTATTATTGAGCTGTTAAATGTTTTTTATGTATTCTAGATACAAGTCTCTTATCAAATATGTGATCTGCAAAAATTCTATTTCATTTTGTGGGTTATCTTTTCATTTTCTTGTTGATATCCTTTAAAGCTCAAAGTTTTAATTTTGTTGACGTCTTCTTATTGGTGAGATTTAAGAGTTCTATGCATATTCTAGATTCAAGTCTTTTATTAAATATGTGCTCTGAAAATATTTTTCTCCCAGTCTAATTTGTCCTTTCATTCTTTCCAAAGTAACTTTTGAAAAGCAGAAGTTTTTAATTTTCATGAAGTTTAATTTAACAATACTTTTCTTAGATTATGCTTTTGGTATAAAATTATCTCAGAAATTTTTACCTAATCCAAGATCATAGACATTTTATCCTATATTTTCTTCTAAAAGTATTTTACATTTGGAACTATAATCAATGTGAGTTAATTTTGCAAAATTATGCAAATTGAACTTTGTTTTGTTTTGTTGGCATAAGAATATCCAATTGTTGGCTGGGCGCAGTGGCTCAAGCCTGTAATCCCAGCACTTTGGGAGGCCAAGACGGGCGGATCACGAGGTCAGGAGATCGAGACCATCCTGGTTGTCATGGTGAAACTCCATCTCTACTAAAAAATACAAAAAAACTAGCCGGGTGAGGTGGCGGGCGCCTATAATCCCATCTACTCGGGAGGCTGAGGCAGGAGAATGGCGTAAACCCAGGAGGCAGAGCTTGCCGTGAGCTGAGATCCAGCCACTGCACTCCAGCCTGAGCGACAGAGCAAGACTCTGTCTCAAAAAAAAAAAAAAAAAAAATCAATTGTTTAGCACCATTTGTTGAAAAGACCATCCTTTCTTCACTGAATTGCTTTTACGTCTTTGTCAAAAACCTGTTTTCCATGTATCTGCAGGTCTCTGGACTCTAGTATTTTCCAATGATACTTCTGTCTGTCTTTATATCAATACCACACTGTCTTGACTGCTGTACCTTTTATTAGTCTTGAAATCAGGTAGTGTTTCGTCTCAGCTTTTGTTCCACTTTTTTTAAAATTGTTTTGGCTATTCTAGATTTATTTATTTATTTATTTATTTTTGCATTTCCAGTGAATTTTAGAATTAGCTTGTCAATTTCTACAAGAAAGCCTGCTGAATTTTTGATTGTGATTACATTAATTTTATAAATTAATTTAGGGACAGTTGACATCTTACAAATATTAACTCTCCCAGCCCATGATAGGGTATATCTATTTCAGTCTTGTTTAATGTTTCTCAACAATATCTTATAGTTTTCAGTGTATACTTTTTAACATCTTTTGTCACATTTGTCATACTTTTGATGCTATTGTAAATGGTACTGCTATTTAATTTCCATATCTATTTGTTCATTGCTAGCATATAAAAATACAACTGATTTCTTTATATTGACCTTGTATCATATCTTAGTAAACTCACTTATTAGTTTTAGTATTATAGCTTTTTTGTAGATTCCATCAGATTTTCTGTTATCAGAAGTTATCAACCGGGAGTGGTTTTTACCCCTCTGGGGAGACATAAAACAATGTTTGGATACATTTTCATTTGTCATCTCTTGGAGGCAGGAGGGGCAGTGCTACCAGCATCTAGTGGGCAGAGGCCAGAGATTCTGCTAAACATCTTACAATACACAGGACAGCCCCCCCACAACAAAGGATTATCAGGACCAAAATGTCCAGCAGAGGTTGAAAAAGACCATTCTACATAGACAATTATGTACTCTACAAATAAAGACAATTTTACTTCCTCCTTTCCAATTTTTTTTACTTCTTTTTCTTGCCTGATTACACTAATCAGAATTTCTAATGTTTAATAGAAAAGGGGGAAGCAGATGCATTTCCCTTATTCTTGATATTAGAGGGAAATAATTCAGTCTTTCACTAGGAAGTATGATGTCAGTTGTAGATACTTTTGTAGATGCCCTTTATCAGGTTGAAAAATATCCTTTCTATTCCTAGTTTGCTAAGAGTTTTTTCAGGAATGGATGTTAGATTTTGTTACATGCTTTTTCTGTCTCTATTGAGATGATCATATAGTTTTTCTTTTTTCTTTTATTAATATGATAAATTCAATGGATTGATTTTAAATATTAAACGTGTGCTTTTTTATGATAAACCCCTCTGCTTCAAGATGTGTTTTGATTTTTATGTAAGACTGGATTGGATTTGACAAATTTTTTGAAAACTTTTGTATCTATGTTCACAAGATGGTCTGTAGTTTTATTTATTTCTAATGTCATCTGGTTTTGCTATCTGATTTTGGTAATGCCAGCCTGAAAGGATGAGATGAAAATTATTTCTTCATCTTCAATTTTCTGGATCAGTTTATGCGGAATTGATATTAACTCTTTTTTTTTTTTTTTTTTTTTTTTTTAAGACGGAATTTCTCTCTCTCTGTCTTCCAGGCTGGAGTGCAGTGATGCAATCTCGGCTCACTGCAACCTCTGCCTCCTGTGTTCAAGAGATTCTCCTGCCTCAGCCTCCCGAGTAGCTGGGACTACAGGCATGCACTACCATGCCCAGCTAACTTTTGTATTTTTAGTAGAGATGGGGTTTCACCATATCGGCCAGGCTGGTCTCAAACTCCTGACCTCATGATCTGCCCCCCTCAGCCTCCCAAGGTGCTGGGATTATAGGCATGAGACACTGTGCCCATCCAACTCTTTTTTAATTATTTGAGAGAATTCACCAGTGAGGGTGTCTGAGCCTAAAGTTTTCTCTGTAGATGTTTTAACTACAAATTCAAGGTCTTTATGTGCTATAGGACTATTCAGGTTATTTATACCTTCTTAAGTAAGCATTAGTAGTTTATACCTTTCAAGAAACTTGTCAGCCTCTTCTGAGATTGAAATTTATCAAATTGTTCACAATATTTCCTCATTGTCTTTTTAATATCAGTGGATCTGTAGTGATGTCACTTCTCATTCCTGACGTTGGTAGCTTGTTTCTTCTCTCTTTGATTCCTGATCAGTGTTGTTTGTTCTTGGAGATAAATAAAATTGACAACTCTCTAGCCAGACTCTTTTCTATTTTGTTGATTTTTGCTTTAACAGTTATTATTTTCCTTCTTTTTACTTTAGGTTTAGGAGCCCTTATTTTCCTAGTTTATTAACATAAAAGGTGACATCACTGATTTGAGATTTTTTTATTAATAAATATGGTTAGTGCTATAATTTTCCCCCTAAATACTGCCACAGCAGCATCCCATAAAGTCTAATATGTTATACTTGTTTTCAATTCAAAATACTTTTGATATTTTTCCTTCACCTGATGGATTATTCAGAAGTATATTTTAGTTTCTAAATGCTTGGTTATTTTCTAGATATCTTTATGTTATTGATTTCTAATTTAATTTCATTGTAGCCAGATAACACATTTTCTAGTATTGGAATCCTTTTAAATTTATTAAGACTTGTTTTATGGCCCAGGATATGGTCTATCTTGCTCATGGAACCATCTGGCAATGTGCAATAAAAAGCAGGTTCCCAGTCACAGGACAGCCATTCAAAGGCAGGCTTCTATCCCTGACAAAAATTTAATGTTCCATGTGCACTTAAAAAGGTATACATTTCACTGTTATTGGGTGAGGCTGTTCTATAAATGTCATCAGGCCAAGTTAGTTGACAGTGTTGTTCAAGTCTACTATATCCTTGCTGATTGTCTGTCTGGAGTCTATGGCTTTATAGTTTTCATCAACTTTAGAAAAAATTTTGTCCATTGTACCTTCAAATATTTTTTCTGACTCCTCTCTACCCTTTTTTCAGAAACTTCAATCACATGTATACCAGGCTGCTTGAAGTTTTCACATGGCTGTTCCCATTTTTTTTAGTTCTTTTTTCTTCCTCTGTGTATTTCATTTTGGGAAGTTTCTATTGCTGTATCTTACAATTTACTAATCTTTTCCTGTGCAATGTCTGTCTACTCTGCCATTAATCCTATCCAGTGCATTTTTTATATCAGACATTGTTTGATTGCTTTTTCTCTCTAGAAGTCTGTTCAGGTGTTTTGTATATCTTCCATGGCTCTATTTAATTTTTTGAACATGCAAATACAGTTGTAATAACTGTTTAGTCATTGTCTAATTCCAACATCTACATCATTTCTTGATCATTTTCTATTCTTTTCCTCATATTTTTCTGCTTCTTTGTGTTTTCATAATCATTACTGTGTTCCAAACATTATGAATTTTACCTTATTGGGTGCTGCATATTTTTGTATTCCCAGAAATATTCTCAAGCTTTGTTCTTGGACATAGTTAAGTTACTTGGAAACAGTGTGATCCTTTTGAGTCTTGCTTTTAGATGTGTTAGATTGAGCTAGAGCAGTGTTCAGACTAGGGCCAAGTGTTCTCCATTACTGGGGCCAGACCTTCCTGAGTATGCCACCCTGTGCCTCACTTATTATTGGTTTCTCCAGTCTTGGTGGTGGAGCAGGCACTATCTGTAGCACTGTCATAACCCACAACACTATTCTCTGTAGCCTTCTAGATGACTATTTCTTAGGTCTCAATTATTTTTCTAACATTCAGGTGGTTGATCAGTACTCTGCCAGATACTTGAGACAGACCCTTTGTGGATCCTGAGGTTCTCTCTGGGTAGCTCTCCTTCGTAGTATTTGGTCTCTTGTCTCACAAACTCCAGCCACACTAGACTCCTCGCACCCTCCCCTCTGTCTCCTCAAGTCATGAAATTTGCCAAGCTCTGCCTGAGTTTCCTCTGCTTACATCACAGACTAAAATCCCCTCAACGGAGTAAGCTGGGCTCCCCTCATTTATTTTCTCTCTCTCAGGGGTCACAGCCCTCTGTTGCTTGATGTCCAGTCTCTTGAAACTATTGTTTTATATATTTTGTCTGTTTATCCTTTCTTTGCATCACACAGGATGGTGAACCCAGACCCTCTTACTCCATCTTGTCCAGAGGTAAAAGCCTCTAACTACATCATCTTTCAAATTTCACGACCACTCTGTAAGCACTAAATTCATATTAAAATTATGCTTACTTTCTGGAAAGATAATTTGAAGGACAGAGAGATTAAGTGAGCTGTCCAGGATTCACACCTAGATCTATGTGAGGTCAGAGTCCATGCTGGGAGTTATCATCAGACTTGCCTCTCTAGGTTTGTGACACCCTCCTAACACTTACAGGTATGCTTACCTAGCCCAAGACCAACCCCGAGTCAGCCTCACTTGAGGTTCACTTCTGACCACACTCAGGCACTCAGTTACTTCTTCAATCCTGGTCCATTCAGTAGTGAGCATGGGTGGTAAGAGAAGAGGATATGAATATGCAGTTCCAGATCCCAGTGAGGAAGTTAAAGTTGGAAATGGGGATCTAGCAAGTGATACCTGGTGGTCCTATCTAGTGATCTTCAATAGAAAGCCAGGCTTCAAGCCACAGGACAGCCATCCAAGGGCAGGTTTTCCATTACGGGAAAAACTTGGTAAGATTTAAAGGCAGAAGAAAAACTTGGACAGGGATCAAAATAGAATTACAGTTTTCTAATGTAAGTTTCAAATAAAAGTATAGTTTTTTAATATAAGTTGTAATTTGGGGATAAGATGAAGGTAAAAGCCTGTTTCTAGAATAGGTGTGCCATTGTTAAGGAGGTGGTGGATGGAAGAGAAAAATGAAGTCCAGGTGTGAGTACTGGGCAAGATATCCCCAGCCAGAATAACAGGGACAATGACTCAGTGCTAAGCCCACAATATGACAGTCTAGGATGGCTTAAGATCAGGATCTCAGAGCCTGGGCAGGCCTGGAATAACAGGAACAGAGATAGTAGACCAGCTGTGGAAAAGTAGAAATGAAGATCTTAAGGACTTCTTTGCCCCAAATGCCCTGTCATAATCACTTTACAAACCTCAGTGGAGACACTTGCATTAGTTAGAGAGAATCAGGCATTGAGAATGGCTCAGTCCATAGGGTGGTGATCATAAGTTCAAACTTACGCTCACAAGGCTATGAGCATTTGAAGAGGCAATTGTTCTGTATGGAGGATAGGTTCAACTGAAAGAGGACTGAAAAGTCTATGTTGCTACCGGGTTTTTCTGACTCAGGCCTAGGACGTGAAGGTCGTGGGTGAGAAAGGACCTTTAGAGCTGCTGCATCCACAGAGACCAGCAGTGATAGATCATAAGTCAGGTCAGCTCCCAGGCCACACTCTTTCCAGGAAATGGTATGGAGGCCTGCAGGAAAGGCCCACCCCAAGGGTGGTCAGTAGGAAGCAACACCATGGGAGATGTCCTCTACCCACCCTCGAATAAGAAATTCAGGTGGCCAGGCACGGTGGCTCTTGCCTGGAATCCCAGCACTTTGGGAGGGTAAGACTGGCAGATCATCAGGCCAGGAGTTCAAAATCAGCCTGGCCAGCATGGTAAAACCCCATCTCCACTAAAAATACAAAAATTAGCCAGGAATGGTGGTGCATACCTATAATCCCAGCTACTTGAGAGGCTGAGGCAAGAGAATTGCTTGAACCTGGAAGGCGGAAGTTGCAATGAGTCGAGATCGTGCCTGCCACTGCACTCCAGCCTGGGTAACAGAGCAAGACTCCATCTCAGTTTTAAAAAAAAAAAAGAAAAGAAAAGAAATTCAGGTATCCTTATAGGTTTGGCAGTGTGTCACAAATGATAGTGAGATTTCTTTAGTTCACAGCTGAATCATTCTCATCCTTCAGGTCTCAGCTCTAATATCTTCCTCTGAGAGGCCCTTCCTCACTACCTCTTCTCAAGTAGATTTTCTAGTTTCTCTGTGACTCCTCATTGCCTGTCTAGAACTTAACAGATGAGACCATGAATCCTGAGGTCGAATTGTCTGGATATAAGTCCAGATTCGGTCACAAATATGCTCTGTGAATTTTGGCAACTTATTAATATCTATTTGTCCACTTTCCGTTGATGAAGTGGTCATTATAGAACTTATCTCTAGGATTGTTGTGGAGACTTACTAGCTAAACATTAGGTTGAACCTATGAAACTGCCATTTTGGGAAGTCAAAAATGGTCATTTGTTAACAATTTCATATGGATCAGCCTGAAATATATGTGAGGCCTTAGACGTGGGCTAGTAAGCAGTATACAGAGGTATTAGGTATTATAAATCAATCTGTAATCATTTAAAAAAATTTTTTTAGAGATGGGGTCTCACTCTGTGGCCCAGGCTAAAACACAGTGGTGCAATTAACTCACCGCATCCACAAATTCCTAGCCTCAAGTGATCTGCTTGCCTTGGCCTCCCAAAGTGCTGGGATTATAGGCATGAATCACCTACTTATTTTGTTGATTCATTCATTGTTTATGCCCCACAGTGGAATGGAAGCCCCTAGATGGATCTTGGCCATCTTTGTCGCTCTATCCAGGGCACCTGGTACAGTCCCTGGCACACAATCACTGTTCAATAACTATTTACAAAAATTTAAATATTTCAAACTTAAATATTTATACATAAATTAAAATTTAAGATTTACAAATATTTAAATATTTATTGAACAAATGAATGGGACATTTGTTCTGGCCCCTCTAATGAAGACTGGGCACAAGGCTCCTGGTAGGAGGCGTATACCTGTGACCACTTCATTCTTTTGTCTCAATGGAGAAGTAAGGGAAAAAACAAGGCTGCAGGGTTCTGGTGCTAACCCACCTCACCTCCTTGCTTGCACTCAACCCTTGCTGGCATGGGCAGGGCTTGAGAGCGCTGATTGGTGTGTTGCCTGTGGGATTCAGCAGAGTCATGTGCTCCTGAGCTGAAGACAGCAGCCCTCACTTTCCCAAAACAAGCAGGATTGCAAAATGAATAAATAAGAAATACACCCCTGTGTCTGTGTGTTTGTTTGATGATTTGGGTTTGTATATTTCATTGCCATAATGATAGGGGTGAGCTAGGCTTTGGAGCCAAGTTCCCCTCTTCATCTGGATCGCCTGGGAGCCAGTCTGGAGGGACAATTAGTGAGTGAGAACCGCAGTAGGAATGAGTGTCTCTTATTGAATACACAGCTCAGGATCTAGGGGCTCATGTTTTTCTGACATAAAGACAGACTTATTTCAGGCTTATCTGAGCCAGCAGGTAGCTTGGCATTTTAGTAAAGTGTTTTCCTATGTTGCCTTGTCAAGTCCCGGCCACAGACTTTGCCAGGGGCGTAGACTCTGAGCTCCTAGCAAAGCCTCAGACTGCAGAGCCCAATTTGCCCACCCCATGCACTGAGTCCCTGTCTTTGCTTTGAAGAGTACGGTTTAAAAAACCAAACAAAAAAACCCACTGCTTTGTCTACCCATAGATGCATACTAGGCACAAGACGTGGGCTGGGTTTGTCCCTCTATGGAAGGCTTTGTGGTGTCATTACCCTGACATCTGTGCTGAGTCCCAGCAGCCCAATAACCATGAGGCTCAGCCACTGCTCCAAGGCCCAGAAAAGCAGTTAAGGGAAGTCAGGCTGCACATATCTATTAGACCTTGTAATGGTTCTTTTGAGAATTTTGCTCCTCTTCCCGCCAGTGTCTGTATCTGTGCATTTCCCGTATATGTTTTCTCTTTTCTTGTTGGATTGTTAATTCCCCATGCCCTTCCTTTCTCCAGTCAGCTCTTTAGTCTCTCTCCTCCTTTGCCATCACTTACTTCAGCATCTGGACCCAGCAGCCCAGCAGAGGCCCAGGTTGAATTTTTTGCCACTCACTCCTTTCCTCCCTGCACTGGTCCCCTCAGTCCAGCTAAGCATTTATTGCTTTCCCAAGCACTCCATGCCCTTTTTAATATCTTAGTTCCTTTCTTCATCCTGCTTCCTCTGCCTGAAAATTCTTTCTTAACCTTATATACTTGCCAAACTCCACATACCTTTGAAGTTGAGCTCAAAAGGTCACTTCCCTGACTCCTTAACACATTATCTCTTCCTGATTCAGCACTTTAGTATTATAGTGTAATTTCTTAGGATTTTTCTGGTAGACTGAGTGCTTCTTCAAGTTAAGGACTGTGCCTCATTTATTTCTATAGCCCTTGTTCCAAATATAGCACATAGATATTAGTAGGTACTCATTTAATATAAAAGTAAGTAATTGAATGAATGAATGGATGGAAGGATGAAGGTCTGCTGAGTATCAGATGCTTTCCTCTAAAAGCTGAGTGCTCCTAGGATTCTTAGTAATACCCTTCCCTCACCTAATGTATCATCTTAAAGAAAAACATCTCACATATAGACATCCTTGGACTTTTATCTTTTCCCTTTATTGTAGTCTTGTGTGTAGAATACAAATCAGAAGGAAATATATAGGGGTATCCCTCAAATGCAATGCCCCTATCCATTACTGACAGTCATCCACCAGAAATGTTTTTGTACCCTTAGCCTTTCAACTTTAAACATGGCAGTACTAGACTGCTTCTGTTTAACAGGAATTGTCAATTTCTGACAGCTGTCAAGTGTGGGGAAGATTGCCTTTTATTTTATTTCATTTTATTTTACTTCACTTGAGACAGGGTCTTGCTCTGTTACCCAGGTTAGAGTGTAGTTGTGTGATCACAGCTCACTACAGCCTCGACCTTTTGGGCTCAAGTGATCCTCCTACCTCAGCCTCCCATGTAGCTAGAACAACAGGTGAGAACCACCACACCCAGCTAATTTTTATATTTTTTTGTAGAGACATGGTCTCTTTGTGTTGCCCAGGCTAGTCTCAAACTCCTGGGCTCAGTGATCCTTCCACCTTAGACTTCCAAAGTGCTGTGATTACAGGTGTGAGCCACCATGCCTGGTGGAACTTTGCCTTTTAGATAGATAAAGAGATTTCCAAGGGGAAGGGAGACCATTGCTGGCCTTCAAAAGGAGCAAACAACCTACTGCCCTAGATTACTCCAGGTCCGCATGCCCCACATCTCCCCATGCCCCGCATCTCCCCAGGCAGGATCCTTGTTAGCTCTTATTTGCTTAACAGTCTCCATCAATCATGCAAGACCTCAGTTCTCACACCTGCCCCATTCAGTTTTTACATTTTTCATTATATTATTCCAGAATGTAACCTTGGCCATGCTCCTGACTTCATTCCAATGGAAAAACTCCTTTTTAGTATGTGGCTGTTCTTCTCCCGGCATTTTGACACCTAGCCCATCCCCAGGTTTACTATTCATCTCAGATTGCCTGGGACAGTCCCAGTTAACACATGTTGTCCCAGTGTAATTATTAATAGCACCCTCTTTTATTCTTATAAGTGTTCCAATGTGGATGACAAATTATATGACCACCCTACCCATCTCTGCCTTTTCCTCCTTTTGTCTCGGAACTGACAGCTCACTTACTTGTCATACTCACCTTGTAATAGGCTGAGATAGGACAATTCCCATCCTGACCTACTTCTGTCTATTCCACAGCACTTGGATTGCTGGGCAGAGTCAGTAAACATGTTAGAACGGAATTTCTGCCTCCTGTCCATGTTCCATAGACAAATATGTCCATGCTCAGCATGCGCATGTGCACACATGCACACACACACACACACACATGCACACGTACATGCACACAATGGAAACAACATTAGCATCCTCGTTTTTCACAAAGAGATCTCCACGTGGTATAAAGTAGAGGAGAAAATGGTCTGGCAGCATTGTGATGATAGATGTCAAACAGTGACACAGAAAAGAATTATAAAGGACCAAAAAGCTAGGGCCAGACAGTGATCAAACTATTTTCTTCCAATGGGATGCAATCCATTTTCCTTTCAAACCTCACACCATAAAGGGAATAGACATTTTTTGCACAGACATGGGCACAAATAATGCTCACAAGGTCTTCCCAGCAGATGCTCATTACCCAAGCCAGCCACCAAAGAGTTTTCCCTTAAGTTAAACCCTGTGAGCTGCTCACCTCGTGGCAAAAGAGAACATTTGCCTGTTAGCAGTGTTTCATCAGTGTGGCTTTCCATTCTGCCTCCTCTGAAACCTGCAGAAGCCCAGAGGTATTTGATCTGTTAAGCATTTTATGCTGAAAATACTCCTTATTTAAAATGGCTTCATTATGCCTCTAGAGTGTCTTTAAATAGCACTCCAGGGTTACAAGCTTATTGAACTTGGTATGGGTATTCATTCCTACTCCCTAAACGCTGCTAAAAATCTGACTCTTCCAAGAAGGCTTCCCTGATCAAGTGGGGTCCAAGTGAGGTGACTTTTCCCTTTTAATACTCTTTTCAACCCACATCTCTCCAAGTATTCAAATCAGCAGAGGTAAATATGGACATAATTCTTCCCCCAAATTCTAACAGCTTGAAAGAGAAATGTATGCCCAGCTCAGCTCAGTGCTCTTCTCTGAAAGCCAGGGCTTCCCATCTATGCATCACAAGGTTACTGGTGTGCCAAGGCACTGATCTCCAATTCCTGAGTTGGCCAGGCTTGGGACCTAAGGCAGCCAGAACTTGTGAGTTATTGTCTCTGGGACTGAGCAGTCTCGGTGGTCTTACTCCAACATACTGTCCAATATTAACATATTCTGTGTTTGCCATGGCATAAAAACATTAGGAAACAGTGCCATGGATCAACACAAACATATGGCCCTGGAACCAAACACGAACCTTGAGTTGAATTAGAAGGCAAAAAATTGTCATTAATGTTATGATTAACAAGTCAAAAAGAATAATATCAGGTAGAGAAATGGATGAATTATGTAAAACCATATCAGCTCTAAACACAGCATAAATACCTTGGGTGTTAATACTGAAAATAATTCATATGCTGTCTACTTTGTCATGGATTCTCACAGCTTTTCACTTTTGTTGTTGGTCAGACATTACTTCTGATGTCATCCAAGGGAAATAATAAAGACAACTCAATGTAGGGAAATGAGCACTGGCTTGGGAATCAACCTGTCTCTGCTGAAAATGGGGAGATTGTGGACAACTCACAAACTCTCCAGGTCTCAGTTTTTTCATCCTTTCAATTAAAGATTGATTTAATTCTTTCAGTACTGAAAACCTGTGACTCTGTGCCCATTTGTGAACATCAGTGAACATGGAAATAAAAAGAAATGATAAATATATTGGGTTTATTTAAATTCAAAAAGTCACTACTATTCCATTCAGATCTACTTCAAGAAGCCAACCTGTAGTAGAGAATTCATACAACAGAAGTAAAATATCCAGGGCTCGCCTCTAACCCAGCCTCCTCTCCCTCCAGGCACACACGGATTGTGCTCCCTCGGCTCCTTGCAGTTAGGACCCATGTGACTGGTTCTGGCTAACACACTGAGAATGGAAAGGATGTGCTTCACTTCTGAGTCGAAGAACTGCATTGTGCAGTGGGAGACCCTGTAGCATTGTCTCCTGCCAGAACTATCCAGAAGTCCACATGTTCCAGATGGTGCAGCGAGGAAGTAGCACACCATCAGCGTGGGTCCGTGAGTGGCCTGTGAAGTAGAGTCCTTCACTGACTGCTATGGGGAATATGCTTTTGTTTTGGGAGATTTAGGGGCTGTTCATTTTAGCAGCATAACCTAACTTACATTGACTAATATGTTAATTTCAATTATCCACTACATTAATCTTGTGGTTGTGTTGTTGGTTTCTTTAGAGAATACACCCTTGGGTACAGGAAGAAAGGAAAGGCATGTTGTGTTCTTTTATTATTAATTTGTTTTGACTATGTTGAGTTGTGCATGGATTACAAAGTGAAATCGAGGCTACCAGTCTTGATAAGAGTTGATCATCCTCATATCACAATAGGAAACTCACTATTTGAGCCAGGCTTACCAGAGGCAAAAAATATAAAAGTTGCTGGGGGAGCAAATGTATATTTTTATTATTGCAAACATACTCATATTTAGTCCCCATCACCCAGTGTCATACTTTTTGACCTCTTTTTTAGTGGACACCTGGAGCGACCCTGATACATTTGTCTTTTGCTTCCCTGCACTTCCATTATGATGTGAAATTCGAATGCCAGAGCCCCCATCAGCACCTCTGCTCAGTGGTTCGAAGTGGGTTGAATTGTAGCCAGCGGCAGGGGGTGATAAATGTAGCGTGAGCTGACTTTCCCCCAGAAAACTGAAAATTGCCTGAGCAGTACAACCCACAAAAGGTTCCCGTGGAGTGAATTTATCTTGCATTGTCGAGTGGAGAGGAAAAGAGGAGAGACCAGGCATTCTATTTTTGCAAAGTCGCATTCGATCTTGTTCAACGTGCAGTCCACACATCTTTTAAAGGGGGCTCCAACGGAAAGGAGTACCAGCCCAGGAATGTAGAGCAGATAAAAAGATTTATTTTTAACGCTGTTGGAGTTCACGATCATGCAAGCATTTCAATTTCAAGTCACTCACTCCTGAATAATAATCATGTGTTCTGCTGGAGTGCAAGTTATGTCACCCAATAATTCAAGAAGGAGAAGATCATGTAATGGACCAGAGGATACAACCTATTATCAAAGGGAAAACTCATCTTTCCATGATATTGCCTATTCATTTAGAAGGGGACCTATGTTTCTATCATGGGCCCAAAATCCCCTTGATCCTTGCTAAGTTGGTTATGCCTATGCCAGATTATTCCCTTCTAGACACAATTTCATCAATGCTTCATGAGTTTGTCAAAGTAGGTGCCATTTTGGAATCCTCCCAACAGTTAGAAGCAAAACAAACCTTAGAATGCAACTAGCTTCATTACACTAGACTTTAGAATGAGGTCTTTGGGGAAGTCTTTCAGAGACAGGTCTTTACCTGTTTCCTGGAATAACTGATGGTAATAACAGCCTTTCTGGAGAAAGCAAGGATTGTCATAGGACTTCATTACATCACTCTAGTCACAGGTCAGAAGACTTTCTATTACATGACTCATGTCTTTTTTATGTTTTCAGAAAGGTCCAGGGACTTTATTTAGCTTTCCTTACTATCTGGAAAGTATTCTCTACCCTAGAGTCGGGCCCAAACCCTCTCCCAGTTTTCTAGCTCCACCTACTCCATAATGACTTCCCCTGGCAATTCCAGCCCACAGATACTTTCCTTTTTCCAAACACTGTACTCATGTTTCCAGACAGCAGTACTCATGATCTGAACTACTACTCTCTTAGCCCACATTGTAAACATGTGTTATGCTTCTTGTACCTCTTACAGTACTTTATACATACTAAGTGATCAAAACCTAAACTCTCTCAGCTAGGACAGCAGTTACTGTAGTGGTAGTTAATAGCTTGGGCTCAGAAATCATACAAAATCCAGTTCAACCACTACCCTTTTAATTACTAGCTTGAGCACATTGGTGTTCCTCTACATATTTCAATTTTCTCATTGCAAAGTGGAAATAATGATCATAATATGTACTTCACAGGGTCACTGAGAAGTCACTGAGATAATGCATATGAAGGGCTTAGCACAATGTTCAAAAATATGTGTAACACTCAGTAAGTGTTATTATCATGCTTGATGGTAATTTACGGACACTCCCTTTGTTGCTTTGCAGGCTGCCACCCACGCTCCTTTTACCTTGATGGAGCATTCTGGGGCACATCAGTGACTCCACTCAGGAAATTATTGTACCTAGGGCTGGATTTATGGAAAATAAAAGTAGAAATTTCCTGTTACCATATTGTGATACATTTGGCCAGAAGAATGTCTCTGGAAAATTTGAGCAAAATTATGATATATGGAAATCCTCCAAGAGACAGCAGTCAGGCACATGCCTGACCAGACTAGAAATTATCCAGTGTTTCTGTTCAGGACAGGGCTCCTGAATTCAGTTTGTTGTCCCAGTGACTGGAAAGCCATCACATGGATTATAAGACCCACTGTCATTGATATTGGAAATGTGTTAAGCATTGAGACAACTCACCAACCCACCCAGCTGTTCATAGGTAGATGTCTTCAGGGGAAGCCTGAGGCAGGGCCTGCTACAGATGCCTTTCCCCTCTGTTTAGGTGAAACAGACTAACCTTTTCATAATTCATTGTGACATTTGGGAAGAGAAGGGAAGAAAAATTCATCACTCCATGGTGTTTGGTTATTACCTATATCTATTTTTATAGATGATGTGTACATAATCTATAGATGCAGACTTTTTTGCCAGACACTAAAGCCTGGGAGAAAAACTCCTCTTATGGGCTTAGAAAACAATGTGATTCAAAATGATTCTGCTTTTCACCTTCAACTCAGAAGCTGTTCCATGAAAACCACTCAAACCCCAAGCAGAGTGTTGCACTGCCCATACCTGATGAGGAGAGAGCCTCCTTATCAATTACTCAGAATCAGCTAAAACTCCTGCTCTAAACACCAATTGGTCTAGCAGGGCTCTCTTTACTCTTGAACACAGAAGGTCTTTCTTTCTTTCTTTTCTTTTTTTTTCCTCTGGCCTTTTCAATCCACAAACCTGATTTCCCATCCCAGCAGAAAACATCTTGCCATCTACTCCAATATCATCCAATCTCATCTGCAGGGCTTAGTCTCTAGGGAGTTTGCCTCTAATGCCATGTGGTCATTTTTAATTAAAGATTTCCAAAGCAGGAAACATTAACTTTAAAAACTGTACAAAAAAGAATGCTGAATAACAGTAAGAATACACTGTCCCTTGGGTATGTCAAATACCACACAGAGACTATAGCCCATTTGCAACTTTTCAAAAATAGTATTTCAACTGCCTTTATAATTAACAAGGTAAAAAATAAGAAATGAAGAATAACAATTCAGTTGAGTTTAAATAGAGACTATTTTATTATTTTGGTGTTTGAAGTCACTGATTTCCAACTCCATAAAATGCTTTACTAAATTAAATTTATTTTATTTTTAAGTCATGAAGTATGCTTCCTCTACCCATAATAAAGTTCCATTTGTCATTCAGCAGATGGACTAGCCCATCTATAATGATCCTTGCCCCCTATACATAAATGACTTCTGTTGCTCACCTATGCCTTCGGTTGTTTTTATAGTGGCCTAGATGGAGTTACAGGGGGTCAGACTTTCACCTCTCTAATACTTTCCCCTTTGGAACCAATAGATGGTGAGGGTGTAGACTTGTACCCCTGAAGCACAGATTGAGGGAAATTGGGATGTACCAGACCAGAACCAAATCCACAATCTTAATGATAGTGATAGTGTCTAAGCCTTGGGGTTAAACACCCATAAGGAATGAACAAAAAGAGAGCTAGGTTGGGTACAATTTCCTAGTGAGGGTGCTTGTTAGACATACCAGCATGAAGCAAGAGCTAATATTTGTCGGTAACACTCTTTCATGGGCAAAATCATCCTGCACAGTTCACAGCACATAAACAAATTTAAACATCTGTTATATTTGGGGATTTGGCTTTAATATTTGTGGGGATAAGCACAGGACATGAAACACTAGAAAATATTGTTCATTAAAAATAGAACAAACACATCACAAGAAGATAAAGGAAAATCTGGATAGCTAAGAGGTATATGAAGTTATGCTCTACCTCCCTAACAATTAAAATGGGTAAATTAAAACAAAAAAAATGCTACCTTCTGTCCATGGTACCTGGTAAACATTTGAAAATAAAATAACAGAAAAGCAATAATAACATCTATGGGCCAGACTATGTTCTGAGTAAAACATACATTGACTCATTTACTCCTCACATTATGAAGAAGATGCTAGTATCATTCCATTTTTACAGTTGAGAAAACTGAGGGAAAGAGATGTTAAGGATCTTAACCCAAGGTCACATAGCAGGAAAATGGCAGAAACCATTTAATACCAAGCACTCACAAGGATGTAGGGAAATGAGACATTTGTGCTCTACTATTGGGAGATCAAACTGGTACAACCATTCAAGGTGGAAATCTGGAAATGCTTAGTGGAAGTAGATATGCTTCATGCTACTACCTATAGCAATCCCAATCCTCCAAGATGTATATCCCAGAGAAATAGCACACAAGTCCATAAGGATATATAGATACATATATTTACTGCAGCTCTGTTTGTAGGTATTCACAGATAGGGAAATGGATAAATTGAATGAAATATATTTAATACATGTATATGATCTATTGAATATACATATATGACAGGATGCTACATACTTGTCAAAAATAATGAACAGGATAAATTTTAAAATATATTTTAAACAGGATAAAATATAAAATATATAAGTAAGGGAAAGCAAAAAATAATGAGAGCACAAAACTGTTTCTGTAATTTTTTAGTACAAACAACACAAATTTTAAGGCTATTTTTGTAAATAAGCAAATAAAATAGGCAAATGAAAGTTGAGTCATTATGCTATACCAAATTATAGCCTCCATGAAGATTCCACACCCTAATCCCCAGAACTGTAACTATGTTAATTTATATGACTTAATTGTAGATGTAATCAAGGTCACTAACTGACCTTAAAATAATAAGATTATCCTGTATTGTTGGGATTGGTAAATGGCCCCTTAAAAGCAGAGAGGAAGGCAGAAGCAGAAGCTGGGGAGACTAAGCACAAGAAGGATCCAGCACACCACTGCAAGCTCTGAAGGTAGAGGGGGTACAAGCCAAGAGATAAATTAGCTTCTGGATGCTGAGAATGACTCCTACTAACAGCCAGCAAGGAATTGTATGCAGCCAACAACTCAAATAAACTGGAAAGTAGACTCTCCCCATAACCTCCAGAAAACAGCCAAGGCTAGCCAACACCTTGATTTCAACCTTGGGAGGCCCTTAGCAGAGAACCCAGTCAAGTCTGCTGGGCTTCTGTCCTACAGACCTGTGAGATAATAGATGTTCATTGCTTAAAGCTGCTATGTTCGTAGTAACTCGTTAAGGCAGGCATAGAAAACCAATCTGGTCATCCAGGATATACAAGAAACAGTCAAGTGGTGGTGCCAATAGATGGAGGGATATAGAGTGAAGAGAGGAAATAGCAGCAAAAAATAACAGAATAAAATAAAAGAGAATTATTGCATGGATTGATGTTAATATTGTATTGTAAATTGAGGACTGTGATCAATTCAATTCTGTGAATCTGAGGTCAAGAATTACTATAGAGTCTGGGGGAGTGGCTCATGCCTGTAAAATCCCAGCATTCTGGGACGCTGAGGCAGGTGGATCACCTGAGTTCAGGAGTTCAAGACCAGCCTGGCCAATATGGTGAAATTTCGTCTATACTAAAAATACAAAAATTAGCCAGGTGTGGTGGTGGGTGCCTATAATCCCAGCTACTTGGGAGGCTGAGGCAGGAGAATCACTTGAACCCAGGAAGCAGAGGTTGCAGTGGGTCAAGATTGTGCCATTGCACTCTAGCCTGCACAACAAGAGCGAAACTCCATCTCAAAGAAAATGACTATGGATACCAAGAAAACTAGAATGAATGAATAAGACCTACTAATTGATAGCACAACAGGGTGATTATAGTCAATAATAATTTAATTGTATATTTTAAAATAATTAAAAGAGGCCAGGCATGGTGGTTCATGCCTGTAATCCCAGCACTTTGGTAGACCAAGGCAGGCAGATCACTTGAGCCCAGTAGTTGGAGACCAACATAGGCAACATGGTGAAACCCCATCGCTACAAAAAATACAAAACTTAAATGGGCGTGGTGGTGCACCTGCAGTCCCACCTACTCCAGAGGCTGAGGTGGGAGGTTAGCTTGAACTTGGGAGGCAGAAGTTGGAGTGAGCCAAGATCATGCCACTGCACTCTAGCCTGGGTGACAGAGCCAGGCCATGTTTAAAATAAAATAAAAATAAAAATAAAAACTAAAAGAGTATAATTGGATTGTTTGTAACGTAAAAGATAAATGCTTGAGGGAATGAATAACCCATTCTCCATAATGTGATTATTATGCATTGCTTGCCTATATTAAAACATTTCATGTAACCCGTAAGTATATACATCTATCATGTCCTCAAATTAAAAATACAAAAGTTTTAAAAATTATTATGCAGGATAAAAAAAAACTTGGTAACTTTTTGCAATTTTCAAGAACGCTCTCTGGTCTAAGCAAGGTGCAATTTTTCATGGAAGAACAAAGTTGAACTTGTTTCTGAACAAGCCCAACTTCCTTAGCCTATGGATTTGGAGAGTTTGCTTTGATAGAAGTTGTCTTTCCCTACAGTGTAGTAGGGTAGCTCAGCAGGGTGATCTGAGGTCTCTGGCCCACTGACAGTTCTCTTCATTGGCCCCTGTCCACCTTTTCTCCTTCCCCAGCTGGTCCCTTCTCTTTACACTGCAGTACTTCACATCAGCCCACCCCAAATTCTATGGCAGATTTAATTCCTCTTTCTAACATTACCCTCAACCAGTGGCAATTTGAGAAACCCCATTCTTGGCCTTCCAAACAAGCAGCATTATCTCCGCTCACAATAAATGTGGATAATTAGAGTGGATTTTGAGTAATATGGGAGTGGAGGCTTCCGTATGTCATGCATTATAAAAATTCACCAGAAGCTTCTAGCCAGATATGAATTACTGGCCTTAGAGTATGAGAAGGGCTTCACATTTCCTCTGAGCACACATCCACATCACATGTGACCCACACACGCATCACACACATACACACGCACATAGCACTCAGACCCACGTGGCTGTTCCCAAGCCCAAAGGCAGGGAAAAAGCTTTTCTGAGTTTTCAGAGTCCTCAGGAGAAATCTCCTTCCCTGTCACTCAGGAGGTGATTTTCCTTTGTCACATCCAGGAAAACCCCACCAGCTCTGAGCCCTCAGTTGATTTGCGCCCTAGTCCCAGATGGAGAAAACAACCCGGAATACCTGTCTGATTGTATTTGTGACAGTAATTATCCAGGCATTGGACACCAAGTCATTACCAGTGAATGAATTATTACTAGAAACAGTTAGTGTCCAATAATGAAGTTAATGGGAGATAATATGACAGTCATTAGACTGACATGGCTCTCTTCATTGTTAAAGAAAGAGGAACAGTCATCAAAGGCTGGCAATAGGCAGGCAGGATTAATCTATGTCAGGTAGTGTTTACGATATGTCTCCTGGACTCTGTTCTTGTGGTGGGGCCATGATTAGAGGGTTAGTATTTCCTGCTGGAAGTCAGCATCAGCTGGTCAGAAGAGAGCCCACTGTGCTGCAATAAAACTGGCAGTCTTGCAGTTCCATGACCATAGGATGCCCTCGTACGTGGCTATGTTTTCGCACACTGTGTTCCCTCTGTCTGAAATGTCCCTTTTGTTTCACCTGTAAAATTCCTACACTTCCTTCCATCCCTAACTCAAGTGTTACTTTCAGGGTAAAATCTTGTACAAATAGTCTAGGATAATTTAGCCTCCCCTACATGGGATGTCCTGCATTGACTTGTTCAACGCTCTACAGTTATTTCCCAGTATTATGTTCTACTTATGTGTTTACATGTCTGTATTTCCTGTTTCACTGAGACTGTCTCAGAGGCAGAAGCTCTGTCTTCCTCATTTCTATATCACCAGCACTTAGGAAATAACCTCTATGTTCCTTACAAATATCTAATGAAGGAGGAAAGGAAGGAAGACAGAAAGCTGGGAAGAAGGGATGGAGAGAAGGAGAGAGGAACCAAGTTTCCAATATAGACTGTGCACCACATGACCGACAACAAATCACTTAATGCACCTTGCCCCAAATTTCTTCATGTTCCAAGAGGAGGATCATCCCTTCTACTTTTGACTTCATGAACTGGGAGGTAGATGAAGGAGCTAGAATAGATACAGGATAGCACTTTGGGCTAAGATTAAGTAATTTGTAAATACAAAGAGCTTTTATCTTTGTATTGCACTGTATAGAGATCATATCTTTTTGACATTGTATAAAAATATCCTTCAGTGTGCTTCCACACCTCCCTGTGCATTTCTATGTATATGCATGGATGAGACTGAGAACAAACAAATCCAGCTTGACTCACCAGAAAGAGGCAGAGCCGTGTGGGTAGCTCACAATACCCCTGTGCCTGGAGAGTTGTCTTTTCCTTAAGCTTCATTCACCGCAGTTGGTGTAAAGTGAAAATCTTTAAGGAAAAATTTCTAGTTAATGGCAAATCATTTTGATAAGATACAAGAAGAGAATAGGTGAAGGGTAATAATTCCTTCCCGTTAATGGCACTGGTCTATATGGTGTGTATCTGATAGCAATTCCCTGCAACACTGCAAATTAAGACCTCATTTTCCAGATGACCCACTGTGTCCTGAAATTGAAGACACAGAGTTCCCATCGAAGGAGTCTGAGACAGGGAGGCACCAAAAGCTTGGGGGTGATCTGAAATGGTTGAGAGCTGGGAATGGGGAACTTTATGTCCTCTTAACCTTCAACCCATCTTTCTAGAGCAGCAGCTCTTAACCTGCCAGGCTAGGCAGTGGATATAAAGAAGCATGACCTGAACTTTTCAAAGGTGAGAATACACTGCATCATGGAATTTGAAAAGTAGAGACTAATGGATTCTTCCTGAATGTCAACTGGTCTTATGGATAAGTCAGGATTCTCCACTAATATGGTTTGGCTCTGTTTCCCTTCCCAAATATCATGCTGAATCGTAATTCCCAATCTTTGTGGAGGAACCTAGTGGGAGGTGACTAGATTATGGGGGTGAAATTCCCCCCTTGCTCTTCTTGTGATAGTGAGTGAGTTCTCAAGAGATCTGATGGTTTAAAAGCGTGTGGCATTTCCCCTTTAGCTCGCTCTCTCTCCCATTCCACCATGTGAAGAAGGTGCATGCTTCCCCTTCACTTTCCACCATGAATGTAAGTTTCCTGAGGCCTCCCCACCCATGCTTTCTGTGCAGCCTGCAGAACTGTGAGCCAATTAAAACTCATTTATTTATAAATTACCCAGTGTTGCGTAGATCTTTATAGCAATGCAAGAACGAACTAATACATTCAGATAAAGAGAACTAACAAGATATAAACAAAATAAGTAAAATACAATAGACACATTTGCTATGAGAAATTGGCTTATGCAACTATTAAGGCTGGGAAGTTCCAAAATCTGTAGTCAGCAAATCTAAAGACCCAGAAAAGCCTATGTGTAGGTCCAGTCTGAGACTGGAGGACTGAGACCCAGAAGAACCAACAGTGTAAGTTCCAGTCTAAAAGAAAGCAAGCTCATGACCTAAGAAAAGTCAATGCTGCAGTCCAAGTCCAAAGGCCAGAAAAGATCAATGTCCCAGGTCAAGAAGTCAGGCAGGAGGAGTTTCCTCTTACTCAGCCTTTTTATTCTATTCAAGTTTCAGTTGATTGCATGAGACCCACCCACATTAGGGAGGGTAATCAGTGTTACTCAGTCTACCAATTCAAATGTGAACGTCATTCAGAAATGCCCTCAGTGACACATCCAGAATAATGTTTGGCCAAATGTCTGGGTACCCCATGGCCCAGACAAGTTTACACATAAAATTAATCATCATAATTTAGAACTCCTTTCTACCAGCTCTCCTACTGTAGCAGCACCAACTACCATGAGTAGGAATCCCATGAGGATCTCCCAGCTAAAATGCACACAGCATCTCTTCTAGAACATCACCCAGAATGCAAACCTACTCCTTCATCAAACTGTTGCTGCTGCCATGATGCTGTATGGAAGCTCATTTTGACATTAAGCTCCTTGAAGGAAGGGGCCATGTCCTTTTATTATTATATTGTCCCATTTCTCTTTATGTCATTCACGGTATCAAGATAGGGCCTGGCACAGAAGAGTTTTCTTTTTTTCTAGAACTAGTTTCTATTTCTCCTTTTTATGTACCAGCACTATAGCCACCTTAACCGCTATCTATTCCTTGGACATCTCTATTGCTTTCCTACTTCCTTACTTTTGCCCAAGTTGTCCTCTGGGCCTGGAATGTCCTCCTCACTTCTACATGCCCTGCTCCCTCCTATCTTTCACAGCCCAGCTTAGACATCATTTGGTGACTATAATGGTTTCTACTATTTGTAAGTTCATCCAGTGAGTGTTGGTACATCATCATCTCATCTCAGCTGGCAGTATTAAGCATTGAGTGTGCCCTGGGCCAGATTTAGTTCTTCACACTGGGTTGTGAGCACTTGGTTGCAACCCTGAAAACTTCATATTCCTCCTTGCCTGATGAGTCCATTTTTCTGAGATTCTAAGTATATGAATATTCACAGGGCTTAAAGCCTACCAACCTATGAAGGTATAGACCAGATGAGACCAGGGTGGCCATCAGGAAGGAATAACCAACTCCTCTGACATTGATACAAAGCCTCCTAAAGAAAGAAAGCATTCTGTTTCTCATCTAGTGCAGCTCCAGACAGGAAGCTCCGGAAAGGTAGCCCCGAAAGCTTCTACAAAGTTAGTTAAATCAAAGCCAGAGATGGCCCTGCAGCTTCAACTTTCACAGGGATAAGAAAATTCTACAAAGTCATTGCATGGACCTAGCCCAGCCTTGGCAACAGATACCCTTTACGTACTTGGGTGAGTGGGCGATTATGTTAAGTTTCCAGATGCCACAAGGACTCCAAGACATGGTATATGAGCTGCTGCCGTGAAACTGCATATTCTTGGAAGAGTGTTAAAGGCCCTACATGCATGATATTTTTTTAAGTCCTCAACTATACCGAACTGCAAAAAGCACCTTAATTAATTGTCATTTTTGCCAAACCATTTACCAGCATGATTTTATTAGCAGCAACAGACACAACTCTGGGAAACTGAGAGAAAAGTTCCTTCCTCTCAGGTGACTGTGGTACCTGTGACCCCACTCTGACTGTACTGCCTATGCGGGCCATTGAATAGGGAATCGGAGTTGGCCTGAGACAGCTCATTTGTAATGACTAGAGCATTAATTATAAGTAATTTGGAAAATGTCTCATTGACTGTGGGTGCATTGAGTGGAACCAATTAAACTGGTGAAGTCAGGCACTTAGGAGGCCAGGCAGCTGCTTCACAGATAGCTCAGGTAAAAAAGGAGCTAAGAGGTGTCCACCCGGGGGCTGATAGTCCCGTGTTAGCAAGAAGTGTCCTCTCAGAGAGGCTGCCTCAAGCTGAGTGGGTGATGTTAGGCAGAAGGGAATGAAGCATAGAAGGGGTTCTGAAAGGACAAGAAAGTCCCCATTATTTTTGCAAAATTAAACACACTTCTAAGAATACTAAGGCTATTACCAGCTGTTATCTGACATTAATATACAGGAGCTGATAATGAAAAGGGGTTGATGATCTCTTAGACTAAATCAGCATATACTTAAGCAATACACTTAAAATGAAGGCAAGGCAATTAGCAAATCAGGTCAAATACAGATGTATTCAAGCTAACCCGTGATGGAATTTTTCAGCCTCTCTTGTGATCCATGGGTTCCCTCCTGGGAAAAGCCAGTATTCAATAGGTAAACTCTTCTTCCAATGTTGTTACCTATGTAACAAACTTATGACCTTCATTCCTCACATCCATAAATCTCCAAACTTCTAAGATGTCATATTTCAACTAAATTTCTATTTTGTTTTCCTTTTGTGGTATACCTTTGGTATAAATAATTTGTATCCTATTTTGATGTCTTTTAGTTTTAAATCCATTTTCGCCCCACACCTCATATGCCTTTGGTTTTCCTTCCTAGCTGTTTTTCCAGTATTTGTCTCCCATAAGAGGTCAAAAAGCATGTTCTTAAAAGGTCTAGTTAGTAAACACTTTAGGCTTTGCGTATCTGTCACAGCTACTCAATTCTGCCATTGTAACACAAAAGCAGCCAGAGATAATATATACATGAATAAGCATGGCTGTGTTACAATCAACCTTTATTTACAAAAACAGACGAGGGCAGATTTGGCTTGTGGGCAGTAGTTTGCCAACCCCTGTCCTATAGGAACTGAAAGAAGGCAGAGTCGCCTGACAATTAAGCCTGCCAGCCTCTATGGATTTCCCTATGAAAGCACACATTCCTGCCCCTGTAACAATTCAAGCAGAGGTAGATGGGCCACAGTAGCACTAACCCTAGAGATAATGCTGGCCCAGAGCTGCTCTGTTACAACAAAGGTGGATCGGATCACTGATCTGCTCAAAGCCCCCAACAGCTTCCCATCTTATGAAGAGTGAAAGACAAAGGCTCAACTTCATCTGCAACCCCAGTCCCATTGCTCTGTGATCTTATCTCCTTCCTCTCTCTCTCCTTGCAGGTCCAGCCATTGAGTTCCTCATATTCTTCCAGGAAGCCAGCAAGGCTTCTACTCCAGATCCTTGCCCTTATAATTTCCTCCTCCTGGAATGTTCTTTCTCCAAAAATCTGCATGGCTCACTGTCTCACTTCCTTCAGGTCTTTACTCAGAAACCATCTTCTTTTCTTTCTTTTTTTTTTTTTTTTTTTTTTTTTGACAGAGTTTTACTCTTGTTGCCCAGGCTGGAGTACAATGCCGTGATCTTGGCTCACCGCAACATCCTCCTCCTCCTGGGTTCAAGCGATTCTCCTACCTCAGCCTCCCAGGTAGCTGGGATTACAGGCATGTGCCACCACACCCAGCTAATGTTTGTATTTTTAGTAAAAATGGGGTTTTTCCATGCTGGTCAGGCTGGTCTCGAACTCCTGACCTCAGGTGATCCACCTGCCTAGGCCTCCCAAAGTGCTGGGATTACAGGCATGAGCCACTGCACCCAGCCTCTTGAGGCCTTTTCTGTTCACCCTATCTAGCATTTCACCTGGCATTTAATATCCTCCTTTCTGCTTCATTTTTTTTCCTTTGCCCTTAACAATATTTAGCAATATATCTCTATACTTACTTACTCTGTAATTATGTCTGTGTCCCTCTACTCCACTAGAACCCAACTTTCTTAAGGGCAAGGATTTTTATCTGCCTTGTTAACTGCAGTATCCACGTTACCTAGAACAGTCCAGAAAATACTCAGTATTTGTTAAATGAATGCATCTTGGCCCATATTCCTAAAAGGATCCCCCTTAAACGGAAGCATGCTTAAATTAATGTGGTTTCTCTTTTGCCTAAGTACACATTCCTTTCCTCTCTACCCTATTCATCTGCCTACCTGCAAAAGATTAGAAATGGTTATAGAATTAATATAAAGAAAAAAAATGAGATGATATATTCAATTATGGAAGTCAAAATGCAGATTGTCAAAGCTCTACTATTGCTGGCAAGCCAGGCTCTTATCTTGAGAAAGAATTATCCAAATCTATTTATCTCCTTTAGCACATCAACACCTGTTCTCAGTCAGCACCAGGATTCAATCATAAGTGTGCAAAGGCCCGCTCTGCGAGGTAGAGGCTCTGGCTGAGGGACGTGGAAGAAAATCCCACCCTTTGTTGGATCCTGGGTCTCATGGGAAGGAGGTGGATGAGGCACAGAGAACAGCAATTCTTCCCCTCCCCTTTGTGGACTTAGGCTCAGAAACAGAAGGTAAATTAGATAACTTAATAGGGGCACTCATGGGAGGATCATGCATCCTGTTTCTTTTGGAGATTCTGGAAAGAACCCTGCTAACAAGCAGGCTCCCAACAGCCTGGGTCTTAGCCAGAGGTCACCCCTGGGGTGTGGTTGAAGGGCAGCCTGTATTTAGGTGGACTAAACCATTGCCAGTTCCTGGATGGTGTGGCTGCTGAGCTGAGAGCCACTGGTGGCCCCTAGAAACTTCCATGGCAGAGCAAAATGACCCCACAGAAGGGCCTGGGAGTGGACTTTCTGGCCAGCAGACTGACAGGAGACATGGTGTGAGGCCCAGTAGTAAGATGCCTGTGGCAGCCAAGGTGAGGCCAAGTCAGGCAGGGAGCTCCCCTGGCAGTGTTGACTGAGACAAGAGAAATGAGCCTGAGTGCACCAGCCACCCACTTCAGTGTCAGAAACAGAGAACCAGGCAGACAAGGGACACTGCCAGCCAGCACTTGCAGGAGGAAATAGCAGGAGGGCTGGGGAGAGATTCCTCACTGTAGCAGACCACAACCAGATCCCACCAATCTGGTTTCCTCTCCTTGAGCTCAGAGAGAAACTACATTTATTAGCCTCTCTTGCGGTGAGGTCAGAGCCTTGTGACCAGGTTCTGGTCAACGGAATCTGAGCAGTATTGATGCCCACAACTTCAGGCCTGGTCATCATCCACCCCATACCCAATTTTTCATCATTCTCTTTCCTTCTCCACAGCAAGCACTCAGGTCATGTACTGAGGGAAGAGGGACAGAGAGGGGGAGAGACATTTTGATAGAGATTTACAAAAAAAGATGAAAAGAGAGTATGAATGATGGTTACCACTTTAAGAAAAGCTACCCTTCCCAGATCAAACTGTGACATAGATGAGAAATAAGCCTTTGTGTTAAGCCACTGAGATTTTTGGAGGGTTGTTTGTTACAGAAGCTAGCATTATTGCTATTATTGTTGTTGTTTATAGAGATGGAGTCTCACTTTGTTCCCCAGGGTGGTCTCAAACTCCTGGCCTCAAGCTAACCACCTGCCTAGGCCTCCCAAGGTGCTGGTATTACAAACATAAGCCATTGTGTCCAGCCCTGAAGCTAGCATTGTATATCCTAACTTACATGTCTGCATCATTCCAAGTGACACGCACCCCTCTCCCATATGCCCAAATGCTAGAGAGACATTTTCCCCCCTCTCTAGGGAGAGATTGAACACTACCTGAAGGAATTATTTAACTTTCCAACTTTAAAAATTAGACTAAGGTTATATCAGACCTGACATGTCCTTAATTTATTTTCCCACTAAGCGGAAGTTCAGGAGAAAAACCAAATTAATCATAGGCAAAAGTAAAATTTCAGATTTAATTCTTTTGCACTTCTGTGTTAGGTAGGAACTTAAATTTGTGATCCCATTACACACAATTTGGGATAAGGGTTTTAACAATAATTCTAAGATTTTGATTCTAGCTTCTAAGAGTCTAATAAGAGAAAGTAAATGTTAGGGACAAGAAAGTATAGAAATAAGAAAATTTGCATAGGAGCTTGAGTAGAAAGAACAAAGTCAGTTTCTCCTACTGTACTGTGACTCAACAGTCAATACAGAAGACTTCTGTGACCTGTAGTCACCAAGAAGGGTGTGGGGATTTTCCACCCAGCAACCACTAGTCTATTAATTCTGCAGCAAATTATTTATTTAGTGGCCCCCAGCTGGGTGTCCTCAAATTCAATTCTAACACTGTCTACCTGGAGATCGTGTCAGATCACACAGGTTGAGGGTTCAGTCCCACAAGGCTCCACTGACTTCTGATGCCAACCGCAAGTCCCAGGTTGTCTTACCCATGCTTCCCATTGACCGGCTATAAATCAGGGTTCCTGCAACCCCCTCCTCAGATTCGATTAGTTTGCTAGGGTGTCTCCTGAAACTCAAGGAATCATGTCTACTGATTTATTATAAATGATATTACCAGGGATACAGATGCAGAGATGCACAGGGTGAGTATAGGGGAGGGGGCGTGGAGCTTCCATGCCCTCCCTGGGCACGCCACCCTCCAGGAAACTTCCCGTGTTCAGCTATCCTGGAAATGCTCCCAACCCTGTCATTTTGAGGTTTGTATAGACACTGCTCGTGCTGCAAGCATCAGGTGTTACATTGTATAAAAATCATGGAACCCACTGCCCGGCATAACATACATGTACAATGATTACCAGTTAAAACAATAATACAAATTGACAAAAAGGAAGACTGGGAGAATTCCAGAAGTATAGAGTTGAAAGCAAACTTTTTTACTCTAGGTCCTGCTTCCTGAAAGGATGCCATTATTTTCAACACTGAAGGAGAAATTTCTCTCTCTTCTAGTCTGTATCTGTCTGTCCGTCTGTGTGTTTGTCTCTCTTTCTGTCTCTCACATACACACACACACTCCCCATATAACTATTTAATTTGTATTCAAATATGTTATCACAGTCTTCTGCAAAAGTAATCAGATCTTAACTCAGAACCTCACAAACTTCCAATATGACATCACAACCTTGCAAATAGCCATTTGGGACAAGCTGTAACACCCCATTGGGATTCCATCTCCAATAAAACAAACAACAGGTGTCTCTTCTTCTGAGTGGATTGTGAACCCATTTCACCCTACAGGGACTGATATCACTAAAGATGTATCAGCAGAGAATGGATGACCACTCATGTAGGATGCTGAGAGAGGGAAAGTCATATATCTTTTTTCTGACTGGCTTTGACCTTCCCAGCTGTAAGGAATGATCTATTCCTACAGACCCAGCACCATTAGTTTCTGAAATAAAGAGTCCTCTTCCTCTCCCCATATAAATTAGAGTCCTCTCCCCATATAAATTGGAACCCACTCCCCAAATAAATTGTGTCAATTGTGTCTAGAACAAACTCCACTGCCAGGTACCCCCTGGGCACTGGGCTGCAACCCCCTTACTGTCCCCAACTATGCATAGGCAGCATCTCTGTGTCCTTCTAGTCTGGTCCTTGCTTCTTCATTCCATTTCCAACATCCCCTTGGAAGCTCTAACCCTAGCCCAACTGACCAGAAACTTCCCCTTAGTTTGCCCTTGCCAGCCCTTTCCCTGGAGCCAGACCTGGCTTTATAGCCTCAACACAAACTTGAACAGATCTTCTTGAAAACAACCTACATATCTACAAATACAAGAATGACTGCCTCTATAAGAAGGCCCTCTACAGTGCCATGTTCTCATGGCCTTGGATTTTACTCCAGTCTAGATCCACCCAGAGTTCTGATTCTTTTTCTTCCTGGCCTGCAGCCTTGGGTGATGCTCCTTCCCCGACAAGAGGCCCCAGCATGTTCCACAACTTCAAGGAAAAGGACAGAAATGATCACTGAGCAGCTGAGCGTGTCAGACCCTGGGCCACACACTTTCATCAGTGACTTGGGGCTTCTCCTTCTTTTTGAGTATGTGATGCCTTTTTAAATCTCAAAAGTATTTCTTACTTCTACATCTATGATACTTTTAGTATTTGCTAATTATGAAATATATAATGACAAGCAGCTACTATGAATTTAGTTATGTCTTTAAATGACTTTTTAATTGTATTAACCCCAATGGTGTATGCACAAACACATATACATGCACACACACACACACACACACACATTTGGAAATAAGTCGTACAAATAAGAACAAGGCACATTTTTTACTCCTGCAAACAGTGCTTAACACACTGCATATAAATTAATCTTCGGCCCTCCCAAGTGACTATATCTCATAGGCACACTCTTTACCACTAAGGTAGGGAATCAGGTGAGTGCTGAGGGGCTCAATTTGTTTTTCCACCACCTCACACTTGACATCTGACATTTCCTTGCATATACCTAGGTTGTGCATGATTCCCTCCTCACCAGCTTTACCCCTTCCTCCCTCCTCATGAAACAATATGAAAAATGCAAGCAACCGTGACCTTAATGCAGAGAAAAACCTTATTATACTTTAACCTATCAAAAACAAAGGATTTATCATTTACAAATATTGATGTTTTTATTATTACTTAGATGGAATTAAAAACTTCCTAAGTGATACTGACACACTAGTATATTATGACAATAAACTGAAAACCCTTCAACAGATGATCTTCATAATGACAAAACACCACATATCAGTTGTTACTTTTGGCCAGGCAGTTTATGCTCAGTATCTCACTTAATCTTCAATAAATTCCTATAAGGAATTTACCAGAGAGGAAACTAAGACTCAGCTCCAAATCCTAGGGTTAGTAACTGGCTTCCACCCCAGTTCTTTCTGTACAAAAACCAACACAGTTAATCATTATTCTTGATAACGTTTTTCTAGAGTAGTCCTAAAAGGAAGGAAACTTTAACCACTGCTAAATTATTTTGAGTTTTGGCCATTGCTCCCATTATTGATATAAAAGGCTCAGGGAGGTCAGCTATCAAGATTCTGCCACTGATTAAAGCCAACAAACAAACAAAGCACATCTGGGTTCCAACTGGGCTATTCAATAGGTCCATGTGTTTCTCTGCTCATTTATTTCAATAACTTGAATGCTGAATGCGGTATGTATAGTAACTAGGATCTCAGACTCTGGAGCCAGACTGCCTGATTTCAAGCCCTGACTCCACCCTTAACTAAGAAAACCTGGACAAGTTGTCACCTGACCTCTTCGTGACTAAGTTTTTCCTCATCTGTGTGATGAGAAGAATAATCTCATAATTATATGAATTAATATATTTAAGTATTTAGCACATTGCCTTATACATGGTAGGAACTATGTGTGTATTTGCCATTATTTCTAGATGTGAAGAAATACCTTGCATTGAATATATTTCACTTGCCACCTTGAAATGAAAGAGAGACAATAAAAATAGATGGGGGTTGGGGGTCCGGGCACAGTGGCTCATGCCTGTAATCCCAGCACTTTGGGAAGCCGAAGAGGGTGGATCACGAGGTCAGGAGTTTGAGACCAGCCTGGCCAATGTAGTGAAACCCCATCTCTACTAAAAATACAAAAATTAGCCAGGCATGGTGGTGTGCGCCTGTAGTCCCAGCTCCTCAGGAGGCTGAGGCAGGAGAATTGCTTGAACCTAGGAGGCAGAGGTTGCAGTGAGCCGAGATTGCACCACTGCACTCCAGCTTGGGCAACAGAGCAAGACTTTGTCTCAAAAACAAAATAGACAGGGGGATAAAGGAGTTAACCTCCAATGGCCACCATTTATCTGACAGGACTCGTACATCCTCTAAACACTCAGCAAGATGAGCCTTACTATCCCTATCGGCAGAGTCATCTGAATCCATGTGCACATCAAGCATTAGCTATACCCAGGGTTGCATGAGAAGTAGATGGTGGAGTGAGGATGGAAACCCAGTTATCTGACTCTAAGGTTTGACTTCTACCCACAAAAACATGATACAATGTTCTGTAATTTTAACCAAACTCAGTGACATTTGGGATTAGAACTGAAGAGAAAAACCTCATGAGGAAAAACATGGTTCTCTGCCATTTAAAAACACCAAAATGAGCACATTACCATTAGCATTTGCAATGAATTTAAACTCTTCCTTTATACTGGATATTGTGTGACATGAATTACAAAGGAAGATTTTATAAAATGCTGTGCTCAGGGTTGGCTGTGGGATGAGTGTGAATGACCTCTACCTCAAGTAACTTATAGTTTAGTATAAGAAATGACACATAATAATTAATTCATTTTGAGTTTAACACTGGTTAGGATGAATATGAGAAGGATTATCCCAGATGGAGAGGAAACTTTGAACAAAGACATTGATGAGGAAAGAAAAAAGCAGGGTGAATTCGGAGGGCAGTATGTGGTTCTCTTCACAAAGTTGGATTGACAGCTAGCACTTCTTAAGTTCAGGTAGGAACTCAGGTGGGCAAGTAGAAGTTGGGAAGATTTGGGTTTGTATCTGGTCACAGACACCAATACACAGAAAGGTCAGGCAACTTGCTGAATATTTCAATAAATTAGCACCTCTAAGACCTGCAGGTTCTTCAGATCAGAGGCTCTAGGACCTTAGTCATTCCTCCATCAGCATCATCCAGGGGACCCAGGAATTGGCATCTCCACTCACACAGGGGTCAGCCCATTTGTCATCTACAGCAATTAGAAAGCAGTTGTACTAGATCCCTAGGGCTGCTGTAACAAAGTACCAAAATCTGACGACTTAAAACAAAAACAAATCTATTCTTCCACAATTCTGGAGGCCAGGAAGTTTAGGTTTCTCCAGGGCCATGTTCTGGAGGTGACCCCTTCCTATCCTCTTTCGGCTTCTTATAGCTCCAAGTGTTTCCTGGCTGTGGTAGCATCACTCTAGTCTCTACCTCCATCTTCATGTGGCACTTTTCTTTCTGTCTCTCTGGGTATTCTCCTCTTTCTGTAAGTGCACCAGTCATTGAATTTAGGGACCACCTGAAATCCAATATGATTGCATCTCAAGATCCTTAATGAAGACCTCTGCAAAGATTATTGGCAGATAAGGCCACATTCTCAGGTTGCAGCTGAACTTGAAAATTTGGGAGACACTTTACAACTTATTGCAGCAGGCATGAGATCACACATGCAGGAGCCAAACACCAGGCTCTGAGGAGTCAGCTTCGTGGCCACCTCTGCTGCCACTGCCGAGCTGCCAAGCATAGCCAATGCCAGCCCTCAGGTGCCTACTCTTGGCCCCACAGGACCTGAGAGTTCACCCATGTTTCCGTTCTGCCTGCCTTGGCTCTCTCCATGGATCAGGTGGGCATATGGCAAAGTTCACATTTTGAAGTGAGAATAACATTTATTTTGAACCCATGCTCCACTGAACAGGAGTCTGAGGAGGCAGCATGTACATCCTGCTTCCCAGAGGGCTGTCCTTGACTCGTGGAAAAATACTCAGAGGAAAATACCGAGCTAGAGAACCATGACCTCCCATTAGATGCGCTGGCTGGAAAACATGACACACAGAGATAAGGAGCAGGAAGGCCGCAGGGGAGCAGGCCTTGGGTGCACCATGCTCCATCTCACATCAGCTCAATGACAGAGACCGCAGGCCCAGGGAAGCAGATCTTTCTTACTGGTGCCTGAGGGGTGGCATTGACCCAGAAACAGGTGGGTGGGCAGCTCAAGAACACAGGTCTCCAGAGGGACAATGGACTCAGGAGAGCTGATTCTGCACTCAATACCACACATCTCAGCGTTTTATCTTTCTCTAATTGTTTAAAACAGGACTTTTGAAACTGAGCCTGTGGTTAGACTTCCAGCTGGGCAAGAATCCCCTGAAAACAAATACCTATTGTTTCCTATTTTCACCCGGGCATTTTTCTGAGTACGTGGTCGATAGTGTTTGTCAGTATTCAAAGGGGTCTCTCCTTCCAAAATGGTTAAGAAACACTGGATTTCCCATCTTCTCTTTGTGTATTTAAAATTTCATCAGGGAGCTTTTGTTCTCTTGTGTCCAAGGTGCAACACTGGAAGTTAGGGTAGAGGTGTTAAATAGACTCTTAACTTGTTGATTGATTTAGATTTAAGACCAGGCAAAGATCTTGAGTCCCCTTCCCTATTTTATTGCAGATCTTTTTGGGGGAAGCTCTTACGTAAATTACTGAGACCAGAATGATGAAGTTAAGATATTGGCTCCCTACAGGACGTGCCATTCTATAAAAAGGGACTATTCACAGAGCAGACATGGACATTTGGGCCTGGCTGGTCAGCATTTAATGGAACTCTTGTAGGCTGCTGCAAACGAGGCTATGACTCTCAGTCTGTTTACTGTGGAATCTGGCTGATCTTCTCTAACAAGAATTACTGAAACATTCATTGATTCCTTGTATTGCTTCAGTGTTCTAATAGAAAAACTTTCTTGACTCGATAAGCTCAGTGAGAAAAGGGCTAACTCTACAAAGGATAAAGCCATTTGCCCTACCCATGACTTGTTTTTGTACGGCCCGTAAACGAAAAATGATTTTTACATTTTTAAAAGATTGTGGAAAGCAAAACAAAATTAAAATACCCCTCCTCTTATCCACAAAAAAAAAAGAATATGCAATAGGAAAGCATAAAATATTTACCTTCTGCCTCTTTACAGAAAAAGCTTGCCAATCTCTGGTCTACATTATAATAAAATGAAACTTGGTTCCCAATCACAGCTTCAAAAATTGAGATACTGTGGAATAGGTGTAAATCACACTTAATCACCATGGATGTGAATGTGACTGTGTCTGAAACCTGGCTCCAACACCCCTGGCCAATGAACCTAGACCTCAGCCTCTTTAACTGCAAAATGGGATAATGAAAATATCTCCTCAGTGGATTACAGATAGAATAACACAACAATTACACATTTACCTATGTGTATCTATTTATTTTGAGACAAGTTCTCGCTTTGTCACTCAAGCTGGAGTGTAGTGGCACCATCTTGGCTCACTACAGCCTCTACCTCCCAGGCTCAAGTGATCCTCCCTCTTCAGCCCCTCAGGCAGTTGGGAGTACAGTCATGCATCATCATGCCCAGCTAATTTTTGTATGTTTTGTAGAGATGGGGTTTCATCATGTTTCTCAGGCTGTTCTTGAACTCCTGAGCTCAAGTGATCTGCTTGCCTCAGCCTCCCACAGTGCTGGGACTACAGGCATGAGTCACCATACCCCACCCAATTACATTTTTAAGTACTTAATATATAAGTATGTAATACAACTAATAAACTCAGTAAGTTCCAACTGTATTTAAAATGCATTTTAAAAAAATATTTTTAGACAAGGAAAGGAATCTGGACTAATAAACCCTATTCATCTAAAAGTGTTCTAAATGTTAGAAAGACCTCAAAATACTATCTAGCCCATCTCTCAGCCTCGAAGTTGATATACTATAATTCAAATTTTATTGATGAGAAAGCTGTCAGAGAGGTCCACTGACTTACCAAAAGTTACAATTTCCTACATCCTACATTAGAATGCCTGTTGTGAAATGGAGACATTTTGTAATCTCTACTCATTCAAGATGTATTCATTCATTCAACAAACATTTAAAGATGAGCTACCCCATGCCCAGCACAGCATGAGGCACTAGAGATGAGAGAGAGAGAGAGAGAAAGAGAGAGAGAGAGAGAGAGAGAGAGAGACTCTGCTCCCAGAGAGTGAGCAGAACTAAAGGTTGGCAAACAAATAAGTGGAAAATAAAGAATTCTACGGATGCTAAAATAGAAGCCTATATTAAAAAAATGGAGAGAAGACCAAGATTCTAGGTTGAGGAGATGCTCACAAGGCAGAGGAAGCAAGCAGAATAGGTAAAGGCCCAGGTACATAAAATAATCTAGCATGTTCTAAGAATTGCAGAGAGTTTTGCACACAGTGAAGGGCCCATGATGAGGGCAAGTAAGGGCCAGATTGTAACAGCCTATATGTGGTATGCTGAGAAGGTTGAAACTCATTCTGCAGCAACTATTTTGGAATTTTAAGCAAGGGAATGATCAACATGGTTTGCACTTCAGAAGAATCACCCTAGAAGCATCCCAGTGTGTGATGGATGCCAGGGGAACACACTGGAGCCGGGGAGATCAATTAAGGGTTGATATAGTTTGGCTGTGTCCCCACCCAAATCTCCTCTTGAATTGTAGCTCCCACAATTCCCATGTGTTGTGGGAGGGACCCGGTGGAAGGTAACTGCTGAATCATGGGGGTAGACATTTCCTGTGCTATTCTCATGATAGTGAATAAGTCTCATGAGATCTGATGCTTTTATAAAGGAGAGTTCCCTGCACAAGCTCCCTTCCCTTGTCTGCCACCATGTGAGATGTGCCTTTTGCCTTCCACCATGATTGTGAGGCCTCCCCAGCTACATGGAACTATGAGTCCATTAATCCTCCTTTTCCTTATAAATTACCCAGTCTCAGGTATGTGTTTATCAGCAGTGTGAAAACGGACCAATACAGGGGTCTATCACAAAAGACCAGATAAGAGAAGAACAGCCTGAGCTGGGACAAGAATGACTTAGAATGTCAGGAGAGAAGAGGGAAAGAAACAAGTGAGGCTGGAGGCAGGGTCTACAGAATTCCATAGCCACTTAGATGGTCACATGGTAAAGCAGAGGAAAGAGCAAGAATGGGTCTTGGATTTCTAGCTGAATGAGCAAACTGTGGGGTGATTGATTCAAAAGAGAAATAAAAAGAAATGATCCTGTTTTGGGGAAAGATCACCACTGATTGTGTTTGGGACATGACGGAGTTGAGCAAACTGTGAGGCACCCAGGTAGTGGGATCTGGAATATGAGACTGGGGCTCAGGCTGAAGATCCAGGCTGGAGACACAGACACATGAGGAACCAGGACATAGGAAATAGGTAGAAACCTGAACACAGATGCAATTCTCAGATCAAGTGAGAACCGAAGAAACACAAATGTTTCAGGAGTAGAAAAAGGAGAAGTACATGAAAGACCATCACACAATTGCAGTTGAGAAGAAAATGTCAACATGGTGAAGAAAACCCAATGAAACAGTCATCTCCAAAGCTAAGGGAGGACAGGTGTTCAGAAAGAAAGGAGTGGACAACTCAAAGGTTACCTGCTACACTAAGAAATGAAGAGTCCATTGGATTTGAAACTGAGGAGGTCATTAGTGAGATTTATGAGAGTACTTTTCTCAGAGCAAGATAGCATAGGAATGTGACTGCAGGAAGCTGAGGGGTGAATGGGATGCTGAGCAGGTGAAAGCAACCAGAGGAGATGCCCTTCCTGGGGCTTGGTGATGAGGGATGCCTGGAAAGGAAGGGGTGGAGAGAGATGCAGGACAGAGCTGCTATTGTTTCTGCCTTTTCCATGGTTGTTTTGCCTTTTTTAATTGTTTGTTTATTTTAAGAGACACACAAAAATTTTCTCAGGGTTTGGGAACTGAATCAGAAGTGAGAGAAATTTTGGAAATCTATAAGCAAGAGGAAAAAACAGTGGATAAGGCTTACAAAGAAAGAGAGAGGATAGGTCAAGAGTACAGGTAAGTCAGGCAAGGTGGCACATGCCTGTAGTCCTAGCTATTTGGGAGGCTGAGGCAAGAGGATCCCTTGAGCATAGGAGTTGGAGGCAGTAGTGTGTTACAAACACACCTGTGAATAGCCACTGCACTTTAGCCTAGGCAACATAGCGAGTCATCATCCCCTACTATTTTGTACAGACAGAGGAAGGGCTAGGAGAATTGATGGAGGCAGTTGCAAATCACCAGAAGTAAGAGTCACAGTAATAGTAATAATGAGCACTCTGATACACCAGGCATACTTTGCATACATTCAAAAAATTACACACACAATATATGTTTACATATGTTAACTTATTTCATCTTCTCAAGAATTCGTAAAGCAGTATCTTTTTAATTCCCTATTTATAAATGAGGAAACTGAGACACAAAGAAGCTAAACAACATGACCCCAGTCACAGGTTAGTAAGTGGTGGTTGTGGGATTCCCATACTCGTATGCTTGTAAAGTCAAGGCATGGTACCTAACAGTCTCACAACCTCAGTTATTTCTGGGATGTACAAGCAAGATCACCAGCCAAGAATAATGTGGGGTGTGTGTGTGCCCTCCTGGTGGGCTGGCTGGTGACAGCAGTGATGAGGTGGGTGACTTGAGGCCAGTGAGGATGTGCTGACCCCTGCTTATGGGACGGGGCTTCCCTGAGGCTCAGCTTCAGTTAGAGGCCAAGATTAAGAGATGCCCCTCAGCAGCCGTCATTCAGGACCAGGTTAAAAAGTGCACAGCAGGTGAAAATACCCACATTTCATGCTGAAACCTTTCCAGGGATCTACATAGTTCTCAGGATGAAAACTAAAGCCCTTGCCCATGGCCCACAAGGGCTGTGGGATGGCATCTGTCTCCTTAGCCTCACAGGCTCACCCTGCCCCATTCCCACTGCCTACTCAGGGCCTTGTACCTGAACTTGCCTCTGCCACGTGTGCTTTCTTTCTACTCTCCTGTCATCTTTCATCCATTCTAATGTCAACAAAACATTACTCTCTAGGTCGATACTCTCCATATTCATTTCTAACTGTGCTTTAATATTCCAGGCTCCTTAGCCTCATTTCTTGAGGTTCAGTCCTGGCTCTGTCACCCACTAATTATAAGGCTTTGAACAAGTTACTTCACCTGTCTGTGCTATTAAATGGGGGTACAAACAGAGCCTGCCTCAAAGGGTTATTAAGAAAATTAAATAAGTTAAAGTATGTAAGGTACATTGCACAGTCCAAGTATTCCATAGGTACTAAATGAATTGAAACTATATCTGTTTTTTAACACTTGTTTCTCCACAGTATCATCTATCACTATTTGAATTGACTAAATAATTGCTTAATTAATTCTTTAATTCCTGACAGCTCCAATCCAATGGAATAGAAGATCCCTGAAAGCTTGGGGTAGTCTATCGCCTTCTTCATCATATTCCAAGGGACTGGCAGAAACAAAGCCACCAAAAAGTATTTGTGGAGAAAATCGAATTTATTTAACCAAGAATACTGAGGGGGATAGATTATTGTTGATATGATGTGACAAGGGGACAGGACTAAAGAGGAAGTGAAGTTTGAAGGGGGCAAGGTCGCTTTGGAGAGCACATTAGTGAAAGCAAAAGAGGAAGCAAGTTCATATAATAAGAGGATTTTGTCAGGGATTGAGAAATTGAAGTTTACCACCCTATTCCTAAAACAAAAAAAGAAAGAAAGAAAGAACGAAGTAATTTGTACTAACGATATAATGGTGAGCTAGATTGTTGAAGTGAACAAGAGCAGGCATCTTCTCATTCATGTGCCTATCTGGAATGGTAAGAAGCATAAAGTGTCTAAAGTCAGGGGCTTCTAGTCCCTGCTCCTCCCTATCTCTGTAAGTATGGGAAAGTGCCAGCTTCAGTTCTAAAATGGAGACGATAATACCACCTTGCCAAGTTTCAATGGATGCATGAAAATGTATAAATAAAGTTTGAGGGACGTAGTAGATATTCAGTAAATGATAGCTGCTCTAACTGTGACAGTGATTATTCATGCAGAGGAGATGTATTCCTGGGTGATTGTATGCAAATCAGTTGATGCTTGAAATGCATGGCTGTGTTTGCCGGATAAAAGAAACTTGTGTTGAAGCCTTTCATAAGACACAAAATCATCTTGTGAAGTAGTGCCCCTCCCATTATTTAATTTGTGTAGTTCTTTCACAAATGCTGGAGTATGATAATGCATAATAATGTGACTATATGGTTGGCACCCATGGACAAAACTGTACACCTGTTGCAAAGACCCAGATCCCTCATGGGGCAATTACCAAGAGAAAAGTCCTATTACTCAGTCCAGAGGCTGAAGCACAACAGAAGAGTCTTTTCTCAGGTTTGACCATGAATTGTTACAGCATTTAAGAGGGCAGTCTTGGGTCATGCACTATAAAACCTGGATTCAAATCCTGACTCCATCATTTACTAGTTTTTGTGGTCTTGAGCCAAAAAATTAATCTGTTTGAGCTTTTTTTTTTTAATCTGCAAAACAGGATTAATAGTACTCACTGAACAGAATTGTTGGAAAGAAGAAATAAAAAATGCATGTAAACCACTTTGCAGAGTGTCTATAACATATTAGAAGCTAATACAGGGCAATCTTTTTTCCTCATTCATTAGTGAACCCGCATGCCCACATGGATATAGACTGAAAGGTAAGAAGTAAGAGTCCCAGTCAAAGGGCCATCTGAGTTTGCAAGACCTTTGGTAAAAGAAGATATAACCTTCAGCCTCCGGGGCAGGCAGGATGTGGTAGCATCAGGAATCCATATGAGAAGTGAGCCAGGATATTTAATATAGGTCTCGTATTTCCTGGACTTCTTTCACTCTTACTTTCTCTTACTATTCAGTTCTGTAAAGTCTTTCAAAAAGATCCATTTTGCTTGGGTCAAGACACGGCCTCCAAGGAAGGCATTTAGGCTTAGATTAGGCCAAGCAAAAAAGGCAGAGCAAGTCAGCCACGTGGGTTGTTATCCCAGGAGATCCCAGAGCCAAAGAACCCCAGGCATTGGCCACATGGGTAGCACTTGGCCTGTGGCCTCTCCCACATGGAGATTCCCCCTCCAGAGCTCATCTTCAGGGCTTTGGGTTTGAATTCGTAAGGGTAGTTTTTCCATTTACGCCTCTTCAGTTACCTTCTAAGTAAACTTAACCATTTCACAGAGATGGTTTACTGGAGTTTACACACTGGAGTCTGCCCAGGGCTTCTGGTCTCATCACCTAATCATCAGATGAATAAAATGAGGAAAAAGAAGCATCAGGCCCATTATCTACAGAAGGCCAGAAAGGGTGATAAAAGTCTCCCTGAAGCTCCCTCAGCTCTTCCACTCCATTACAGTAGGTTTGGCAGCTAAGCTTCAAAATGCAGCCCACATCTCCAGCCCCGGCAGTGCTGGGGAGGGGGCAGGGGAGAGTGCTCTTTCTCAGTGTACATCAGCCAACCTTTTCTTGGGGCTGCCTCTCCGAAGGCCCCTTTGGCCAGAGTAGTCTCTCAGAAGCTGGAAGAGAACCCAGCCAGGGCCTCGGGCAACACATTCATGCTCTGGCCCCAACCTCCCCTGCCCTACTCCCCAGGTTTAATTTCTTTTTAATCAGAAGTATAGAGAAGGACATTTTCAGCAGATCAAAAGGACATAGTAAGCATAAAAGAAACACTGTCACAGGGCAGGAGCAGGAGATGTGATACCCACTGAGAAAGACAAGCTGCTTTCTGGGATGCCTTGGGGGCTGGAAACAGTGGTCTGAAGTCATCTTTCAGAGATGCAGAACTCTGCAAACAGACTCAGTGCCGTTTGGAACGTAGGGCAGTATCATTGCCTGAGTGAGTTGGTTCTGCAGAAAAGAGCCAATGCTGGGAGTACTGAGCTCGTCAACTCCATAATCCTCCCACCATCCTTGTCTCCTTTTTCTAACCATTATGCAGCTCGCTTTCCAGACGTAGGAGAAGTCTAAGGCATTGTCGCATTGTCTGTGTACTTCAGGGATATATGGTATATTTGCAAAGATCAGACTATTAAAATTCGTGAATAATGTTAACTTATTCAGAAGTGCAACCATGCAGAACACAGGCATAAGCAAAGAAGAACTCTGAATCATAATATGTGTCTGCCCTAAACCAGGGAGGATTCTGGGCTACTGGTAATTATTTATGTCTTGATGTAAGTGATGATTGCATGGGTATTTACTCTGTAAAAATTCATGGAGCTTTGCACCTATGATTTGTCCACTTGACTCTGTATTATATATCATTTCTTTATAAAGTTTTTCAGAAAAGCTCCTGCTCTAAACTACAATTTTTTAATTACAGGAAAGCCCCGACATGTCCTCCTTCAGAGCCTATTTACTCTTGTTTTAGATAAAATTTAAGCAAAGCGAGTTACATAATTTCTTGGCCATCAGCAGCTGTCAATAGAAGTTACTGGAGGTAAAGAGGGGGCAGTGGTAGATTCTATTAGTCTCATGTACATGGACAATGTGAAAAATCTGGCATAAAAAGGAGGGTAGAGAGAATAGAAAGAAAAAAAAAATCAGACACAAGATGACACAAAACAGAACCACATCAGGCTTCTCAGCATAGAAGCAAATGGTTCTATAAAACATCAAAGCCCTAATACAGCATTAAATTCCAGCCTCCTCAGGAGGTCAAGGTTGCAGTGAGCCATGATCACACCACTGTGCTCCAGCCTGGCCAAAAGAGCAAGATCCTATCTTAAAAAAAAAAAAAAAAATCCAGTCTCCCTTCCTAGCCACATGGCCCTGGGTAAGTCACATAACCTCTCTGATCAAGAAATGAGAATTCTCATTTCTGAAATTGAATTAATAATAATGCCTATCTTGTCAGGTTGTTTTGAAGATTAAATAAGTGTTTGTGTGCAATAGGCACTCACAGATTACTAGCTCTAGTATTATCTCAATATTTGGACACATTCTAATAGTGGAATAAAAATTCAACCAACTATCCTAAACGCTGCGCCATGGTTGATTCTTTAGGAGACATCAAGAACAAAACATGTCCCTTGCTTTCAAGTAGCTTACAATCAAATGGTAACAGCACATAAAAACAAGTAACTCAAGTTCAACTCAGAATATGGCAAACATTTTGAAAAGGGTACTCCACGGAAGGAAAAAGATGCATATAGCGCTTACTATACACCAAACATTGCATGAAGTATTTCACATATATTAATCTTTGTGACAACACAATGAAGCAGATAGTATTGTTATCCCCACATTTAGCAAGCTGAGAAAACTAGGGAATAGGAAAGTTAAACAATTTCCCCAAAATCATTAAATTACAGAGCCCTCAACCCAGGCAGTCTGGCTTAACAGTTTTTGCCATTACCCACATATTTCATCTGGGCTAGGAAATTATGTAATATATTTTAAAATTTATCTAAAATAAAGTAAGTAGTGTCTGAGTGAGGGCCTGAAAAGTCTTCTTATAGGTAAGTACCAGAAATCAAAGATAATATTCTTTTACTTATTAATCAGTTTTATTGAGGTACAATTTACATATAACAAAACATACTGATTTTAAGTGTGCAGTTTAGTTAGCTTTGACAAATGTATACTCTCACATAATTACAACCCCCAAAAAAGATATAAAAGAATCCCATCAGTCCCAAAACTTCCCTCATGTTCCACTGAAAGGTAGTCCCTGCCGCTCCCAGACGCATGTAACCACTGCTCAGTTTTCTCTTAGGATATGTTAGTTTTGAGAGCTCTAGCATTTTATATATATAGAATCATACCATATGTGTCTTTTGTTTCTCTTTTTGTTAGTGTATTTTAAGATTCATCAGTGAGGCTGGGCGGTGTAATCCCAGCCTCTACAGGCTCATGCCTGTAATCCCAGCATTTTGGGAGGCCAAGGTGGGTAGATCAACTGAGGTCAGGAGTTCAAGACCAGCCTGGCCAACATGGTGAAACCCCATCTCTACTAAAAATACAAAAACCAGCCAGGCATGGCGGTGCCTGCCTGTAACCCCAGCTACTCAGGAGGCTGAAGCACGAGAATCACCTGAACCTGGGAGGTGGAGGTTGCAGTGAGCCAAGATTGTGCCACCACACTACAGACTGGATGACAGAGCAAGACTCTATCTCAAAAAAAAAAAAAAAAGAAAAAATTTCATTGATGCTGTTGTGTATATCGGTAGTTCATTTCTTCTTGAGTGGAATTCTATTGCTTAAATATATTATAATTGTTTTATCCAGTCACCCTTGTATTAGTCTCTTCTCCACTTGCTATAAAGACTTGCCCGAGATTGGGTAATTTATAAAGAAAAGAGGTTTAATTGACTTACAGTTCCACAGGGCTGGGGAGGCTTCAGGAAACTTACAATCATGGCAGAAGGGGAAGCAAGCACACCCGTCTTCACACGATGGCAGAAAGGAAAAGAATGCGTCGTCAGCAAAGGGGGAAGCCCCTAATAAATCCATAAAATCTCGTGAGAACTAACTCAGTATCACGAGAACGGGATGGAGGAAACCTCCCCCATGATTCAATTATCTCCACCTGGTCCTCCCAATGACAGGTGGGGATTATGGGAACTACAATTCAAGATGAGATTTGGGTGGGGAGACAGGTAAACCTTATTACCACTTGATGAACGTTTCGATTGTTTCCAGTTTGGGGCTACTATAAATAAGTCATTGAGAATATTCAGGTATGAATCTTAGAAAGGACATATTTTTACTTCTTTTGAGTAGATACCTCAAAGTGAAATTATTAGGTCCTGTGTTAAGTATATGTTTCATTTAATGAAAAACTGCCAAATTGTTTTCTAAAGTTATTGGATCATTTGACATTCCCATCAGAAACATATGAGAGTTCAAGTTGCTCTACAACCTCATCAACACCTGGAATTGTCAGATTTAATTTTAGCTAATTGGCTTAGTGTATGATATATATTGTGTTGCAGTTTTCATGCTGCTGAGCATATTTTGATGTGCCTATTGGCCATTTACATATATTTTTGTGAATAAAATTTTTGATCACTTTTTAATTTCCAATTTTTATTTTAAGTGCAGAGGTACATGTGCAGGATGTGCAGGTTTGTTACATAGTTAAATGTGTGCCATGGTGAATAGCTGCACAGATCATCCCTTCACCTAGGTATTAAACCCAGCATCCATTAGCTATTCTTTCTGATGCTCTCCCTCCTCCTACCCCTGACCCTCCAACAGGCCCCAGTGTGTATTGTTCCCCACCATGTGTCCATGTGTTCTCATGACTCAGCTCTCAGTTATAAGTGAGAACATGCAGTATTGGATTTTCTGTTTCTGCGTTAGTTTGCTGAAGATAATGGTTTCCAGCTCCATCCATGTCCCTGCAAAGGACATGATCTCATTCATTTTTATGGCTGTGTAGTATTCCATGGTGTATACATACCACGTTTTCTTTATTCAGTCTATCATTGATGGGCATTTAGGTTGATGTCATGTCTTTTCTATTGTGAATAGTGTTGCAATGAACATACACATGCATGTATCTTTATAATAGAATGATTTCTATTTCTTTGGGTATATCCTCAGTAATGGGATTCTCTTGTTATTTCATTGTAATAATTCTTCTGGATAAAAACAAGTCATTTGTCAAATATGTGTAGTGTGAATACTTCTTCCTCGTCTGTGGCTTATAGGCAAACCACTGTTTATTCATTTCTCCCTAAGAAAATACCTAAAATTGCACCTTAATAGTTAGATAGAATTAGACAAATGGAAAAAAGTGAGAATAAACATAAATATAAGCAAAAAACAAACATTTTAAGTACAAGGAACATTCAAAGTCAGAGTTGTATAGAGAACAATGTGGAGAGACAAGTTGGAGTCAGGTCAGGGAGGGTGACATGCTCAGAAATCTGGAATGTATTTTATATACAGTGGGAAGCCATAAAGATTTTCCAATAGCCAAGTGATATAATCAAAGCTGTTCTTTAGTTTAAGTACTTTTAAAGCAATACATAAATAGTTGTGAAGGCCAGATAATAAAAGTAAGCAGATCAGTTCGAAAACAATTTAAACAGTCCAAGTGACAGAAAATGAGGTCCTGAACTAGGATCATAAAAAGAAGTCAGAATTTGTAGAACTCAATCAACAGACCTTAAGAACCACTGTAGGCTAGGCATGAAAAGGTGGCAATAGATGCTAAAAACCCTGAGGTTCCATATAGGATGCTTGGCAGACAGACAGCACCATACCATGGCCAAGGAAGGCAAGAGTAGTAGATGCTTTTAAGAGACATAGGGGTCAAGATTTGGATTTGTGTTGTTGTGCCCCTGGGACCTCAGAGTAACCATGCCTACCCCATAAGAACCTAAAATGTTTTATTCCCAATGAAAAAAAAAATGGGTTTATTTATATGAAATCAGGGGTCATCTTCCATCTGCAAGAAGATTGCTGACTCTACATAGAGAATGAAGACAACAAAAGAAGAATTTCAATGACATTTAAGGGGTAGGAAGAGAAACAGGAGTTGGTTAAGGAAACTGAGAAGAAAGTAGTCCCAAAAGCATAAAAAAAAAAATTCAGTGTTGTGAACGCCTAGGAAAATTTCAAAGAGCAGGATGTCAGTGTTGTCAAATGCTTCAGAGGGGTTGAGAATTTGGAAACATCCAGAAAAGTGTGCATTCTGTTCAACAGACTCTGTGCTTAACATACTCTATTTAAGAAAGAGAAGTGTGCCATATTTTTAAAATTTCCTTTTTATATGCCATATATTTTTATAACATTGTCAAATTAAAGTAGTAAGCTTGAGTTAACTTGTAAAATCATTTACATGAGGAAAAATATGGAATTCCCTGATGGCAGATGTACCAATGGAGTAGTTTACCATTCTTTTTTTTTCCAACTAGACAACCCTTTCTTCAAATCAACCCTTACTCAGAAGTCTATTATCTAAAACATATAGAAGAAACACTGTTCTGAGTACAGATAACTGGATGGGAGCAGAGCCTCACTACCTTGTAAGTATCCCACAATTGATAAATAGATGATAGATTGGTAGAGATAGATGGATAGATAGAGATAGGATAGATAATTAGATAGATGATAGATGATTGATAGATAGATGGATGGATGGATAGATAGAAAGATAGATAGATAGATAGATAGATAGATAGATAGATAGATAGATAGATAGATAGATAGTTTCTAACTCCTTAATATCCCCAGTAGAACGTCATCTCCATGAGAGCAGGGACATTATCTATCTGGCTCACCAACTGTCTTATTAGAGCCTGAAATAGTGCCTGGCACTTGTTAGCACTAATCAAACATTAGCAAATAAGTGAATCGTAGCTTCCCAATACTGTTAGGCAACCAACATTTATTGACTGCCTAGTATGTTCAGAATGCTGGGCTATTTGCAATTATGTGAACTTGACACGTGGAACACAAATTCTAGAAGAACATATTACTATTCACATCATTGTATACATAAGAAACATCACCTTGAAGAGCCTCCCCCAAGACATATAAGTTGACAGACCTAGAAATTCAACCTAGAAGCATTTAGCACCAATATGTATGGTCTTTCTTTCCTGCACCACCATGTTGGACTCCTCTTCCTATGGTCCTCATGGATGATTACCTGGCCTCTAATGGTTGCTCTGGCACTAACTGAAATAAGTTGTCTGACTCCCAGTTGGGAAGTTTGTTATACCAGTTGAAAGTGGACACAATTTAGAAAGGATAGAGAACAAGTAGAGCAGCATCAGTAACTCAGTTCTTCTTGCTGATGGTATTAGAGTTGGGAATGGAAGACTGGTGGAGTTCATCAATACAGAATAAACTCTGTTCTATATACCCTCCCACCCCCACAAGGACCAGTGGGGAAATGCTATGAATTCTGCATGTGAAATCAACATTCATACATTTGCAGTAGGGTGTCTGATGAGTCTTTAATCACTGTATCAGTTATCTATTACCATGTAAAAAACTATCCCAAAACTTAAAGACTTAAAAGAGCAACGAGTTATTTATGTCACAATCAATGGTTTGGTAATTTGGGCTGGGATCAGTTGAGTGGTTCTGCTAATCTGAGCCAGGCTTAGCTGATCTTGGCAAAACTTGCATGTGCATCTATAGTTATTTGCTAGGTGGTATATTTGGTAGCTTGGGCTGTCATAACAAAGTACCTCAGACTGGGTGCTTTAAAAAAACTGAAATTTATTTTCTGGAGACTGGAAGGAATTCCAAGATCAAGGTATCAGCAGGGTTGATTTCTTCTAAGGTCTCTCTCCTTGGCTTGTAGATTGCCATTTTCCCCTCTATCTTCACAATGTTCTTTTCTCGGTGACTGCCTATGTTTGTGTCCAAATTTTCTCTTCTTATAAGGATACTATTCATATTGAATTAGAGTCCAATTTAAACACCCTATTTTAACTTAATTACCTCTTTAAAGGCCTCATCTCCAAATACTATTACATCCTAAAGTTCTAGGGATTAGGGCTTCAATGTACAAATTAGAGGTCGAGGGTGCCACAATTCAGCCTGTAACAGTTGACAAGTGAGTGGGTGGTCTAAGAAGTTTCCATTGGCATGGCTCATCTCTGTTCCACATGGTCTTTCATCCTCCAGATGGTGAGCCTGGGCTTATTCACAGGGCAATGGTGATAGGCATCCCAAGAGAAAGAAGAAGAATGCAGAGCCTCTCCAGGCTTGAGCTCAAAACCAGCATGACAGCACTCCTGCCACATTCAGTTACCCAAAGCAAGTCACAAAAACAGCCCAAATTCACAGGTGGAGAACTGTGACTATTTTTGCAATTGACTACAGCCACTCTCCTTTCTTCCCACTCTTGCACCTTGGGGAAATCTATATAATACATTATGGGTTTTCTACTATTTTCACTATCAGGCTGAGCCTGGAAAGACTGTGATTCAGTGAAGGGGCCTTTCTTCTCACTCCAGCTCTCTTAGGCTTTTCTTTTCTTCCTCATCAGAAGGGACTATGGTGAAATTATTCATCCTGAGAGTCCATGGGTAGGTGGAAGGGGATGTCTCTTTTGAAGATAATTGCATCTTAAAATATACATAAGTCTTAAGCTAAAGAATGGAGCACTTATGGCAGAGTTTCTGGTAACACCAAGGAGTAGGAGAAACTACCTTAAAAATCTATGAAAATTGCTTCTTCCTGTGGAGGAGAAGTCCTTTGTCTTTACTTACTTTCTACATGCCAAGTACATAGCCTCACACCCAGTGGCCACTCAATAAACAATGAGTGTTCTGAAGTCTGAGAGTAAAGGTTCTAAAATATTTTCTGTGGCTGTGATTATGGAAGAACATGAATATGCACAAAGAATCGGAGGAGCTGAGCAAGCCGCAGGCCATTCTTAGCCACCACCTGATGGTTTGACCTTACACAAGCTATTTTTACCTTATCCAAATCTCAGTTGTTCTCTCATTTGCAAATGAGAGATTTGGTAAGACAATCTCTAGGATTGCTTTCAGTTCTGATTTCCTATGAATTCTAATAAAATCTTCATGATAAGAGAGCAATGGCACATCCTCCTCTCTCCCTAGACAATCAGGCCATCATCACATTTGCTCTGCATGCACAATCCCATGTCTTTGTCTGAGGCTCTGAACTAAGTAAGCATTACAACTATGACCAGCCGGAATGGGTCACAAGCTGTCCTAGATTTTCTGAATTCTTGTAAGTGACCATAGGGAGATAATAAAACCATTAAGTTTAAGAGGAATTGATGGATTTCTAGTCACCAAATATTTTCTGCCTCTCAAAATATCTCAGTAATAAGACTTTAAAAGGTTGGAGTCCTTCATCCTCTGACTGTCAGCCCTGCTTCTCCAAGCAATAACCATGTCTAGTGTGTATTTCTCTTGTATACATTGAAATTCAGTCCATTGTATACATTTTCTTTATGTCCACAATACATCTGTCTGCTCTGGATATACACAGCCATCTCCCAACTTTAAACATCAGTCTGTATATACAATGTGGGTGGGTTGGGTTTGGACCTGACCAGGACAAGGCCATGCACTTATATATTTAATAGCCCTGTCTTAACAATCTGCCATTACAGCAAACATGAAAAAAACAAACAGGGACAGAACTCTTTTCTGTTGTTGTTGTTGTTCAAACTCAACACCAAAAGTTATTGAATGATTTTGCTCTGTAGTAGCCAGAGGGAGTGCTAATAGAGAGAAGCTCTAAGCTCTGCTCTCTGCGTGGAAAGTAGTTCATATGCTTTATCATCTCTTAGAACCTGTCAAGCTCAGTTAGCTGAGTGGACATGGATTGCCTCAAACAGCATTTGCTATGCATTTGTTTTCCAAACACACTACACCTTCCTTGGAAGGTTAATCATAACAGATAAAATGTTTGAGGGTTGATTTGGAGCTTACCAAGTCACTCCCCTTTTAAAATCAGGTCTCCAAAGGAGAAACAGAAACTAAATTCAAAGGTAGATCACCTATCAGAGCAAGCTTACGCTTTAGTTAAGCTTCTGTTAGACATTAACTGAAAGTTAAGATTTCTTTTTTAAGCAGAGAATTTATTCCTGTTCACAAACAGAGCTGTTTCTCCAGTTACCTCGAGGCTCCAAAATTTAGTATCTCCAATCTGCAGGACTACACTCACTGCCTCCACAGAGATATCGTGTGGCATGGAATTTCAGCGAGTTCTCCTGGGGCCCCAAGCATTCTTTCATTGCAAGGTCACTGCTCTGAGTGTTATTAGCATGGCAATAAAGAACATATGCACAACAAATTTCAGGACAAGATCAAAAAGTGAAGAAAAAACAGCAGCACCTTTTAAGTTTCCAGTCTCCCAGCACTAAATGGGGGCACAAATAGACACACACATGCACACACACACACACACACAAAAGGAGGCATCTTCTTGGTTCTCAAAGTCAAAGAGACTAGTTCTGCAACAGCTCAAATGTAATAGGAAGCAGTATACAACTGAGTGTTTACAGAGTGGATGGGAACAGACCACACAGGAACTTTAAGAATTTCAAGAAGGTAATAAAAAAAAAAAAAAAAAAAAGGTTAAAAAAAAAAGAATTTCAAGAAGGTGAAGAACAACTTTTTTATAGGGTAGTAAGGGAAGTTGTGTAGGCAGAATTCTCAGGTGACTCCCAAAATTTCCACCCTGTGACACGCATGTCCTGTATCAGCCCCTCCCTTTGAGTGTGGGTGGGCCTGACCTAACCAGGTGGGCCCTTTGCAAAGAGAGTCTAGAGCAGGTGTGTCCAACATTTTGGCTTCCCCAGGCCACATTGGAAGAACAAGAATTGTCTTGGGCCACACATAAAATACACTAATACGAAATGTAGCTGATGAGCTTTAAAAAAAATCACATAATGTTTTAAGAAAGTTTATGAATTTATGTTGGGCCACATTCAAAGCTGTCCTGGGCTACTTAGGGCTCACAGACCATGGGTTGGACAGGCTTGGCCTAGAAGAAGCAAAAGAGATTCCAAGCTGCAGCCTATGCTCTCCTGTTGGCCTTGAAGACACAAACTGCTGTGTTGTGGAAAGCGCTATGAGGCAAAAAATGGTGTGCAGCCTCTAGCAGCAGAGAGAGCCTCCTGGCCGATGGCCACTGCAAAAGAAAGGACCTCCATTCTACAACTGCAAAGAATTGAATAACGCCAACAAATCCACAAGCTTAAGGACGCTGACCTCTAGAAAGGAATGCAGACTGGATTTCACCTTGATTTCAGTCTTGTGAGATCCTGAACAAAGAGCCCACCAAACCTGTGCCCAGACTCCTGACCTTCAGAGATTGTGAGAAAATGAATGGGTGCTGTTTTAAGCCATGAAGTTTGTGGTCATTTGTTACAAAGCAGTAGAGAATGAATGCAGAAGGCTTCTTAGAGCAGAAATAACTTGAGTGGGGCACAGAGGAAGATGCTGACAACTTGAAGAAATTCAAAGAAGGTAGAAAACAGTGATACTGGGGGAATAAGGAGAACGTAGGTGGTTAAGCAAAGGCCCTGAAGTAATTAAGTGCATGGTAGGACATGTTTAAGATAACATCACGACAAAGAAGACCTTCACCTTCCTATTTCTTACTTTGATGAATGTAGAATGTTTACTTGGTAAGCAGATCATGGCTTATCACGCCCATTACATACGAAAAAACTGAGGTCAATGGATGTGCGTCAGCTGTGCATTGACATGTGATTGTCCACAGACATGGTTAGCTTCCTGAAGCAAATCTTGTTGAAATATATGAAGTGCTTTCTGTTTGGTCTTACATTTTAGAGGTTAAATCTAAATTTCCCAAGCAGCATCTGAGGCCCTTCATGTACTTCTCATCACTCAATCTCACAGTTGCATCCTATCCAAGCCAAACTGTACATACACACACATACTCCCATACATTCCTGCATTGACCAGATAGTCCCCTACATATGGATATTCTTTCCCTAACTTCTCCCTCCACCATCCAGCCTCCCACCCCAAGCTGCTGCCTTATGGCTCTTTCGTTCTTGCTTTAAGACTCTGGTCAAAAGCAATTTCTCTTGGGAAGCCTTCCTCTGGATCTCCACCTAACACCCCAGGCACAAACTTTCATTAGTGATCCTGCAGCGTATTGAACATGTCTCTGTTAGCACAATAATAATAGCAGTAATATTAACAGTAGCTCATGTTTATTGGATGAATATCTAAAGCCATACACTATACCTTTTTACACGCATTATCGTGTTGTATTTTTATCACATTTTTTGTGTTTACATGCTTCTCCACTAAATGTTGAATCTCTTAAAGGCAAGCATGATGACTTTTTCATCTTTGTACCCCCTAGGGCTTTGCACAGGGTAGAAAGCACTCAAAATATATTTAATAAATGAGTTAAAAGAGTCAAAAGTAAGGCTAGAATTCAGGTCTACAGATCACAAGGCAAGGTTATTTCCTGTCATACCATCACAATAAAATGAATGTAGAAGGGCTTTTATCAAACTAAAAAATACCATGTGGGGAAAGGCAGAAGATGCCAGCCAAAATCTCCCCTTTTGTGCCCCTCTCTTATCTCCTTCCTGCCTCCTGCTGCCAAAACAATTTTAGATAATGGGAAAGATCATCAGCAATGCTGGTCTACTTTATGTAACTCAGGAACCCAAAAATATAAAGTGGAATGTACATGTGTTCATGAACAGTGGGAAGCAAAATGAAGGCTTGCACGAAGAGAACCAGGCTATCCAGTGAACAGGGCATACAATCTGGACACCTGTAGAGAATCTGGAATCTGGTGGACATCCAGGCATCCCAAGAAGCAAAGGTAAGCGAGCTCCCTAGTTAGGCACCCAAAAGACCTGTGTGCACTCATTTCCTCCTTAGAATTCTGTGCTGTATTTCAACCATTGCTTTGATAAACAAGGCAGTCAATGTGACTCTTAAGCAAGCTGTAAAAAAACTCATTATCATCTAAGTAAGTAGAATTCCCCTTATTCAAGTCTTGCCATTTAGAGGTAGGTAATAGAATCATTTTGTATGGAACTGTCCCAGCCTTTGTCGTTTTCCCTTGTCTTTAGGAAAAAGCTGAATATTGAATCGGCTGTCAGGCAACATCATGCTCTGTTGTGCTGACCCTAGGTCTCAGCCAGAAAAATCAGAGAAGGAATTTTTTCCCCTCAATTTAATATAAAAGACTCTATAAGGACTGCATACAGCCCCCCTTTTTTCAAATAGAAAGGTATACGAGCCTCTCCTTGTTTTTCAATTGCCTGTGATTTCTCCCCAAACCTCCCTCCTTCTCACTCTCCTCCCTGCCAGCTCTCACCTATCTTACAAAACCCAATAGGTAGAACATCTCTAAATGTGATCTGCACAAGCAAATGTTTGTTGGGGTGAGAATGGAAGGAAAAAAAATTAGCTTCCAGTTGGCATAGGCAGCCTTGTACTTAGGAGGAACAAATTAAATCCTTGATCCTTAGGAATAGTTAGCAAGATTCTACTTTATGATCCCTAGGAATGGTTTAGGAAAATGGTTTAGCAAGAACTCCACTTTATTTTCTATAGAAGGATAAACGTTATTACAGCTTTTAAACCCAAGAAGCAGAAGGAGATAGCCTATTCGTTTATATTATATTTAAGGGTAATTCTTATCTCCACCCAGTTCAAGTCAAGAAACCTTATTTAAAGTTGGACTGGGTAGCAGAAGGGACACAGAGACCAGAAAGAAATAGTTGGTTCCCTCTAGAAACTGATATTCTAGTAGCAGACTGTGATCAATAAGTAAATAAACAACTCAAAAATAAAGCAGAAACAGGATAAATGCTACAATAGAGATGGAGGCAAAGAAATGTGCAAATAGGGAAAATTAAGTTTATGGGAGCAGTCTTCTGATGCTTCCTTTCTCTGGAACTTGGGGCAACCAAAAGCTATTACAGCTCAGATTTCTGAAAAATACAGAAATGCATTCTTTTATACTATATAATAATGGTTGTATTTCTAAGAAATATCACATTATCAAAAATAACATTACAAAAACAATTATTCTAACAGGGGAAAAAAAAAAAGCCTTGGTGCTAGAGATGTCTAAATATGCCATCACAAAGTTATTTTTCCTATGGGAATTCCAGTAATAAAAAATGTTTTACTAGGCCTAAGTGTATTTTGCTATTTTAGGCAACACATCAGTTCATCAAAACTGACAAAAACCAACCTAAACATCCCTAGGCAAATCTAAGTGGTACATAAGACCAAACTCGGCAAATTTCAAGACTATCAAAATCATCTGCAGCCCCATTTACAATTTGGAGCAGATTGTCTTAGCGTGTGCTAAATATTCTGGTTTCTGACTCCCTGTAGTGTGTCTCCACGTGAAAGGGTTATTTATACTGAGCTGCAAGTGTTGAACTGAGGAGTGACCATGGGATTGCATGACCAGTGCAGCGTGGGCAGAAGTGATAGGTGTCACTTCCAAGCAGAGGCTTCAGAGCTAGTTTCTTGTCCACCACGTCTTTTTCCCTCTGTCACCACTGGAGTAGCCCAAGAGGAGCCCAGCCAGGAAGTGCTCTTTCAGCCTGAGTCCTAAAGTAGAGATGACCATGCGACGGGGCCTAACCCACTCGACATTTGGACACAGAGTGCTCTGGGCAGAATATGTCCCCCCAAAATTAATATGTTCAAATTCTAATCTCCAAGATGATAGTACTAAGAGGTGGGACCTTTGGGAGATGATTATGTCATGAGAGTAGAACCCCCACAGATGGGATTAGTGCCCTTATAAAAGAGGCCAGAGAGAGCCAGCTTGCCTCTTCCTCCATGTGAGAACACAGAGAGAAGTGTCCTTACGAACAGGGAAGCAGGCCCTCATCTGACACCTACGTTGCTGGTGCCTTAATCATAAACTTCCCAGCCTTCAGAACTAGAAGGAATACATTTCTGTTGGGTATAAGCTACACAGTTAACATATTTTGTTATAGCACCTGGAACAGACTAAGACACGTAGCATAGGGGGAGAAATAAACCTTTGTGGCAGCAAGCCAGTAAGATTTGGAGGCCATTTGTTACTGTAATACATACATTTTTTCTTACTGGTTTTAAGTCGAAAAGTAAAGAAACACGAATTGGTCAGTTTGATATTCAAATAAAACAACTTCCTATAAGCCTAGTGATATTTCCCAGTTAGATTCTTATTAGCAATTGTGGCCTACATAATGTTACCATTCTTTGAAGACTCTGTATAGGCATTTTTCATACATTATCTCATTCAGTCCTTTCAACAAGGGTAATAAGCTAGATATAAATCTCCATTTTACAGATAAGAAAACTGAGAGCCAAAGAAGTTAAGTAATTTGCTAAATGGCAATCACTTATTAACTTCCAAAAGCAGAATTTAACTTATTCTGTTTGATTCCAAATCCTGCCTTCCCATCACTCTTCCACGGGGTTAATTAAGGAATAAACTAATTGGCCACACAAGGCGACGGCTGATTACAAGACTGAATTCATAAAAACCCAGGGCATGTTAATGTGGTCTGAATTAAGTTACTTAGCCTCCCTGAGGCTTAGTTTTTTCATCTGTAAAATGGAGATAACGTTATCTCCAGCATTGTTAGAGGATTAAATATACATATACAGTCATGCCTCGCTTAACTATGGGGAGATCCTCTGAGAAATGCATCATTAGGTGATTACGTTATTGTAAAAACATAGTTTACTTTCACAAACCTGATGGTAGAGCCTACCACACATCTAGGCTATCTGGTAAAACCGATTGCTCCTGGGCTACAAACCTACACCTCTAGCAAATTATTGTACTAAATACTGTAGGCAATTGTAGGCAAGGGTAAGTATTTGTGTATCTATACATAGAAAAGCTACAGTAAAAATACTCATAAAAGATGAACAGTGGTTCACCTGTGTAGGGCACTTGCCACGAATGGAGCTTGCAGGACCGGACGTTGCTCCGGGTGAGTCAATGAGTGAATGGTGAGTGAATGTGAAGACCTAAGACACTATTGTACACAACTGTAGGCTTTATGTAAACACTGTACACTTAGGCCATACTAAATTGATTTTTTAAACTTCTGCCTTTAATAATCAATTAACCTTAGCTTACTGTAATGTTTTTACTTTATAAATTTATTTTTTAAATTTTTGACTCTTGTAATAACACTTAGCTTAAAACACACATATTGCACAGCTGTATAAAAATGTTTTTTTCTCTATATTCTTATTCTATATGCTTTTTACAATTCTATTTTTTTTTCTTTTAAAACTTTTTTGTTCAAAACTAAGACACAAGCAATTTAACCTAGGCCTATACAAGGTCAGGATCATCTAGATCACTGTCTTTCACCTCCATTTCCTGTCCCACTGGAAGATCTTCAGGGGCAATAACAGTCATGACACTAAGGCCTAGGAGGAACCTATGTAGGGAGAGATGCAGGGCTAGGCCACAGGGCAGGGTGCAAGTCAAAACTCTGACTTGAAGGGCTACGCATCCCTGCGGGGCAGCGGCAGACTTGCCTCCTCTCTCAATCTAAAAGACATGCCTCCTCTCTCAATCTAAAAGGCGCAGAGCAAATGGCAGGGACCGCCGTCAACAGGCCCCTAACAGATGGACCCATCAGACGTAGGAACAGGTTGGGCACCAACAGCCAGGAAAAAAAGACAGTTTAGAGGAACAGGACCTGGCTCCGGATGAAGGCAGAGAGAGATAGCTGCGGACGGGAGCGAGTTTGTGACAGGCCATGGCCCCTGACTAGCAATGAGCTGATGGAAGCAGCTGATGGGACTAATGACAGGAGGTAATGATGATGAAAAGCACTTAAGCAATGGGCCTTCAAGTAGCTGTTGTTGTTGCTGAAAGGCCTCCTGCCACAGAACAAAGCAATTAGTCAGTCACCCCCGCCACCCAGCCCCTCCTCTGCCCGCCTCCCTTTTCCCACCTTTCCAGACCTCAGACCATTCATCCCTTTGTCTCATTAGCCCAGACTGCAGCAACCCAGACCCAGCAAACAGAAATGCACCAGCTGGAGACCAACCTTTAACGGCTGTCGCCCACACAGGCAGCTCCAAAGGCAGGCTGTGGCTACAAAGGGGGCCCAGCCTTAGAGGGCCCTTTCTGTCCCCAGTTTTGGCATGAATTTTCCATGAAAATGTTACCTGTGCGCATATGTACTTCTGTATGTGGCACTGGCCTTTGACCATAACACCAAAAGTAGACCTACTCGTTTTTGCAGCTGGGAGAATAACTTCTTTGAGCAACAAATTAGAAAAGTATTTTGAGTTTGAGCATTTATCTGCCCAAAAAGAAACAGTATATGCTTGGAGTTGAGGCTTCCTGAGTTCTTACTCTTGCTTCTACTCATCTTTCAATATTCACCTAAAGCTCTCATGCTTGGACTCCTTCCCTCATCCACACAGGCCGTCTTCTCCTGCACACTCCCATTACAGCAGCCTTTGCAATACAAGGTAATACTGCCTGGTCACGGTTGCTTTTTCTTGTGTGCCTTTCTGTCTGCCTCCCCTTCAAGACTATGATCTCATAGACAGTGAGGACCATCTCCATTCCTTTTTTTCTCCTCAATATCCAGCACATGGTCACAGTACCGTCAAGTTTTTGCGTTATGCAACTTCCAAATCTGTATAGTAGAGGTAGTCATATATGCCCTATTACATGTTCCAGTTTTAAGATTTGAGATCAAATATGACAGCATAACTGGGAAGTGTTGGAAATGCACAATGATAAATGAATTATTAATATCAGGCATTGTGTATCTCTGCCTTCCTCTTGCATTCATTTTTGAGCACATTTTGTGTGCTAGGCACTATGTGGTGCAGATGAAGCCCCTGTTTGAAGCTTCCCTGGCTGAGCTCACTGTCTTAGTCTCCTTCAGCCCTGTGCTTAACCTCCCGCCATGGACTAAGCCAGTGAATCCATGCTTGATGAACTCTGTCTCACCTTGCTGATGTTTCCACCAAAGCCCCGAGCTTACTGTCTGCTATCCACAAAAATCATATTTTGAGTGCCAGCAACAAGTCGGGCATAGGACCAGACATCACACAGAAGAGGAATGAAATGTGTAATGGGCAAGGTATAGAGTGTCTCCCCTAAGAAAATATAATACAATATAAGCAGAAAACAAAAAGATGCAAGAGATACACACTAAAGAGTGATGTAGCAATTCAGACAAGGGAGAAGTTTCATTAACAGGTGCATCAGCAAAGTCTCCAGGAAAGAGATGACATTTGAGTTTGGGCATGAAGAACTGAAAGGCTTCAGGAGGCAGTCATTATGCAAGAAAAGCTATTCTCAGAAAACTAGAGCTTTGAGGGACCTTAGAGGGTCAACCCTCAACCACTTCATTGTATAGATGAGGAAATTAAGGCAGAGATTCAGTAACTTGCTCAAGATCACTTAGCTAGTAACTGGCGCAGCTGGAATACAAACTCCATAGCCCAGACTTTGATCAGAAAATGACATGACAAGAATCTACTTTAGGCAAAAGACTAAGGAGAAATAGAAACAAAGGGAGGGAGAGAAAGATGAGAGAAGGAGGGGGGGGGAGAGAAACAGACAGAGAGAGAGAGAGAGAGAGGAAATAAAGTAAAAGAAAACCTTTAGAAAATCTCAGAGGAGGGTAGACCACTTAGGAAGCTACTACAAAAGCCTATAAGCAAAATAATGAAAACCTTGTCTAGGGTGGTAGCTACAGGAATGGGAAGGGATAGATAATTCTGGAAGGATGGGTTAAAAGACTTTGGTAACAGAATGTGGTAAGATGGAGGGGGAGTAGAATTCCAGAATTTCAACCTTAGGAAATAACTCTGAGAATAGTTCAGAAATCTGTAATTTCCTAAGCATACTATTTCTTTCCCCAGTACCGTCACAGATTACAAGTAGGTCTTCATGAGTAACCAGAACCTTTCTGATGCAGTTTTCTTCCTGCCTCGTGAGCAAAGAATTCTGGCAAGTGAAAACTGAGAAATGATTTTTTCTCAGTGTAGGGCTCATGTATCACGACAGCAATATTATTATGTTAGTAAATAATTGATTCCAGACAAATAAGCAGAGTTTGATGTTATACAACCCATCACACCTCACCCAAAGTCACATTGCACTGGGCCATGCCATCCTAACTGTTCACAGGGGCTCTGAGATGTGTAAATTCCTCTAAATTCTGCTTCCAATCAGAAGACACCAGCTTTGTTGGGATTTAACAATGTTCAAATCTAGGATGTGCCCAAACACGACAGAGGCATTGTTTTCTCTCCCTCAGCTCCCTGTATGTTAAAAGCATCTATTAAAATGTGTCTGAGATGGAAGGCACCCAACACACTGTCATTAATTTAAGGAAATAAAATTACACCATATGAAGGGTTATCATAAGGAAGATGGTGACCAGCTGTTCTCCATCTCCTCTGGGTTAGAATAAGAGAAAGTGGGAGGGAGTTCAATTTGAAATTGAATCCGGAGTGGGAACTTGACAGAAGGATGGAAGCATAGCCAATGAGGGATACAAGACAGACAAACGGTAGAGCTGTCATAAATGGGCATATGAGTTTTCCATGGGGGTGGAGAGGGGAGAGATTCAGCCAGTCAGAGGTAAAATGAGGTTTCATTTCCTCTCTCTTCTTGGGTACCTGATGGCCTTGAAGTTTCTCTCTTCTTTCACCTCTTTTCAGGCAAACTCTGCTTTTTAATTTTCATTAAAGGTAGAAACAATGGAGGTGTTTTCATTATAATGTAGACCAAAGCCTTCCAATAAGTGAATAAAGCAGGAAGCAGATTATCAAGGGTCTCTTCTACAAAGTAGCTCATAGTTTTGTTTTGCATTGCATTCAGTCCATCTCTGCCTAGAGAAGTCAGGACATACCTGGATTTGGGAAATGGACAGACAGATTTGAAATCCTACTGATTTAAGGAATTTCTCATTGCAACCTCATTCAAGGCTAAGTTTTGAGAAATCTAGTTTATTCATCAGTGACTCCCAGATCCTGCACCCTCTCTGATACTCCTGTTTTCCTTTCATTTTTAGACATCCAGAGCCACAGTCTCCATCACAATGCATTCTTAACAAATAATTTATATGAGCCATTTACTGCTTAGTATGAATTTAAATCACTTCTTCTCTCCCTTCCAGTTGAATTTGCATATAAGCTGTGACTTTCACTGGGAAACCAGAGGCCTGGTTCTCTGGTCAAAATATTTCAAAATGCCAGTAAAAAATATAAGGAGATTTTTCTCTGGAAGAGACTCATCCAAATCCTGTAACTGCACGAAGGAGGAGGCAGTCTGTTCTACCTACCTCTCTTGGATGTTTGAATATAATTGATCTTCCGTTACAACTGAAACCCCAGTAAAAGTGAAAAGAAATCAGAACACTCTCAAATGGGCAAGAAACAGAACTGGCTTTCCATACTAGGGTATCAGACAAAATCTGGGGAATTGGTCCCTGCTAATTATACAAATGTTATTCATAACCCTAGTAAAAAATGAAATATAAAAATACCCAAATACACACACTGTCAATGGAGGAGGAACAAAGTACCGGGGGCTTTCAGAGGAGGGAGGGGAGCTTAGAGCTGGTTGAATTAATGAAGGATATATGAGAGAGATGATATTTGGTATATACTTGGATGACATTTGGTAACAACTAGAAGTTGAGAAAAAAGCATTTTAGGCAGGCAGAGCAACATGAACAAAGTCATGGAGTGAGGAGGGAAGGTTGGCCCAGGACACAGAGGAAATGAATTTAGCTGGTGCGCACGGTACACCTGGGGGAGCACACAGAGCTTAGGCTGCAAAGGCAGGTCAGCCCCATGCCTTCGATTGTCCTAAACACCCACCAGGATGAATTTATATGTCACTCAGCAAACAGGGAGTGACTTGAGGTTTTTAAGAAGGAAACAAGTCAGGCATCACATAATCTGAAAGATCTACACTGGCTCTTTGTTCCTTCCATAAGGAGTTATCTAATTCTTTACTTGTTATAAACATTTTGCAGTTTTCTCTCACCCTTGGGTTTTGTCTTCCTCACTGGGTGCCATGTAAATCCAGAGTGGTGTGAACAGAGATTAGTCTTTTTCTGAAGCCCATTCTAGCCCTTTTCCTGTGCCCTTCTCTTCTTAAAGTGCACAAGTTCCCCATTTGGGTCTAGAACAGAAGCCATTCTAATTGAAAAGAACTGAAAGAAGAAATACTTTTGAATAATAATTCTTGGCATTCTTATTGCCTTTTTTTCTCTAATTGGGGAATATTTCAATGGAAAGCCCAGCATTACCCCCACTTCTCTTGGCAACTAACAAGAGAAGGAGCAAGAGAACGGGGTAAGTAACTCCATGGATAGTCATGAACCATTGGCATTTGCCTCCCTGTCCCCTCAAAGCAAGAGACCAAGTCCCTCTGTTTTTCCTGGCAATTCTAAAGCAAGCGTAAACCCAGTCTCCAAATCAGCAGAAACCTTGAAAACAATTAGGGCCAGAAAGGCAATTGGGTCCCCTCCAAATCAAAGCAGCTCTCATTTTGTTTCTATGTATTTTAAAGTTGGTTGAGGATAATCTGCTTCCCTGTTGACAATCTGTGTCAAAGTTTCAGCCTCACTGGAAATGGTTGTGATCTGAACCCCTTCAGAAAGAAAAGAAGAAAAAAATTAAAGGAAAAAGAAAGAAGGAAAACACACACAAACTCCCACCTAACTCCAGTTCTTTTAATGGACAAGTTGACAGAGTCCTTAACTAGCACCCCTCTGGGTCCCCACGATAATTACAGGCTGGAAAGGAGAATTGTGTTTCATGTGATTAGAGACTGTTTATGCTTCTGTCCATTATGAAAAAAGAGGAGGAAGCATTTTTAAGAACTTGACGCCAAACATTTTCCACTAGGGAATTTTACTCAATTACTTGCAAAATAATCTCACACATGGTCATTTCATCATTAAAATGTTCTTTTAAAAATTTACCACAGACTTGTTTAGCGCTGATTTTGATGGGTGGCACTTTGGAAATTATGTGCTTGATTTAGCGCCGTCCTCCCCTAAAACTGTACCAACCACGCCCCCTTCCCCATTGGTGTTCCACTTAATTGACTCAGGCTCTCACTTTCGCCTGCCCAGACATTGATGAAGATATACAGCAAACAACTCTTTAGCGTCTCCCTTTCCCTCTTATATAAAGGGAATCTATCAACCTGGAGAGGGAGAAAAAAATAAAAAGCCCTGGAGAGGCAAGAGGACGGGAGGAGGGGGGATGGAGAGGGTGTTTGGCTGATCACCAACAGCCTTTCCAAAAGGACTAGAATTAGTAAAGAGTTTTATTTGCTGAAAGAAATTTCTTTGCAGCTTGATGTTGGTGATATGACTAGTCCAGGAAGGAATGGGAAACAGGAGAAAGAAAACTACTTAACACAGCCTTAAAATCAAGGTATCTGAGCCAAGAACTTTGCAGGGAAATTCATTCCTAACCTCTGCTGACCTCATCCAATATTGTATCATCAATGCCCAAAGCACGATCAAAATTTCCATCAGGCACTCCTTCCTCTCCCTTTTAACAACTAACCAAAATTCTCCTCAGCCTGAACAATGCAGTTCAGATCCCATTTCCCACCCAATGTAGCTCTCCTTAACCACTTTATCCTACCCTCTTCATTCTTTAAAATCTATCTTCACTTATGATCACCACCACAAAGTCCAGATTTTTATCAGTCAATGCCCCTCTCAAGAGCAGAGTCCAGAGCTGTGGGGACTATAAGACTGATATAGTTGCCTCCATAAAACCAGTTATTAGGGTGTGTCCGGATGAGATGGGGTGAAGGGATGGGATGTATAACTTCCTTGAATATCTGTTGCGTAGGCATCCCTTCTCCTGACAAAGGCAAAAAAGCGTTCTTCTCACCATGGGGAAGGGAGCTGAATTGCTACTCGGAGAAGGGAAGGAAGGTATTACATGCGTGGGAAGGAGGCACAGGATGGAGATGGGATCCTTGAGGCTACAGAGGGGACTGTTTTCCCATAAGTCTCCAGAGGCTGATACTTCAAAGGGAGAAAGAGGAGACAAGGCCTGTGTTTGTGTGTGTCTTTTGGAAAGATGCTATCATAAAAGGTGCTCCTGAATCAAATTAATACAACTTTTTCTGTGGTTGGGAATGGGTGTGTGTGTTTTAAAAAAGGCATCTGTGGAATTTGTGTTCTCTCTTAAGTATGGAAATTACATTAACAGCACCATAGTGCCCTGGACAAGTCAGGTAGGAAAGGCACAAAAAGGCTCTTATTTTACAGATAAGAAAAAGCATGTAGATTTTTCTAGTCTGGTACACTTACACATTTCCTCCTTTACTCCTCACTAAACAGGCAGGCACGCGCACACACACACACACACACAATTTTGCTCATTCTCTTCCCAACAACTAATATTTTTGCTCTCTTTCTTTAAATTGTCCCCACCTGAGCCTGTAATGCTCATTCTCTTCTTCCAGATTATTTAAAACCTGTCAGGCATTCAATGTTATGCTGAAATGTTGTCCTCTCCATTAAACTTTCCCTGTAGGCTCTGGCAAAACAAAACCAGCATTGTCTCCTCTTTGAACTCCTACTGCATTAAAATTCTGCTCTATGTTCGCTAGCACATGCATGTTGTGTAGTGGGGAGGGGTTGTGGATTGGGGCACACATGTGTGCTGTTCCCATTGGAACCAAAGTTTCTTGAGGTCTAGTAGGCAGGAAAATTATTTAAACATATAATAGATCTCAATAAAAACTGGTTGATTACGTGAATACTGGATCAAACTCAGGTGGCTTTAGTTATTCCCACAAATGTCTACGGTTGAATCCTAGGAATCTTGGAGGAAGTGAGAGATTTTATTCTCATTTTCCTTTGTCAATGACTCTGGGACTTAAGAAGTCCAAAAAGTGCTTCTAGAGTTCTCTTCCTTTATCCCAATATCCAGTGTTGACTCTGTCCCAGGTATTTACTCCTACCCCTTCCCTCAGGTAGAAGATAAATGCATTCCGTAGGTACCAAATCAAGGACAAGATTCCTCCAAATGCCTTGGAGTCAGCTCTGGTTTGAATATTTGTCTCCTCCAGAACACATTCTTAAAACTTAATCCCCAATATAACAGTATTAAGAGGTGGGGCCTTTAAGGAGTGATGGGTCATAAGGGCTCTGCCCTCATGTATGGATTCATGCATTCATGGATTAACAGGTTAATGGATTAAAAGGTTATCACAAGAAGGGGCTGTTATAAAAGCCAGTTTGCAGCCTGGCACTGTGGCTCACGCCTGTAATTCCAGCACTTTGGAAGGACAAGGTGGGTGGATCAGTAGGTCAGGAGTTTGAGACCAGCCTGGTCAACATGGTGAAACCCCGTCTCTACTAAAAATACAAAAGGTAACCGGGCATGGTGGTGCTCATCTGTAGTCTCAGCTACTCGGGAGGTTGAGGCAGGAGAATTGCTTGAACCCGGGAGGTAGAGGTTGCAGTGAGCCAAGATTGTGCCACTGCACTCCAGCTTGGGTGACAAAGTGAGACTCCATCCCCCCGCCGAAAAAATAGAGCCTGTTTGCCTCTCAGTGCTCCACTGAGATGGGAACATGGTGATGCCTTGCCCTGTATTATGATACAGCACAAGGCGCTCACCAGAAGCCAATGAGATGTGGCTCCTCAACTTTGGGTTTTCCAGCCTCCAGAACCGTACAAAATAAATGTCTTTTATTTATAAACTACCCAGTCTCGGTTACTCAGTTATAACAACAGAAAATGGACTAAGACATAGTAATAGAATCTCAAGCAGTGCCCCCCGAACAAGGCATATATTCCTCTGCAAAGGAAGTCAACAAACTATCCTCCCTTTCTCCCCTAGTTTTAATCTTGGTCATAAAAATAGAAGGGTCAGTTATTTTTGAAGTTTTGGCAAAAAAAAAAAAACACTTCTGTTCTTCCTTCCATATCATTAATTCCTTCCAAAGCAAATATAATGGACTATATGATGAGTGACACTGGGGATAAATAAACGGGGCATACTTGACTCAGCACCTTCTGGGTTATTGAAACTGCCTGTCCACAGGGCAAAGGCACTCAGTTCCACTCCTAATTCCAAAAGAGAATTGGGGGTCTCAGGTGGTCTCACAGTGGTGGGCTTGGAGGCTCATGTCTCTCTGTTTCCACTATTAGGAAACATTTACAGGCAAGAAAGGGTGATTTAAAATAAGTCTGATTACAAACACAAACCACACATTCTCAACTCTAGTATCACTATTGTTTTAACTCCATGTTTTATTCTTCTGTTTTTCAATTGATTACAAACTTAAATGGGGATTTAAAGAGGGAGAGCAATTATCAGCTCCAAAACCTAAACAGTTAATGGATTGATTGAGAGGCCTTTGAGACAGGCACAAAGGCTGACATTTGTACATGAAAGTAACACATGGGGGAGGCTGAGGCTTCTGTGTAGCAGAGGCAGAGGCTTGAGGCTTCCATGGGCCACATGGGATTTGACCTTTGCAGGACAGTTACAGCTTTTTATAGTTGTGTCTGTAAGCAAGTGGCTGTTTTTTGTAAAAGGTGCTAGGCTGTTCTTAAAAGGCTCAGCCCTATTTTAACAGATGCTGGCCTTTGCATGCACCAACTGGAATAGGTCTTGGACAGAGGCCTGGGCTACTCAAACTTCTTCCAATAGTTTATCACCAACAAATGGATCTACTTAGAGGAACAAAACGATACCATACATGCAAGGCTGAAGGACTCTCCTGCAAGATAAGGTGGGTATTCTATAATGTTTTTCTCCCTCTTTTTCTGAGTAAGAATCAGTATTACAATTTTGTTATATTTTGTTTGTTTATTATTATTATAATTTTGTGCTTTGATCTGGTATTGTATATTGATTAAATGTACCATTTAAGTCTATTGGAATGCTACCAGGGAAGAAATGGAGTTCACCTAGAGATTGAAAATAAGTCTTTGAAGAGGCCCTTTGACTTCAACTCTGGATGCAATACAGGTCACGACATCGTATTTTCTCCTAATGGGAAGAGGCAGAGTCAATGCGTGCCTGTATATATGAAAATGCTGATAATAACAGCCACTATTCCTTAAGTGCTCACCTTCTGATCTATTCTAAGTGCTTTCCATGTATTTGTACAACAACTCTATGAGGTGGTTCCTCTCATTATCCTAATTTTATGGGTGACGACACTAAGGCATAGAAAGGTTTAAATAATTTTCTTAAGGGCAGAATAAAACTAAAACGATGTAACCACATTCCAAATCCACTCAGTCTGACTCCATAGTCTATACTTTTTACCACTAAGCTTTAAAAATAATTGCTTACTGAGGCAGGGACATTTTTGGAACTAAATGTGTGAGGAGAAGAGAAAGTAAGGAGCTAGACAATTATTTTGAATATACTAGACAATCTGCAGCACCATCTTGCCCCTTCTCCTGGTCACAGCTGATTGAACTGGGGTGGACACTTGACCCAAGAGCCATGAAAGCAAAGTCTGGAGAGCACCCTATGACAGAGTATTTAAAAGACAAGCTGGTCAACCCAATTTTCTCCAAGGATTTAAACTAAGTAGAGATACTTGCCAATAGTGAGGGTGGGTGTTGGAACTGGAAGGCTGTATAATTTTAGCTACCATGGTAGACATTTGGGATCATGAGGAAAATGAGTAAGCAGAAAACGCTGGCTGGCAGAAAAGAGAACAGAACAGAAATTTAGAGGAAATCTGAGATAAACATGTACTATCTGAGAAAAAGACATCTTCGATTTTCTTGAATGGATCTCCCCTTTTCTTTGTAATCTAAGTAGTCGAACTAACATAGTATAACCATAGGCTTTCTATCTTAGTTACTCAAGCAGCAAACAGAATGTCTGGGAATATTAGGTGCTCAATAAATGCTTTGTTAATGAAAGGATTTAAAAAGATTGATTTTGAATAAATGCAGAATTCTGTGATTCAGTGCTGAATAACCTGGTGGTTTTCTCAACATATTCATTATTCTCCAATATACAACAAAATATATTCCAAACACTTGATTGGGTACAAGGTCTGAAACCTTCTGCTCCCAAGTTCTTGGTTCTTATAGACACCGTCAACACTGGAAGAACACTAATAGTTGTATGCTTCTTTCATAGTCCAAAGACACTGCTATTGCACACCACTCCACCCCAAGTAGGGTTGCCAGATAAAACACAGGATGCCCATCCAAATTTGAATTTCAGATAAACAACAAATAAGTATTTACTATAAATATGTTCTAAATATTTCATGCTACTTATGTATACTAAAAAGGTATTTGTTGTTTATCTGAAATTCAAATTTAACTGGTCATCCTGTATTTTTATTTGCAAAATCTGGCATTCACCAAGTGTTAATTTTTCTCCAAATCACCAGGCCAGTTCAAAATGCCCAGCTCTTAGCATTTTCTTCCCGTATCATCTCATCCCCATCCAGATGATGGAGTCTCCTCTCCCCATATCCCATTCACCCAAATGTGCACAGGTACACATAGGAATGCACACAAACACACACACGTTCTACAAAAGGAAGCTCTAATATTTTTTGATGCTTAAGAGGTAAAAGTTGCTCAATTCAAAGTATTGTTAAGCTCATTTAAAATTTCAGAGGGACATGGCAATACTTTTTACCTTTTTTTCTACACTTTCAGCATGGAGAGGTCTTAGTAATACCAACATAATTTTCTCTGCTCCCAGGAATGCTCAACCACTTTGCTAGACTTTCTCCAAGGGACTTAAACATACGAAATTATTTCAGAAAATGTAATCCTATCTTTCCACATTGACCAATTCTTTAAATTATCAGCAAGAGATACTGCTCACTATTCCTGCCACCCCATCCATGATTTCCGGTGGCACCATGAAATCCCTCTGGCAGGAAGGGGCCTGGCCCTGCCACCCAACCAACTTTCTTTAGGAGAATCAGTGTAGAGAAGTGGAGGCAAAGAATCATGACCTTGAGGCTACCTGCAGTAGCATTTCCCCTGTAAGCATCATCATCCCCTCCTGCCATACTCAACTGATGCCTGATTCTTCCGCCCTCCCTCCCACAGCCATGCTTAAAGGAAACAAGGGAGAGGCCATCTCTTTTAGTCACACTCATGATCCCAGACGGCCTCTGTGCCACAATCTTAACTTACATTTTTTTTTCATTTGTTTAAGGCATTACCTAACTTCTCTCACTTGCCTCATCTAGTCCCCCCAGTAACCCGGTAGTGTAGGTGTCACTGCAGTATTTGCAAGAAAGGAGAGTGAGGCTTGAGGGAGCGCAGCAAGGACCTGGTCCCCACGTCCCTATTACGAACTGGCAGAGCTACGACTCAGACTCAGATTTTTCCCTCCCAGCCCTGAGCTTCTCCCCACTCTCTTGCACCTGACTCAGGTAAGAGTGTGTGGTCTGTGCAATGATAAGGTTCCAGGGAGATGTAATATCCTCTCTGTATGTGAGGGTGGGGCAGACACTGTCCCCACTTGACACCCAGGAAGGCAGAGGAAATTAAAATTACATTTCCCAAGCAAGTGAAAAAGCACAGTGGGTCAAAGGATGGCTGGAATTTGAAGATGCCCAGCCCCCAAACAGACTAATCTTCCTGAGCCAGGGGCAAGAGGTGCTGCTTGTCAGTTATCCAGGGCACACCAGATCGTTGCAGAGGGCACATGCCCTCCTAAACCATTGCACTAGATGTTAAATGAAGCAATTAAAGGTGAAGGGGACATTTTAATTACCAGGCTTGGCCAGCTCTGAAGGGCCCCAAGTTTCAAGTGAATGTGAAGACTCAATGATGCTCAACGGGAGCAAGTCACCTGGCATCATGGGGCTGATTATCTGAAAGCCTGAGGAGGAAAAAAGGGATGCCAAAGAATAAACCAAGGGAGAAAAGAGATGCCACGTGACAGAAAATTCATAAGACAGCAGGAAACTGCAAGAGATCCATAACATCCTGAAGTGTGGGATGAACCTGCCTCTCAAGGGAAAACGGGCAAATTAGTCCCGTTAGCAATTTTAGAAATTCTCTTTTCTCTTCCATCTAGTGGATATACAATTTTCATTGTTTCAGCTTCAAGTATATCATGAACTTTTCACCTTTCTATCTTCCCCAAGCCAGGATTTTGCCTGCCTCCATCACCAGCAAGCCCAGGACAGATGCCATAGCAATGCTGCAGCCAGTCTGTCCTGTCTGGGGCATTCCAAACGAGGTTTACCCAGAGCCATCTCAGGAGCAAAGAGAAAGATGACTGGTTTGGGGGTTGCAATGTATTATTTTTCAATTTTTGGAAATATTTTCTCAATAATGATCACTAAAACTCCAGTCTATATAGAATTACAAAGCCAGGCACAGTGGCTCAGGCCTGTAATCCCAACACTTTGTGAGGTCAGGCAGGATTACTTGAGGCCAGGAGTTGGAGACCAGCCTGGGGAGCAAAGCAAGACCTCATCTGTACATAATTTTTTAAAAAAAAGATTAGCTGGGTGTGGCGGCATGCACCTGCAGTCCCAACTACTCAGCACGCTGAGGTGAGAGGATCTTGAGCCCAAGAGTTCAAGGTTACGGTCAACTATGTTCATACTACTGCACTATAGCCTAGGCAACAGAGCAACACTCTGCTCCAAAAAAAAAAAAAAAAGGAGTTACAATATTTTTTTTCTGCTTCCTCTTTTCTCAATCTATTTTAATACAAATTTGAATCCAGAAGGCAAACTAGTGAGGGGTGTGTCTAGGGAATAATACAATTTCCCAAATTTAAGACTGCTGCTCTTTTATGTACCATAAAACACAATACGTCTATGAGTAGATCTGTTTTTAAGCTGGTACAGAGAGGCATTAGGCTCACCCTCTGGCCAAGGGATTTACCATCAGTCACTAGCCTTGCAACATGTTGAACTCAGATAAACTAACTGGTCAGTTCCAGAATGAAAACAAGAACCTCAGTATCTGGCCTTTTAGCCTTAGTACTTCTCCCAGGTAACACTGCATGGAATCTTTGGGGTTTTGCCTAATCTCTAAAAATAAATGCATGGTTCATTTGACCCTTGGTGGATTTGTCATCGTGTTTCATGTTTTCTACTCCTTTGCCTCCACATAACCTATCTCCCCAACCATAGAGGTGTCTAGAAATATGAATAAGAGTTATTAATGTACTTGTCTTCACATCTCCTTATTTTCACTGGGCTGGGGCCAGCCAATACTGGATAGTATTAGAAGGATGCCGGCTCTTTCTCCAAAGCAGAGAGGAGGGGCTGCAGCCCCTTGGGTGGAGCTTCCCTCACTGCCCAGCAGGGAAAAGACCCTTTTCAGGCTGAAAGTCAGCAGCATCACAGGGAATGAGCTGACAGCTGAATAGGAAAGGAGACAATAGTTGCTTAAGAAGAGCAGGCCAGCGCCTGAGAAACGGGCCTGCCTGCTAATGAGTGGAACCAGCCCTGTGCTGCAAGCTGGGAGAAGGATGGAGTGCCTTTCAACGAAGATGCATTGTCTTCAGTGCCCAGAGCACAGGCTTGCTTGTGAAAATCTGTGTCCCAGAATCCTGATCTGAGAAAGGTCTTCTGGAGGTCAAGGCCACTCCTCTGCCTTCATGATTTTAAATATCATCTAAACAATAGTATCTTTGCCTGTGTTTGGGGAAATGAAGAGTGGCACCTGGTCTATTCCAAAAACTCCCCAAGGAAAAATATGTCTCAGCCCTTGTCATTTACCCAACCCTGTTCCCACCTCTCATACTGACAGAAAACAAATGTATGAAGTCATTGCCACTGGTTGGCACAGACCCTCTCATGCCCCTTTCTCCCCTTTCCCACACTTCGTGTCATCAGATTAATTTATAAAAGCAGTCCTTCCACACCCCCTGAGACAGCTAGGAAAGCTTTGTTTTGGTTTTGACAGATGGGGAAACCAAGGCAGAAAGAGTAATTGAGCCAGGGGCCCTGAGGACTGGTGCATTCTGGTTCTCATCCCACCCAAGCCTGCCAATGTCTCTTCTCCATGGAGCAGAAGAATGGACGGTGTCTTTCTCTTTCCCCCTGTAATTAAATCAGAACGGCCCCACTTCAGTAAAAACAACATTTGTTTAGGGAGAAAAGGGGGAACTCACCGTGTGGTGCGGCCTTCCCTTTGAGCTGCCCTGACAGAAACAACATCGGGCCCATGTGTGCCCGCCGGCTTTCTTTTGTAGTAGGCGCCATTCATCATCGCCTGCCTTTTGGGGCAGCTAAGCGGAAGGCTGGAAAGGGAAAGAAAAAAAAAATGGCACAAGCTTCCAAAAACACAGTGGTGGTTTTTTTCTTTTCACTTTTATTTTAAAGTCCAAAATGTAAACTGCAGGGCTCAGTTAATCAGAGGGCTAATGCTTTCCATTTCAAAGCTCCTTTAATCTGAAGAGACATTTCACAAATATCTCTTCTCCAGGCATCCCCTCTCCCATCCCATTAATAATATAATAATGCTGCCTTAAATTGACAGAGCAGGAGTAGATTGGAGTGGTGTGTGCAAATTCACTCATCCATCCTCCCAGGTCTGAATTCAGACCTGCCACCCCAGTGATCTGCAAATAACAAATAAAACCTCCACTTTTTGAAATGTACTCTGTGGGGCCACTTTGCTTTTAGGAAACCCAACATATGAATCACTTAGCAAACAGGCAAATTTCCTTCATTACGAAAGGTTTGGAGGAAGTGCTGCTAATGGAAGCCTATACTGGGAATTGGGAAGCCTGGGTTCAACTTCACTCATGGCTCATTAATGTACAAGCATATTTATTCTACTGTAAACAAGCACACACTATGTCCCAGCCCCTCTGCTAAGGGTTGAGGTTAACAGGTGAAGAAAACACAATCTCCTTCGAGCATTCCAGGCCTGGCTCAGCCACTGATGAGCTATGTCCTTGAGTTAGTTGCTCAAGCAATGTGGGTCTCAGATCTCCCTTTTGAAGAAAAAAAATAATAGCTGGCTTCCCTCTAGGTTGCAGAGTGAGAAGGTAGTAAACCGGTGCATTTAAGTGTTTCTTTACAGATCATTAACTACTATGGGGAATGGAGGGTCATAGGAATAATAGAATTTTTGAGCTAGCAGGAACCAAAGAAATAAACTATTCCAACCTTTTCATATAAGAAGAGAGTCTTAGAACTAAAATGTCAGGAGCCTGTGTCTGTAGAAAAGCCACCAGAAATGGAAACAAAGCATCTTTGAAATAATAATATAAGACAGGCGGTGAGGTTAGACAATGTATACCAATTCTCAGGGCTGGGAGGGGAGCTGGTGCACAGGAACAGCAATGAGGAAACTCAGGTTCTAGTCCTGCATTTTTCACTAACCAGCTAAGTCCATGGGCGAATGATTTAAGTCCCAGTTCTGTTGGTTGTCTGTAAAATAAGAATCATGGAGGGTAAAAACAGTGCAATAGCAAGACTTTGGAGTTATATAATTTTTGAGGTCTGTCTCCACCACATTTTAGCTGTGCAATCTGGAGAAAATTAACTAAAAGTGACTCTTTAAGCCTCAGCTTCCACATCTGTAAACTGGGCATAACTCCACCTCCTAATGAGGTTGTTAAGATTAAATATGGCAAAGCATATAAATTACTTTGAACATGGTGAGTACTTTTAAGAAATGTTAATTACTCTTCTTCCTAGATAATCTCTACTAGCATTAAAATTCCATGACTATGAAATGTCTCCTTAAAATGTGAGCTCATATATGAATACTGACTTTACTGCCTTCTCACCTACCAAGTTAGAAAGGAGCTAGATACTTTCTCTAATAGAAGACTCAATGGAGATCCAGAAGTGTGACAACTCACTCAAGGTCACAGACATGAGTCACAAAAATGGGTGTTCCAGAGGTATTTCTCAAAGCAGCCATCTGTGGCTAAGAGAGGAGAGGCCCTCACTATCTATCAGCCACATCACCATGAACTCAAATGGTTTAAAAGAACAGTAAAAAGGAGAGAAAAAAACTCATAGTATGGAGCTCTGACTTTATCTCTGATACTTCATCTAACTTCAATAACCCCATAGGGTAGTAAATATCCCCATTTTATGGATGAGAAAATAGAGGAACAAAGGGGTGAAGAAATTTGCCCAGTGTTCCTAAGACTGGTGAGCGATGAAGTCAGAATTCATCAAGGTATAAGGCAGGCCCTCTCAGCTCACATCACATAGCCTTGGGGTCATCACCATGGTGTGTACATGCTAAGTAAATCTTTACTGTCAACAGATCTCTGTGCCACCAAAAAGGACTCAATCCCTGAAGCCATGCAAGGAACTCTCTTTCTACATCACAATCTCATTTATAATCTTTGATATGAAGCCCCGAAAGAGTATTTTCCAGCCTGAAATGTAAATATAGCTTTTCCTACACACTTCTTCAGAGTCAAAGAGAAAGTCCAAAGGGACCTAGAGCTTCTGGGGACAGTAGCCAACATCTCTGACCATCCCTAGGTAAACAGAACTGCTGATTTCACGGGCATCAAAGAGTCCCAGGACAAGAGAACATGTGGCATGCTTTAAGGCTAAAGCCAGCAGCTGACAATAAATGAAAAAAGACTTTTCGAACAGAAAGAATGTAAATGAGAAAAGAAGCCCCTGGTTAGGGAAGTTATTCTAGCAAGTGGCTATATAAATGTCTTTATATTGTTATTTCCAATATTAGTTTGTTGTTCCTCCATGAAAGCTGATTTATTTGAAATGTTATTACTAGAAACACCCTAATCTTTTGGTAATAATTCATATACTGGAAGATTACAGTTTTGGAAGGCAGCCCAGTGCTGTCTGGAATCCTATTTATGGATTAAAGGATTTGAACAGCATTGCAAGCAAGATCTCTAAAGAGTAGGATAATGTAAACCTGGTTCCATATAAAATGCTTTACCCCAGCTATAGTAACCCCATTAAAGTCAGATTGTTAGAGGACACTGGGCACGATGACTTTCACTATACTAAACTGGGATATCACTGCCCCTGAAGAGCAAGGATTTTTCAAGCCCAGTTGCCCCTGATTTTGACAGACTATGCTTAACTTTGTGTTTTCTCTTTCTCCTAGGACATGCCAGCCTTACATAATAGGTCTTGACTTTTCGAAAGGCTATATTCAGGTGAAAGAAGGAAAAAATACTAGTCATAGCAAAGGCAACAGCAAAGCTAATGGGGTTCATTGACAGAGGAAGGATGACACGTACCCAGTGCTTTTTGTTCTCAGAAAGCTTCAGGTTAAGACTGATCCCTGCTCTGCCAAAAGTGCCCCTTTATAGAGCAATCTAGGCTGTGACACTGGGAAAAAGCAGAGAAGACTAAATGAACCTGGCAAGAGAGGGCAAGGGTCACTATTGACCATAATAAGGGCAAAGCACTAACGAGACCCAGGATGACCTACAGAGACAAAAGAGCCCTAATGTGCTCTTCCCTTTGAGGGCTCTTAGGGACAAGTAGTGGAAAGGTGCTGCGTGTTAGACTCAGATCACCTGGTTGCACTATTTATTGGCTATGTTGCCATGGGCTGGTCACTTAACCTCTGAATCTGAGTTTCCTCATCTTTAAAGAGATAAAGTCTACTTGAAAGGCTGTTATGAGTATTTAATGAGATCATAGATGACAAACGTCCAACACAGAGATGGTGGTCAAGGAATGGCCATGAGTATTATCAAACAACTGGCACATTACACAAAGATGGTCACCAGTTGCTAAGTCAAAGGTTCTTAATTTTGTACGTCACTTTTCTATCACACACTCCTGCAAGGTGCTGAAACAAAACTGTCATTAGAGCTAGCTGGGCTCAGTAGAAGAATAGAGACAGCGGGAGGCAGGCAGCGGGGAGAAAGAACAGGCCAATGTCACCTTCTCCTTCAGCAGAACCACTGCCTATTAAGACAGAGTCATCAAGCACCTCATGAACATCATCTGCCACATAAATAATGGATAATAATTCTAATTATACCACCACCTAAAACTTGACTTAGGAAGTCTTTATTTTTTTTTCTCCAACTTATTCCAGTCACCTCAACCAGATCCTATTTTATTTTATGATTTCCACCCTCTGTTCAATGACTCAGGTCTGGGTTCTGACTGAGACACTGTATAGGAGAGAAGATTTCCTTTCAAGCCCAGTGGGAAAAAGGGAACCATCCCAGGGCGGTTGTGGGCTGTAGACAAGCAGAGAGCTATACTTTGTAAAAGGTTAGACTTTGGACTGCCTGTGTGAAAATCACTTGAAACAGCAGGGCAGGGGAGGGGGGTGGTCCTTATTTAAAATCCAGGTTTCTGGATTCTACCCCAGATCCGTTAAATCAGTACAACTAAGAATGAGACTTGGGAATCTGCACTCTCAACGAGCTTCCCAGCAGAACTTTATGTACATTAAACATTGAGAATGGCTCATCCAGGCATTCCTAAGGAAGAAGAAGCCAATGAATATCAATGTCATTCAGGACTTCCAGGGAGTATGATGATAAAGAACATTGTATTGTATTCTACCGATTACAAAACACATCCACAAACATTATCTCATACTAAAGAGTGTGTGCACAAACAAGATAAATATGTCTGTACTGTAAATTATTTATATTGATAAACAATACAGTTCACTTCGTGGACTCAGCAGTATCAAAGAAAGGGCTGTTCTACATAAATAAATTTGCCAGGGAAAAAAAATGGGGATTTAACTCTTTGAATGCCAAGCATTTGAAACAATTCATCATATCATATTTTTTAATTAACTTAAACAGCCCCCTGCCTTAATAAACCAAATATCCCAAAGATAATTTAACATTATATTGACTTAGGGTCACCACTAGCAGTATCTTCTTGTGCACGGAGCTGTAAAAGCAATGATGTGCAGTGAGATATGGAGAGCATTAGTTATATAAAACACTGTTTTTCTAACATCTTACGACCCCAGTCTTGAGGCATTTTGCTTGTCGTTTGTAGTTTTCCTGACTCTCCTTTGATGGACTAGCCAGTGTCACTTTCTACCACTAAGAGGAAAAGCACTCCCTCCTCATCCTTTCTAATTGACTACTTTTATTCTAAGGTTGAGGAAAATTGAGAAAGTATTATCATCTTAAGTACAATGAGAGGAAATTAACTCTGAGGTTTTATGAATAGATAATCCTTAGAGTAATATTCAGGAGGTTGAGTATGAGTTGTATGGACTGCATTTTATGTGCTCAGAGGTCTTTTTACTTACTTTGATTCCAGCTGTCTTCAGGAAGCTGAAGTGGGTGTGTATCTGACCTCTGGCTAAGAGAAGCTAATGGTTGTATAGCCCTGAGGCTCTCAGAGCTGAGTGCCTGTTTACCAGGAAGATCATGACCAAGGACCTGGATTCACTTGTATACTTGCCACCACAGCATAAAGGAAAGAAAACTGGGAAAGCAGGATCACCCAGAGAGAGAAGATTTAATATTGCTGGATGAATTAGCAAGAATTATTTCTGTTACGACTGTCAGATAAACACCTGAGATTAGTTTAAGAACTGGGAGAGATTTATTAGCTCACAAAACTGTCAGGTTTCTCTCTCTCCATAGCTCTTGTCTCTGCTGCTGTGTGTGTTGACAGTACCCACTTCTACTACAGATGGACTTTCTTCATGCTGCAGGAAGCCTGCCTGCATTCAAAGCTGGTGAGGCAGGAGCAGTTCCCCAAAGGAAGTGGTGGACATGGTGGCGAAGAAATGGTTCAAGCTCCAACTGATAAGAGTGTCAGGAACAAATCAGGTAAGGATGAAGAACCATGTCTCTCCACCCACAGAGGTTAGTTCAGGGCAGCAGGAGCAACAGGGAAATATATATATATATACACAAACACATACATATATGTACATATATCTATGTTAATATCATGTCATGGCCACCTTTACCTGTGGAATCCCCACCAGGAGGATTTAGTGAGGAGGAAACTCGATTTCAGTGGCTCTGCATCAGTCAAGGAAGACTAGATTATGTTGTGGTAACAAATAACCTGCAAATCTTAGTGACTTAACGTAGTGAAGCTCTGTCTCACAACCCTAGTGCATGGCAGTAGAAGATGGTGGGTGAATAAACGCCTGACCTATGTCAGTGTAAGCTAATTACACCCAATTAAGCTTGTCCCTTCCTCTCTTCCTGTTTGTCATTGCTTGCTCATCATTGTCCTCACTCTGGGACCAAGCTGATGGAGCAGCTGCCTTCTGAGAGTGGTGAATCACATCTCTGCTCTAGGAGTGTTTGTCTGAAAGTGGGTCTTCTGCTTCTATTTAGGCAAGTAAGCGCAGTCCTATCATGTGTCTGGAAAATATTTAATGGACAATGCTAATGACTACCAAAGACTCTGGGGATGTCCCAGCATCAGAGGTAAGGGGAATTGAGAGAGGAAATAATGAAACCCTACTAGACTAGGGAATGTAGCATTTGGGGCTCATTTCTACTTCTCTATCCCTTATCTTCACCACTTTGCACCACTCCACTGGAAACGAATGTGACAGAGAACAGGACTCTCTTGGCCATGACATGATATTAACACAGATAGCTGTGTGTGTGCGTGTATATGTATATATGTTTGTGTGTCTGTATATCTATATATAATATATAATATATGTAGCAGATATATGTGTGTGCATAATACATACATAATATATATTTATTATATTCTTCTATGGAGCCCAGCTAGTTCTAATGGCACTTTTGGTTAAGCATCTTGTAGGAGTGTGTGACAGGAAAGGGAACTACAAAATTAAGAGTCTTTGATTTAGAAGCTGGTAACCATCTTTCTGTATTGTGCCAGTTGTTTGATAATACTCATGGCCATGTATAATAAATACATACATATTTATTTATTTATATATATATATATATATTCCCCTGTGGAATCCCCATGTACATATATGTGCATACATATATGTGTGTGTGTATATACATATATATATATATATGATGATAAGAGTAGAAAAGTCTGGGAGGGGGCAGTGGAAGGGCTCTAATTCTGACCAAGGTTACCTGGAAGAAACAGCAGGGATTATATTCATCCAAAAATGATCCACTGATAAGCCCAGTATAACACCATATGTAGGACTAAAAAAAAATAAATAAAATTAATTTTTAAAAACCTTCCAAACCATAAGAGAGAGAAGAGAAATAAAGTGGGGTAGGAGGAAGGAGGAAAGGAAGAAAAGAAGAATGGAAGAAGGAAGGGAGGGAGGGAGGAACTTAATTGGGTGCAATTAACCTATATTGACATAGGTCAAGCATTTATTCACCCAGTATTTGCTAATCTTCTAGTCTATTGATCAAGTACCCAAGTTAGAAAGATGACTAAGACACAGTCCTTGCCTCAAGAACTTAATGTCTGTAGACAAAAAGCCAAGCAAACAGAAAACACCAACAAAGGCAGGTACTGCTCTGTCAGAAACAAACCCAAAGGTTGTTGGGCACTCTCACAATGGATAACTAGCTCTAACCTAATCCATAGCAGTTAACTATAAATGGCCTCAAGATAAAGGAAATCTCTCAGGTGATTCCTAAAGGGTGAATAGAAGTTAACCGCAAAAGACTAGATGGTTTCAGAGAGAATATTCCAAAAAGGTGGGAGTGCATGTGAAAGGAATCCCCGGTGAGGGATGGGTGCTCTCAGGAGCATGGAATTCCAACGGGGGTGATGGTAAAAGGTGAGATCGAGACCCATAAACAGTCTTTTGTGGCTTGCAAAGAACTTAGATTTTATCCTAAGACAAATGAAGAGAATTTTAAGCAAGAAACTGAAATGATCAGGTTCATATTTTGGAACAGTTGCTGTGCCTAAATTAGAGCAGATGAACTGAAGAAGTGTAAGACTGGAGGCAGGGGTGGGAAACAGCCAGGGGGCTCTTCTAGTCATCCAGGCAAATATATGTATATATATTGAAGACATGAATTGAATCTGTGGCAGCAGAAGGAGAGGTGGGTATTAAAAAAAGTCCCATCCTAATTAGTTACTTGGGGAAGCAGGTACTTGGAAAGGGAGATAAATGGGATCTGGAGTTATTTGGACCAGGGTAGAGACCATTTCATTGATTTTCTCCCTTGGGACTTGACACTAAAAAAAGTTTGCTGAGAGCCATGGCACTAAGAGGATAAAGTGGATTGGGGTGATCACATCCCCTACACTCTGTCAACCTCATTCCCCTAGAAGTCATCAACTACATGGTTTTGAAGAAGCAAATTTAGCCTTGCAAGAGGCACCTCTAATAAATAACAGGGGTAAATAACTTACCTGACAAAAAAAAATTCAAAAGAGTCAGATAGACTATACCACAGCTGGACTTAGATGCCAAGAGGGTAAGGCATTTAGGGGGATCTTCCTTTCCATCCCCATAGAACTCACCAACAGCTTCAGAGAGCTCAGTTTATTGGTCTATAGATCAATAGAAAACAACATGCAAATAGTTATTGCACCATTTCACAAACCACAGCTCATAAATGATTGTTTTTGTCTTAATGTACTAAAAAGATGACCAGTCTTCCAGCTGTGTAGTCTTTTGGAGACATCTAGAACTCAGCTCATCAATTGAGACAGTAGTGTCAAGGAGGAAGAGTTTACCCATCTGGTGGCCATGGTCACTGCAGAAATTCCCAAGATTCATCAAAAATGAGATGACTAGATCTGTTGTCCTTTCTCCAAGATTAAAAAGGAGACTCAGAGGTAGTTTGAGATAACAAATCTATCAAAACCAACCAAACTTATTTTAATAGACAGGAGGAGAAAGGATAAAAGTTGGACTGTTGGAAAATGGGGGAAGGGGGAAATTCAAGGTAACTGTTCATCTGGATATAGGGCCCTTGTTTTCAACTCATCATCTTTTTTTGGGGTTGGTGGGGGCAGGCACAACACCAAAGAGTCAGATGTAGGACAGGCCAACAAGTCTAACAAAATATATAGTCTCAATATCCTCTTTTTCTACTTTGCCAATCTTGCATTTTGTATTTCAGAAACAAGCCTACACTGCTCTAGGAAGAGTCCCTCTGCATTGTGAATAATTCACAGAGCCTGCTAACATCCTCACTGCCTTGCTAGCTTAAGGGCTGAATGGAGAGTGCAGGACTCTGAGACTGGAATATGAGTTTCTGACAGTACCCAAGAAGTTATAATCAGCCACGTCACACTGAAACCACTCCTCCTTTCCCACCATGATAAGGCAGAACTTCTCAGCTGCACCATTTTCTCTTCTTGTGAGGATGGTGGGCAGGCCAGGGTATAAGAATGGCAACTACAAGCCTTCCAACACATTCTTCCAATCAGGGGCAAGCCTTTCATCTCATTAGCACCTGTTTTGGGGAAAACAGCTGAAAATACATGGTGTCTTGTTTTGTATGGATGTTCAACATACTCCTCTGCATTGGCCAAGGTGTGGCATTTTGCCTTTGTCCTGTGATTGGCATGGTGCCAAAGAAAGGATGGCCTCAATACGTGACGTGCAGGAAGGATTGCTCAACTGGACATTTTGATGTGGTCTCGTGGACAGAAGGATTTGAGTCCCTGACAAGGAGTGTTTAAGAGTACCTTCGGCTTCCGTCCCTAGTCTAAGTATATCCTCCATCAGTTCTCTATGATGTCTGAATTTCCACCATGATAGTATCATTCTTTGAATAATAATGTTCCTTTCCCATAGTCTGCTATTAAAATGTAAACCAGCCTGGGAGGGAGTAATGCCTCAGGCTTTGATCAACCATTAGCCTCTCAGATATCATCTTTGGAACAAGACAGAAAAAGTTAGCATTATTTTAGTACTGGGTGCCCAGGTGAGAAAAGACAGGATAGGATGGGGTCACTTTACAATGGAAAAAGAGCGTAAATCAGGGGAGTAAACAACTATTACATTCCTCATTTATCCACTTGTTCAAGGCCAGACTTAACTGGGGGCTCAGCCGCCATTAGATTTTAGGTGCTAGAGAAATTCATCTTCTCTGCCTGCACATCTACCTACTCCCAACAGAGGAAAAAGAAAATAAACAAAAGCTTTTCTGTCCAGTCATTAATGATGCATACACAGTCACTTAAGAGAACTAAAGAAGATATTCTTCAAGGAAGCATGATTTTAGGTTTTTGGTTTTATTGTAAAACAAATAACTGCCTCCAAGTGTGTATGCCATTTAAGAGATTTTCTATATTGGGGTTTCCAGTACCCTTCTTAGAGAAATAATGTCTCAGTAGAATATCACATTTTTGACTGGACTTAAGGAAATAGCTTTAATTTAGAGGGGGATGCGGAGGAAGAGCTTCTCAGAAGGAAGGCTGCTAAACTGTGCAACAAGATACCAAGAACTATTATGGGAGCTCCTTCAGCAGAGTTCCTGCTAAAATGGGACTATCAAGGTTAAAGTCCTGTCTTAAGAGAGGGGGACGCTGGCACAGATGACCCCAGGAACTCATTTTCAAGGTTCAAGGGCCATAATCCTAAATCCTGATGCTTTCCCTTTGGGTCCTTCGACAAAGCAAGAAAGTAGAGGCCAGGCACAGTGGCTCACGCCTGTAATCCCAGTACTTTGGAACGCTGAGGTTGGCAGATCACCTGAGGGCAGGCGTTTGAGACCAGCCTGGCTAACATGGCAAAACCCCATTTCTACTAAAAACACAAAAAATTAGCTGGGCATGGTGGCGTGCACCTGTAATCCCAGTTACTCGGGAGGCTGAGGCAGGAGAATCACTTGAACCCAGGAGGCAGAGGTTGTGGTGAGCCGAGATAGCACCAGTACACTCCAGCTTGGCCAACAAGAGTGAAACTCCGTCTCAAAAAAATAAAAATGTAGAACACTTTGTCCATCCTGTGCTCATTACGTGCTGAGAAATCTAATGAGATAAAAGCTCAGGTTTGCATAAGAAGTAAATCAGAAGACTATGGCTCCACAAATTCTGAACAGAGCCCATCTTGATAAATAAAATGTGACATTCATAACAAACAAACCAAAAAGCAGATAAAGAATGAGAGCTCTCAGCATTAATGCTGGAAAACCTTTGGCGATAAATAAGTAATATTATAATAAAAGATATTATAATGCGTTGTCATTTGCAGGGAGAAATGTAATATAGTCTGAGGAGGAAGATAGATAGCTCAAGTTGTTTCTCTGACAGTGGAAGTAATAGCTATTGAATGTTATGTTTAGCATATCATAAAATCAGTGTTAGCAGGCGAGACAGCCCTCAAGCCGTCCTGAAGTCCACATTCAGCCTTTTGACATCAGCAAGAAAAAAGCCTAGAATGCAGCTCGACCGGGATGGATGGTCTCAATTCACACCAAATTGGAAGAGACAGAGCTTCCCTTGGGCCGGCAGGCCCTCAACCTGAAGTGGAAATGAACTTGGGGGTGACTGGAATATGTCTTTCTTCAGTCTTTTCTGTACTTGCCATCCCCCAAGAGGCTCCTGACAATTGGAGAAGCAGAGCTGTAAAGCTTGAATTCCTGTAGCACTGGAAACTTTGCTGAGGATGATGAAGTCAGTTCTCTTCATATACTGAGGAACCATTAGCCAATTCCAATTTCCTACAGAGGTGCTGAAAATCCTTCTTCATCTACACATGGCTCTGTCATATTGCCTGAAATGCCTCCATTTTTATTACGTAAGTTGCATTTCATCCACCTGAGGGAGAAGAGAGAGCCATGTGTATCTACGAGATGATGGAGCCTGACCTCCTCACATTCGACAAGCTGTGCAGCCTTGTTCATTCTAGGGACAGGAATGCCAGTAGGCAAAAATAATTCAGCTAAGCACCCACACAGGAAGGGGTCTTCACTTGTGCCAAATGTGTACAAAAAGAACATTATTTTATTTATTTTGTTTTTAGTGTATTATTTGCTTGGAGAGCTCACTGATAACATATCCTGGGTAAAATGCCGTTTTCAGGGTTACCAAAAAAAATTAAATAATGCACCAAGAGAAGTTTACCTGCATGCAATTGAATTTCTTCATTTTGATGCAGCCTAGGGGATGGATTTGAGAAGGGATTGGGAGGATAGGCCTCAGCCTCTGCTTCCAGAAGTCAGAACAGTAGAACTACAATCTGAACACTGCTACTTCTGAGCTTCACAGACTGGAAAAAATAGGGGCCTGAGATGCTGTGGTGCAGCTGGGTTCAGAAGAATGGAGGGGGAAGACCAGAGGAAAAGACATCTGTCTTATTTCCTGAGAGAATTGGACTCACTAGGAATATTTCTTCCTTTCTATTTTATCTTCAAGATAGAAATTTCATCAGAAACCTCTAGTTCCTTCTCTCTACCATCACCATCAATCTCAGAGAGGGAAACAAGGGGCCTTCACTCCCAAAGGATGCTAGGACCCACCAAGAAGAGCTCTGGGCAGAGTGGCTGGTCTGAGGGCCGGTGAAGGCAGTGTGTGGGTGGGTACTTGGGGAAGGCTGCACGAACCAGTGTAGGCAGGTTGACCACTCCTTTTCTTCCTTATGTTATGGTTCATTAACCTTGTAGAGAGCAGAGGCACACATTTATTGAAGATCTTCTGTGCAGCAGGCTCTGTGCTAGGCATTCTGTGGGGTACAAAGACAGCCCATCCTCTGCTTTCAAGAGAATGAGAGACATACATTCTTGAAATCAAGAATAAGACCAGGCTCACAAAAGCAGCCAACTCAGCTCTGATGCCCATGGCCAATTTCCATTCAACTTAAACAGCATGCACAGGAAAGGCATCTTGGAATAACGATTAAGATCATGGGGTTTGAAAACCTAGGTAATTGACTTTGTGTCCTACTTCAACTATTTTCTAGTTCTGTGACCCTTGGCAAGTTATCTCAAGCTCTCTGAGCACTGGCTTTCAATGTATTAAAAGCAGACAATTATTGTTGCTACTTCATAGGACAATTTAATGAGCTCATGGATGTGAAGCACTTTGTGCAACATATAGTAAATGTTCAATAAATGTTGGCTGAAAGAATGTTATAGATGTGTCAGGCACTGGGCTTAAAGTTGGGGTACCCAGATGGTTAATGCGTTGCCCTCAAGGAGCTTAGAGTCTAATAGAGGTGAATAACTGTAGCAAGATGGCAAGAACACATACCAAGCTGCCTGCTCAGTACAAATAACTTCCTTGGTTGAGACTTTTTTATGAAATAACTTCCTTGGTTGAGACTGTTTCTTGCGAGGGGATTTTTAAGACTGAGAGATTTTCCTCTTCCAAGTGTGTACAAATGAGATAGCATTGTCTAATGAAAAGCCCCTGGATAGAGAAAGCAGGGACTACAATTCTAAAGCATTCTAGTTCCACCTAAGGCTAGGTGTGTGACTTGTGAAAATTAATGAGTTAATTAATTAAAATAGTTATTAAATACCTACTATGAGTCAGGTAGTATGATTGATGCTGGAGATACAGTGGTCATAGCATAAATTGCTTCTGTTCACCAATAGCCATGTTCTCCTTTGCTCCCTGGACACACAACTGGACTACATTTACTGGCCTTCCTTGCAGTTTGCTGAGATTATGTGACTTAGGTTTTGGCCAATGGAATTTGAACAAAAGTAAAGTTCTCCACTCTCAGGTGTGGCTCATGGAAACCTCCCACCAATGATCATTTGATCATTTTCTTGTTCCACATCTACCAGCTAAGTTTGGAGCCCTTAAAGAAGCAGAGGAAAATCTAGCCACAGATAAAGACTTAAGTGCTTGAAGACTGGGCCCACATTGGACTCTGATATAAATGAGAGACATTCTTATTGTGCTAAGTCACTGAGATTTGGAGGTTTATTTGTATTATTTACAAATAAATATCAGTTAGTTATTTTCCTTACCTAATAAAGCAGTGAACAAGACAGGCATCCCTGGCATTATGGAGCTGACAAACTCCTAAAAATGAGTAATTAAATAAGTAATTGTAATGTAATGAATGTTAGATCAGTGAAAAGACAAAAATGGCAGCAGATAGCAGGATGACATAAGCTAATCTGTGAGTTAGGGAAATCTTCTCAGAAAAGGTGCAGGTATGGTGAGACCTGAAATAAGGTGGATTGGTCCGATCAGGCTGCCATAACTAAGTGTCATACACTAAGTGGCTTAAACAAACTTATTCTCTCACAGTCCTGGAGGTGAAAAGTTCAAGATCGAGGTGTTTGTAGGGTTGGTTTCTTCTGAAGCATCTCTCCTTAGCTTGGAGATGATCTTCTTTCTTCAATGTCTTCCCTCTTTACATGTCTGTGCCCTAATCTTCTTTCCTTATAGACACCCATTATATTGGGTTAGGGTTTACCCATATTATCTCATTTCACCAAAATTACTCCTTTAAAGTCCCTATATCCAAATACTGTTACATTTGGAGGTATTGGGGAATAGGGCTTCAACATGTGAGTTTTAGGGGAACACAATTCAGCCCATAACAGAGGAGTAAGAGTTAGCCACTTACTAGAGTGGAGTTTTAGGGGAACACAATTCAGCCCATAGCAGAGGAGTAGGAGTTAGCCGGTCAAATAGATAAGCTTCCTGACTGTGAATACAGTGAGACCTTGGAGTGCAGGCTCCCTTTCTGCAGAACTGACTGACACCTTGTTACTTAAAGGGCAGCCACTTAAAGGGTTAAGGTGACCTCAGGTTCTCTATCCAGTACAACGATGCCAGCTGGCACAGGGAAGGCAGGAGGATAAGAAGGAAGCGCAAATTTCCAAGGGACAAGGTGCTGAAGCTATTCAAATAAGCATTCAGATTGCAACCTGACAGTAGTCCTTTGATTGCAGATTTGGAACTTGAGATATTATCAATCAAATTATAGGAAGGTAGGAAGCAGCAGCATACCTTGACTCTCTGGGGATGAGACAAGATTGACTGCAGCTGTGGTTTGTGGACTTGGAGTCTACATGGGGCTGCTATGCATGCTAAGAAATCCCAAAGGGGTTTTTAGAGGAAAGATTGGCTCTGGAAGTCAGATCACAAGAGCAATAGCTACCTGGCCATATGCAGGGATTGAAGATCAATGGGTGAAAGATCAATCTGAATAAATGATCTATTAATACATACAACAGGTCCTCAGCAATTAATCACCACGTGGATGACAGCCCACCAGTTACAGTGATCTGCTGATGGTGATTGACGTAATGGGGTCATCTGCAGTGCCAGGCTGCTGAGTTAGTGATATTCACATTTATTTTCTTACTTGGATTGAATGGTTTATGGGGAAATCTGGAGTTTGGTGCTGAACACATACTGCTCAGAAGACCAAAATAGTTTATTCTCTAAGAGTAGGCATAGCTGAGCAGATCCAGGACCAAGTCTGATTTACTGGAAGAAAGGAGAGCAGCCTTTCTTTTCTCCCAGATGATTAGACCTTTGTAATACAGAGGTTGGTAGAGGGATTTGGATAGGTTGCATAGAAATCAGGAATGTCACCTCACATTTTAGGGCTGCCATTGAAAATGAAAAGAACTGCATTTCTATGAGAGATATGCACTTTAGGTTATTTTCTTTTGTCTTAGTTCTTTCAGAAGAATACTATGAACCAACTTCTGCTTCCAAAATACATGACTCCACACTTTTGGTCTTCAAAACCTGGAATTTTGAATCTCTGTCTAGTGACTTCCTGCACATTCTTCAAAGCCCATCTCATCACATCATAGACTCCTCTAAAAGATCTTCCCCAGGTGCTTTGATCCTAGCCCCAAAACACTGTGTACCCCAATCCATCAGCCATGCCACCCCTGCCATCTTAATCCAAGTCACCATCATCACTCACTTGCATGACTGTAGAGGCCTCCTGCCTGGCCTGCCTCTTACAGCCTTACCCTCTACAATCTAGTCTCTACACAGCAGCCAGAATTAATTGTTTTCTATCTATATCTGTGCATATTACTGTAATTACTCTGAGTGAAATTCAATCTAACACTGACCATGGCCTGAGCAGTCCCTGCTGAGCGTATACCTTCACCCCTTACCAAACACATCTGATTCCTGCTACACCAAAAAGAGGTCAGACTTATCCATGCATGTACATTTGCTGTCCTCCTTCCTTATCATCCTCTTCTCCCTGTCCCCACAGATCAGATCTTTCTGTTATTGTTTCCTCATCGCTTAGATCTCAGCTCCTCAAAGAGGCCTCTCTATACCAACTCACCAAAAGTAATTCCTACTCCCCTCTCCTCAGGCACCACATTGCTCTGCTCATTGCCTTCACAGCACACATCACTACCTGGAATTATAAATTTTTAAAGATGTTTATTATATGTTTTTCCCCACTCAAATGTAAGCTCCATAAAAATAAAGACATTTCCTCCGTGTTTATTTCTATTTTCCCAACATGTAGGAGAGTACCTGGCCCATAGCAAATGTTCAAGTATTTATTGAATGAATGAATGGCATGGTCGATTATTGGCTCATCTAAATTTCCATAGTATTCTCTTCCCATCTTCGTTAAGACATTCAGAACATTGTAGAGTAGGGATTTGTCAAAATCTCTTCCTCTCTTTCTTATGAGCTCCTTAAAGAAAAGGATGTGTGGCACAAGACAGTATGTGCTAAAGCAGAGAACACAATATTACCCATGGAGTTTGGTACTTCTCAAACTTTGATGGGTGCACAAATCTCCCAGGGGATCTTGTTAAAATGCAGTTTCTGATGCATAGTCTTGAGTGGGACCCAAGATTCTGCATTTCTAACAAGCTTCCAAATGATGCCAATGCTGCCAGTTCTTGGCATAGTTTCAGTAGGAAGGTATTTTTTTTTGAGTGGATGCTTTAAAGCATTGTGTTTTCTTCCCTTTATATTTTCTACAGAGCCCCATAGAGCACTTCTATGGTGAATGTAAAATATACATTGAATTAGCATATATTGCATGAACGCATACATGAATGAATGAGTCAAAAACCCTCACACTTACAGGAAATGAAACTGAGTCATATAGAGTTAAGCAACTTACCTAAAACCTCACGACTAACTAAGTCTTGTCTAGAATCTTTGTCTCAGTGCTCGTTAGTCAAGTCCTTCTCATTCCAGCTGCTTCCTAGGGTTAAGGTTTTGATGTTTGAGGCATCAAGGATGAGTTGCTAAGTGCAGAGTAGCATCCTGCTCTGTAAGTGTCAAAGAAGGCTGGTGGGAGCACCCATAAGAGAAGGGGCCATTGCTTGGTGACTAACCAGTACATTCAAACCCTGCAGTCTGCCTGCGTTTTCATGGTCTGCCCTTATGGAGAAGTGTCATCTAAGGAACTCTTCTGTTTCAGGAAAACAGAAGTCATTTCTTCTTGGCAGAATCTGTCATGTTCACAGGACTCACAAGCCCAAGTGCTGAAAAGGGCCAGCTAGCGTCTAACTGAGACCTGTGAGAGAAGATATATAGTTGTATGGGGCTGGAGAAAAAAATTATCATGACCAGAGATTTAAGGGTGAGGGGCAGAATCAAAGGGAGGAGGTCCCTGCTACATTCCTCCCAGAAGGCTTGGAAAGCAGGAACTGCGATGCAAGTTCAACCTCTGTTCCAAATTAGCATAGAATGGTTCCACCTGGGAAGATGGGCTCTTAAGTCAACCCATCTAAAAGCACTGAAGCTGGTTGGGGGTTCCTCATACAGAAGTACACACCACACGTTCCTACCAAGGGATCTACCTGAGAAGAACCTGATTCTGACTGGCAGGCAGCTGAGCACAAGAATAGCCCAGGAGACAGATGTGCACAGTTGTTCATATTCCCCCAATGGCAACACAGGAATCGGCCTTAGGAAAAGAATATGGAACACACAAAAGAAGCATATGTTTCCAAAAACCCAAACCAACTTGGAGACTTTTTCCAACTCTCTCCTTCATGATTATTTCCACCTACATTGGTCCTTCCAAGCAGTCATTTAGAGTGGTGTCCAATCACGCTTCCAGGGGCAGCTCAGGAACCGACCCTTTCTAGCCTGTCAAGAATTGTATTGTCTCCTGCTTCCACCATGAAATTTGAAGGAATCAAAGGATCAACATGAAGAGAAGGTTTGCCAGCTATTTTGCACCTTTGCTGTAAGCAGAGTGATAAGAGCTAGTTGTCCATGCTGCATTTCGGTCAAATAGATAAGCTTCCTGACTGTGAATACAGTGAGACCTTGGAATGCAGGCTCCCTTTCTGCAGAACTGACTGACACCTTGTTACTTAAAATGTGGTCCAGAAGGGTCGCGTGCAGTGGCTCACACCTGTAATCCCAGCACTTTGGGAGGCCAAGGTGGGCAGATCACTAGGTCAGGAGATCGAAACCATTCTGGCTAACACTGTCTCTACTAAAAAATACAAAAAATTAGCCGGGCGTGGTGGTGGGCGCCTGTAGTCCCAGCTACTTGGGAGGCTGAGGCAGGAGAATGGTTTGAACCCGGGAGGCGGAGCTTGCTGTGAGCCAAGATCGTGCCACCCTACTCCAGCCTGGGCGACAGAGCAAGACTCTGTCTCAAAAATATATATATATATATGTGTGTGTGTGTGTGTGTGTGTGTGTGTGTGTGTGTGTGTGTGTGTGGTGTGTGGTCCAGAAACAGCTGCAGCTGCATCACTGGGAAAGGGCAGAAAAAGCAAGATCTTATTCCCCCATCCCCAGGCCTCACAAATCAGAATCTCCATGTCAACAAGATCCCCAGGTGATTCGTGAACTTGCTGAAGTCCCAGACACTAGATCCTCCTCCAACTGGGATAATAACTACTATCCTGGCCAAGGACAAAGAGATGAGCTAATGAGGATTCAAGTTCCCTGGAATTTTCTCACTGAAATCCTTTTCTCCCCCTGCCTTGATTAGATGTCCCTCACTGCACAGGAGCAGAACCTGCATTTATGCTTTATCCAAAGGACACAAATGTTTAAATTCTTAGGCACAGACATCAGGTAAGCAAGATAAGCTCAAAATTTCCCCATGCATCTGAAATAAAACCACAAATAACTTCTTTCCTTTAAGAGAAGAGCAGAATCTATTGTGTCTTCCCCTTGCTTTCTCACAAGCATCCCATTCAGCTCCATCTTCCCCATATTTTCCCTCTTCCCCTTTCTGACCCTTTCCTCGACTCCGAATCATTGCTGGCAAAGAACCCTGGCACATCATAGGAAGGCGTTTCCGTGCCTCTAAGAGTTTTGTTGAATGGTTCAGGCCAGAAAGGAGTCCTCCCTGCCTCCAACTCTCCAGATGGCTTTCAGATACCGGTCCCTCCTTTCCATGTGTTCCCCCAATGTTGCCCTTTTTCTGCCGGAGGCTGCTCCAGAGCTCTGGGCTCTCCGTGAGCACATTCTCCTGTCACTGAGAGCACTTGCCCTCCCTAGCACTCTGCTGCCTTTAACCCCTCTCTTTCATGGCTGCACACCCCTCCTCCTCTCCTTGGGGAATCAGAAATGGCAGATGTCAGCTTGGTGTCTGAGACATTTTCACAGGTGAGTGCATATGCCCCAAGCTGGAAAGAATCTCATTGGCCACCCCTTCATGGACTGAAATTATACTCCATCAGGGGCTATGGGGTGTAGTGAGAACCTATCACACTGACTGGAGTTCAAGTCTCAGCACTGCCATTTAATGTTTGTGTGGTCAGGAGCAATCATTTGATGCAATTTGTTTTTATTCTTCAGTTGGGAATTGGGGATAATCATACCCACTTTCTAGTATGATAACTGGCACATAGCCCGTCAGTTTTCCTGGGTTCTCCTCCTCCCCAAAACTCCTTCTGGTTGACTGGGTGCTGGATGCCATTTTATTTTCTCAGCACAGGTTCTGAGTATGCAGGTGACATCCCTCATCCTTTGCTTCTTCACATCCATAGGCAGACCTTTGTTCCAAAGACTAGTGGTCAGTGCACCTGCAGGCTCCTGGAAGTGGCCTGTCCTTGTCTGTGTAAAAGCATTCTGGAAATGTAAACCCTTCACAGATGAAAGAATTAACTATTGCCATTGTTAGAAGCTTTGGGACAGGAAGGACTCCCAGAAGACCAGGGCACACAGCCATCTGCCCGCAGCCAGGTGCTCACTGAACTATCTTTTGTTCAGTGTTTACTGACTGCTTGACACCTTCTCTGTTGCAAATAAAACCTGAAGAAATCAATTGCAATTGAGTTAGTACTCTACAGTTAAACTGAAATAACTATTGTGGTCTTTTTAATCAGGGATTCATTTCAAAAAAAAAATTGTAAGAATAGTTATGTAACAATTTCTTTCCCTAGGGAGGCTTTGACTTGATGCTCTCAGGAGACGTGAACCCAACATAACAATTTTATTAGCTCTTATTAAAGCTTTGATACATGCACTTCAAAGGAGTGGTGGTTCTCCTTTTCATTTGAAGTTCAGAAATCTTTTCTGGCATTTGGGCTGTCTGGAGGGGCAGTTGCTTTCTGGAGGTCTCAGAGTTGAGACCCTGGAACACATAGAACTTTCAGACAAACCCAATCCTCCCAAGAGCAGTTTCCTTTCCCCATCTGCTTCTACAGAGTTACAGGAGTGAGGAAGCAGGGGGACAATGTGAACAGTGGCTATGGAAGACAAGGCTAAGCACCATTTGGTGGTCAGGAAAGTCAGTTTAACCCAGGGAATGGGAGCAGAATCTGAGTTGGAAGCAAGTATGGAGATCTTCTGGTCTATCCACCCATTCTGTGCTACAATCTTCTCACCAGCATCTTGATTCTCAGGTGGTCACCTAACCACTGCTTTGAAGCCCACCCAGTGATCAGGAGCTGGCTAACCCAGAAGTTGTCTTATCTACATATAGATACCTCTAACTACTGAAAAAAGAATATTCTTTACATTGAGTCAGTATCTGCTTCCCTGTCACACCATTCATAGGTTCTGCCCTCTAGAACACAATGGAATTATCCCATTCATCTTCTCCTTGAGATGCTTTCAAATGTCTAGGACAGTTATTATTACTTCCCCAACTGTTCTTTTTCTAAATGCACTGTCGGCTTTTTCAATCAATCTTCAGTTGACAAGATGTCCAAACACTTTTCAGAGCGGTCTTCGTTGTCCTATTTGTTAATATTTCTCCTAAACATGGAGCCCAGAACTGACTACAGTGCTCTGAGGATCTCCTCTCCAGCAGAGGACAGATTGCTCGGAAGGTAAGATCTTCTTAATAGAGAGGGATGGATGGATGGATAGATAGAAAAATAGAGTATATAACATTTTTATCTATTAAATTAAAATGTTTATGTATTAAAATTAACATTTTTATCCATTAAAAGTAATGGTTAAAACCGCAATTACTTTTGCACCAACCTAATACCGTGTTGGCCTGGTAAAGTCTATGGTCAACTAAAACCACTCAGATATTTATGAAGTGAACTACCCTCAGACCAATTCTTTCTCATCCTCTTTTAGTGAAATCAAGCTTTCTTTCAAACCTAAAACCAAGACTCTGCTTTTATCCTTGTTAAATTTATCTTGTTAGTTTCAATCCATCTTTCCAGATAGCAGGATCTTTTAAAACTTGTTTATATCATTTGTCATATTAGCTGACCTCTGCTTTGTGTCATCACAAATTTAATAAGCATATGGTCAATGTTTCATTCAAGTCATTGATAAATACTTGGAACACGACAGGGATAGGAAAAACAAAATCTGTAAGTTGATACTAAAACAACTTCCTCTTTGTTGATAGCATTCCAGAGATTGACTGTCTTTGAATGGCATTGTCCTAACAACTGCAAATACATATACACAGCCTGTATTTTCTAGGTTATTCTGGAGGATATTAGGAGAAACGTTTCATAGGACTTACACTATTGCCATTCTTTATGTCTACACTACCTTCCCTACCATCGCCACCCTCCTTCTGCCAGTCTAGTAAAGATGTCAAAAAGGGAACTGAGATGCCTGGGCACGGGGGGCTCACACCTGTAATCCCAGCACTTTGGTAGGCCAAGGAGAGTGGATCATGAAGTCAGGAGTTTGAGACCAACCTGGCCAACATGGTGAAACCCTGTCCCTACTAAAAACAAAAAATTAGCCAGGCGTTGTGGCATGTGTGGTAATGTGTGCTTGTAATCCCAGTTACTCAGGAGGCTGAGGCAGGAGAATTGCGTGAACCCGGGAGGCAGAGGTTGCAGTGAGCTGAGATCACACCACTGCACTCCAGACCGGGTGACAGAGCAAGACTCTGTCCCCAACCCGCCCCAAAAAAAGACTCTGTATCCCCCTCATAAAAAAGAACTGAGGTTAATTGGCATGTCTTGCTTTTAGGAAATCATGGATGCTTCTAGTGATCACCTCTTTCTTTTCTTATGTGTTCATCGACCATCTTCTTAATAACATACTCTAGCATTTTTCCAAGGGTGTACATCAAGATCATGAATCTATACTTTTTATAATTCCCCCTTTGTGAAACTGAGGACAGCATTTGCCTATTAGTCTTCCTTAAGAATTCCGTGGATAGTATAAAGATTATCCAAGAACATATAATAATGCATTGAATTCAGAGTCCAAATAATTGATAAATACTCATTTTTAAAACATATTCCTTAGCTGAAGAGAGAAGCAGAGCCTGAGCCTCCAAGCATTCTTCTGAACACCTTAAGGATTTATGATCTGGGCCCAACTGGCTATTGGAAGACCTAGGATAGAGGTAGAATCCTGGCTCTATCTCCAACTAGCAATTCGTTTCCCTTGCCTCACTGTTCTCATCTATAAAATTATGGAATCTACTCTAGTTCTAAGTTTTAATGACATAAGAGGTTAGTTGCTAAGTGTGACTAGACAGGTAGCTGGATTAACATACTAGGACTGATTCCACCACCCCCACCATCACCCCTTTTTGGAGGGTCTATACAGCTGTAAGATTTTCATTTATCTTCTGGGCACAAACGTGCCCACACACACACACATACACACACTAGTATAAGTTGTTTCATAACTTTCTGCTGCATCCATTTGATAAGAATAAAGTCCATTGTTTTAATATTAAATCTATGTTATAATGAATCTTCTCTAGGAAGAGCTTATTTCAGCATCATCTGTCAAGAATGTATTACTAATGCCTTTTAAGACATTCTTTGTAGTATGTTACTAGAGAACAGCACTGGACCTAGATAATATTTATTAAATATTAGGAACATTGTCAAATAACTTCACAAGAAAGTAAGATTTGAGAGGTTTGTGTATATTAACATATATATGTATATTTTTAAGAAGAATAATAAAACCCAATGTGAACAGAAATAGCTTGTAATATTCTGTCAAATCCAACATACCCTACTTATGTTTCCTGAGACATTCCAGGGCATATCTGTTTATCCAACCAGGACTGCAATAAGCAAAACACAAGAAAGCTAGAAAGACTTGAGAAAGAAGACAAAGCAGACTGTTCCTCATTTTCTGACATACAGAAAGTAAAAATAAACATATAGCACCAAAAATGCAATGTAATTGTCTAGTTTTTGGCAATTTTTACTTTAACATAATCCCAGGCTCATATTTAACCAACCTGTGGCTGAAAGATCCTTCAGATTTAACAAGGGATGCCTCAGGACTTCCCTCACCTCATGTCTAGGACCTTCTGCAGGGTATTTTGGGGTGCTCTGAGAGACTGATTATTAAGTTAATTAAACCTCAGATCTGACCCACACTGACAAGGTCTCTTCTGATCTAAAGTACTCATACATGAGACCTGGTTTCTAGTGACAGGCCCACCAACTTTTCCTGCTATAACTTCAGACCTGGCACAACGTACAACTGACTTCTGTGGGTTGAAGAACCTCACACATTTATAGTCCTATCACACATACATTTATGTATGTGTGTGATACACATACACACACATAAACAGCACTACCAAAAGGCTGCTGTCAAAGAGAAGATTGACAGAGAGGCTATAGAATTTAATCCAAAGGGTCAGGAAGACCTGCCTGTATCCCATTACAAAGAAAACTGGAATATGTATCCTACACTCACTATCCTCTCCTAGATTTAGGCAGAAAGAACTAAACAGTGGTTCTCAATGCTTACATCTGTTAAGAATCAACTGTAGGGCATTTTCAGATACCTAACCAAAACTTAGACCTATTCTCTTGGTGGGACTTAATTCCTAAGCATCTTAATTTGAAAAAACCTGACGTAAATACACAGTAGATTTTATAGGGGTCCTGCATCCCCTCACCATGGCTCCAGACACCTTTGATAAACACCTGAGGAATATTTAATATGCAAAACATTTCATTATACTGAAAGCCAATATGATGGAGGGATGGTGTATGTATGCTCTAAAGCAAAGCCCCTTGGATTTAAATACTATCACAGTCACTTTCAAGCATCTCTATACATCTGTTTTCTCTGCCATGAAATGGGGCTACTAATAGTACTATTGTAGAGACCAAATGAGTCAGTCTCTATAAAGGATAGGAAATGAGGTTTGCTTAAGGGTGAGTGTTCAAAAAATGTAAAATTCTTTTTATTCTTATTTTTGAGATGGAGTCTTGCTTGCTCTGTCATCCAGGCTGAAATGCAATGGTGCAATCTTGGCTCACTGTAACCTCTGCCTCCCGGGTTCAAGTGATTCTCCTGCCTCAGCCTCCCAGGTAGCTAAGATTACAGGTGCGCAACACGACCCCTGGCTGATTTTTGTATTTTCAGTAGAGACAGTGTTTCACCATATTGGCGAGGCTGGTCTTGAACTCCTGACCTCGTGATCTGCCCACCTTGGCCTCCCAAAGTGCTAGGATTACAGTCGTGAGCCACTGCCCCCAGCCCTTTTTATTCTTTTAACATGTATGTTAATACGCACAACCCCTTAGTTTGGAGGATCTGGGCTGGTTGATTCTGCCCAACCTGTGTTTTCTGTTGACACCGTGGCTAGCTTGACAATGCGCTACCTTGTATTTGATTTTCTTCCTACCCTGTCTCAGTCCATTTTTACTTCAGTCATGCTTTGCTGGGATTGCCCCTTCCATATACACACAGGAAAGTATTTGCAGTAAGTTTTACCACAAGATCTATTTTCCACAGAAGCGATAAAGACTCTAGGATTACCAAGGCAGTAACCAGATAAACTGGCCAACCATTATTATGCGTTTGAATAGAAAACATTAATATCTGTGTTTGAAATCTAAACAATTATCAAAGGCGATGAGCAGCAATTTGCCTTCGACTTGAAGGTTAAACTGGAGACCAGTCTAGAGGACAGGCTCTACCTCCCCGCTCCTTGCCCCACAGCCCCAGTGAAAACTGCCAGCAGAAAAGTGTAGTTCGAGATTAAGAACACCTTCTCCCTGATGCAACCCTGGAAATGCCAGGTAAGAGTGAGACTGTTTTCAGGGAAGCCCCTGGGACCGGAGGCAGAAGCCTGCCTTGTGAACCGAGTCTGTACTGCTAGAAATAAGAAGCTCCATGAATTGGTGGCTTACTGGAGTCCCCAGGGATTACTCCTAGGTCATGGGATTCGAGGTCCACCAAGGAGAAAAAAATAATACACGGAAAATGGGAGTCTTTGCATAGCTGAACTTCTTGATCCAAGGTTACATGAAGTGGATTGTTTCTACTCTCCACTCAGTACAGGACAAAAGCTATTGGTGTAGGTCCTACCTACCTATCCTGAAATTGGCTCAGGAACTGGAGTAGGCCCTCCACTAGACGAATCTATCTGAGGAAGGGAGAAGTAGCAAAAGGGACAGACTCCTAGATCAAGTTTGCACCGTGAAATCCCCTGATGCTCTAGAATATGTTTCTGCAACCCAAACGGTTGTCTAAAGCCTCTTCATGGTAAAACACTAAATATGTGGGATTTCTGAAGAAAAATACAGGTAAGGGCTGTGGTTTCCAGAGTTTTGTCTAATGTTCAACCCCACCGTCCTCTGGGTAGAAGCAGCAGAATGCGGATGGGAGCAAACACCAGCAGCGAGGATTATTTTTCTTTCCACCTCCTCAATTTGCCTTGGGCGATTTATTCTCATTGGATCTTCCTGCTTGTCCTAGACCAGCCTTACCCTGGCTCATGCCCACACAGGAAGAAAATAAAGAGCCCAGGTATTAAGGCCAAGGACTGCCTCTGCAACTGGAGTCCTTATTACTAGTGCCACGCATCTGTGTCTCTGCTTCTCCTTCCTGGTTCTATTTATCTCTGAACTTTAGTACATTCACTGGTTTCTGGGATTTGAAATTTTCTTTTTCCTTGTATTTTTTGTATCTTAGTTCTTTTCTATGTGACTGGCTGTGGCCCTCAGCTTTCCCCCTGCTGTCTTTTGTCAGGAATCACCTGACTGTGTCTGATTCATCTGATTTAACAACCTTCTCCTACCAGGTATCAGCACCTGAATTTCCACTCTGACCCTGGGCTCCCCAAAGCACGCATGTGTGCATACACACACACACTCCAGAATGATAAATGACCCATTTTGTGACAGAGTTTTTCTTCTATTTCTTTTATGTGTGTATGTATTTATTTATTTATTTATTTTGAGACGGAGTCTCGTTCTGTCGCCAGGCTGGAGTGCAGTGGCACGATCTCGCCTCACTGCAATCTCCACCTCCTGGGTTCAAGCAATTCTCTGCCTCAGGCTCCCAAATAGCTGCGATTACAGGCACCTGCCACCTCACCCAGCTAATTTTTTTGTATTTTTAGTAGAGAAGGGATTTCACCATCTTGGCCAGGCTGGTCTTGAACTCCTGACCTCATGATCCACCCACCTCTGCCTCCCAAAGTGCTGGGATGACAGGCATGAACCACCGCCCTGGCTGTCACAGAGTTTTTAAAAAGACAAAAATCATCTAATTCTGTTCATGAGTCTTCAAGCTAGATCTATGATCCCCATCATAGCATGAGTCATCGAGACAGCCGTGCTATACCCAGGACTCTTCAACACATAGGTTCTTTGGTGAGAGAAGTCCTAAGCAGCTCTCCTTGACCCTGCTGGTGTCCAGCGGATTTATCCCCAGCTCCCTCGACTCTGTTACCCAAACATCAGGAGCTGAGAAGCCTCACTTTGCCATCCACAGTAAAGGAGATGAGAAATGATACTGGGAGGTGGGTGAAATCAGAGAGGGGAAGTAAATCCAAGCTGTCTCAAGTTTCCATTTGCACTAGGACCCCCATCCCTTCCCCTGCATCTAAGCCCAACCACTGCTGCAGGTGGATTCTCACTGATGAGGCAAAAAGTTGTTTCTAGAGCCACCAAATTCACATTACTTAAGCAAGATCGAGCTGTTTAAAATTTCAGTGTTGTCCACCAAAAAAATAATAGTAGGAAGTTGTATAGAGTGATATGCTGACAGCAATAATGTTTCTGTAATAATTCATGTGCAGTAGATGATGTTCTGGAAGTCAGCCCAGCAGGCTAATGCAGATTGGGGATGCTGTCCCACTGATGGCCAAATGATGGATTGGCATTTCTGCTCCCTCATGAAATCGGCTGGCAAATGAACTGGAGGTGGTTCCAAAGGAGGGAAATGAAAGAGGAAAGCGGGAATGAAGGGTAGTATGCGGTACCGCACAGGGAAGTTGAAGTAGAAAGATCAAAGAAAGCATGTTCAAGCTCAGTTTCTAATCTAAGCCAGCTCCCATCTTGATATTATGCTATAATTTTAAAAAGCTGACCATGCAATAAAGGTGGTGATATTTACCTTTTCCCTGTATCTTCCACTTTGGAAACAGATCTCCCTCCCAAAGAAATCATGTGCTTCTTTCCAATTGTTCTGCCAATAAGATCCATACAACCAATTAGCTCTCCCCCTGATGCACACAGAACTGAGTGTTTATCTGCACCTGTCCTCATTGGTAGATGGGCCATTGGCTCCCCATGTCAATGATTAAGCCTATCTATTTCCTCAGGTTGAATTCACCCTGCCATCCAGATTGCTTTAGGGCCTTCTTTGCTTATAAGTCAGAAAAGGAAAATTTACTTCAGAATTACAATCTACAGAGCATAATTAGATAAGAAAATATGCCGCCCCATAACTATGTAATGCATAACAAAGCAAAATGGAAATAAGTTTATAAATGCTACATGGTAACCCTCCTGAATTTAATGTGGATCATTGAAAGACCAGATTTTCCAAGTAGATATCTTCAGTATTTTGTGATTTAAGGGAAGGAATCAAAAAGAGAGAGAATTACAAAGGGCCTACCAGGCGCCAAACACAGGACTATGTACTTATTACATATATTTTCTCACTCAATTTTCACAACTTGTTAAACTCGGTAGTGTTACTTTAGATAGGTTACTAGTTAAATGCACTGCTCATTGTGGTCTCCATTAGCCATGTGTGACTGTTCTGCACCTGAAATGTGGCTAGGCCAAATTGAAATGTGTTGGAAGTGACCAAATACACCACAGATCTTGAAGAGCGGGCATGAAAAGAGAATGTAAAATGAAAAATATCTTACTGATAGCTTTTATAAGGATGGTGCACAAAAAGATATTTTGGAAGTAAGGGTCAAGTAAAATAAATATATGATTAAAATTAATTTCACCTTTTGTGGTTGTGGTGATGGTGGTGGTGTTCGTTTTAATGTGGCCTGGGTTCAAGTCCCCACTTACTCTAAGCATCTTAATTTCATGGTCTCTTCTTCATTTGAGAGAAAGTGGGAGTGCAGAGAAACAGCTTAACTACTTATGAGCTATTTCTCTTTGGGTAAGTTATTTAACTGCTCCAGTCTTTAGTTTTCTCATCTGTAAAAGGGGCTTAAAAATAAATAACTTGTAAGATTTCAGTGATAATTAAATAAAGTGATGTATATGAAGCAATTATTACCTTGCCTGGAATATAGTATGTATTCAGTAAACTTACATTGTTATTTCTGCCTGTCAAAAGAAGTAGTTTAATCAGATGTTGGTTAGTAGCTCTTTAAACCTGCTATTAAATAATTTCATGTCTATTATCACAGAGGTGGTCATTGAAAAACAAATTATAGATACACACGAAGTTTTGCAATAATTATTAATACTGGCTGCTCTGGTGATATATTTATCTGAGTATATCCAAAACATTCTCTGGGGTTGTTTAAGACCTTTTGGAATAGAAGTATGAGGACATCCCAACTCAGATCCAGTTCCAGCTGCTCCCTACTCCATGCCTGGACCATACCACCTGCCACCGGCACCATTCACATCGAATCCTGAAGCTAAGAATCTTCCCCAGAAGCTTAACTGACCACATCTTCTGGGTGCCCAGGGCCCAGAGATAAGTGTGCTGGGGAATCAGTGGTGGGGACCTCAACACTCATGGTACCTTAGCTGGTGGAAACTTCTGGGGCAACACCCAAACACTTGGCTGAAGAAACTCTGGCCATGTAAATAAAGCTAAACAGAGGGCATCTTCTTTTCCTGTTAAAAGATGTTATTAGCTTTCCTTTCATTACCCTCTTATGATTCTTAGGAATAAATATTAAATCTTTAACACTGCCTGCATGACCTGATGTGATCTGCCTGGGCCCGCATCACCAGCTGTATTCTCATCTCCCTCTCTCCCTCACTCTGCTCCAGGCAAGTCGGTCTTAATTCAGTCCCTCCAATGATCCCAAGGTCTTTCCTGCCCCAGAGCTCTTGCATGTGCTGTTTCCACTTGCTCCAAACTTTGCCTGGCTTTCTCCTACTTATCCTTCAGGTCTCTGCTTACCTGTCATTTCTGCAGAAAGATTTTCTTCGTCTTTTACTTTCATATCACCCTGATTTTTCCCTCATGCCCTTTATGGCCCTGATCAAAATTTCACTGTTTCTTTTTCTCTCAAAATCACAACTCTCTTATTCTTTGCTGCATCTCCAGCACCTTGCACATAATATATATGCAATCATATTTGTTGAATCAATGCATGCATAGATGAATAGACAGACATTGGCTGTCCAAAATAGAATTCACTATGTATCTCCCTTTCCATCATCATGTTTTCTGATTCCCTTTCTTTTTCACTCCAGACCCTTATGTCTGGAATTCCTTCTCTTTGATGATTCTTTAGCAGGCCCTGCACTCACCCAGCAGGTTGAAATGGATGGATTAGTCTCAGACCTGATGATGCAGCTGAGGGAAGAGATGCACAGGGCTCACCATGCCCAAAGATACTGCAAATTATAACACTGTCAAATATTTCTAGAATTTGAAATATGCCAAGGAGTGAATTATGAAAATGGTGTATATTATATTCTTATCCTTGACACCAGTCCTATGAGATAAGAACTTTAGCTGTCCCCCATTTTGCAGATGAGCAAGTTAATACCTATATTAGGCACTGTGTCTGAAGCTATACAGCAGCTAAGTACTGACAGCATTAAAACAAACTTGGTCTGATTCCAACACTCATGCACCTCATCTGGAGTATTCCACCTTTCTCAGCCTCAGGCACCAGCTTTCCCAGTTGACTGTTTTCTGATCCTAGCCCTACCCTATTCCTAAACTCTGTTCCTAAGGTGCATTACCTTAATGGTGATTTCTAAAACAACTCCAAATTTCAGACAGAAGTTATTTTATTCTCAACACTCTGATATTATGGATTGATCAGCTTTTTCTGTTTAGTTTTCACATCTAGCATTTCTTTAAATAGATTTCTATAACCCTCTCTCTCTCTTTGTTTTAACTGACATCAACTTTACCAAGGTTATCATGCCTCTTGAACTTAATGGGGGAGAAAGGGAGGAGAGAAATAGTATTACCGTATTTAGTCCCTTATGTGTCAGTCACTGCTATAAGCATTTCACATACGTCATTTCATTCAATTGCCTAACCCATTAAGTAGTTATTAGAATCCCCTTAATATATAAGATAGGCTCATACCTGTAATCCCAGCACTTTGGGAGGCAGAGACAAGCAGATCGCTTGAGCCCAGGAGTTTGAGGCCTGCCTGGGCAACATGACAAAACCTTGTCTTACAAAAAATACAAAAATTAGCCGGGCATAGTGGCATGCCCCTGTAGTTCCAGCTACTTGGGAGGCTGAGGCAGGAGGATCGCTTGAGACTGGAAGGTCAAAGCTGCAGTAAGCTGAGACTGCGCCACTGCACTCCAGCCTTGTTGACAGAGTCAGACATTGCCTCAAAAAAAGAAAAAGAAAAGGAAAGGAAACGAAAGAAAAAGTACCACATAACATAGAGCCTTAGAGAAGTTAAATAATGTGCCCAAGATCACATGGTTACTATGTGGTAGACTGAAAATTTCACACATATTTTTCTTTGATTCCAAAGTCATGCTTTTATCCTTTATACACATTGTATCCATAACCCCCAATCTCTCTGCTTTGTCTAGTAAGCCTCGCATTCCATTTCTCAGTCTTCTGTTTATTTTCCTTTTCCTGTTCTTATGTAGGTTCTCCCATCACGCTTCTCCATCTGGACAGTGGGTTCTATTTCTATCTTCCACTCTTTACCAAAAAAAAAAGAGACTTGTTTCCCCCTTTTCTTTCTTGAGCAGTGGTTTGCCCCTTGTAAATTTATGTGTATATGTGTGTTTATTCTATTTACATTTACAGAGCAACTACATTTGCATATCTCTTTTCCACAGTCACATTTCACAGAATGTTAACCAAGGCAAAAGTCCTAAGCATGGGGCTAAAAGGGCATTTTATTTAGGAGCTGGTCTTGTTCGAATGCAAATACATTGTCACATAGCATCCCATTAATAAAAATTAGGGCCCTAAGGAGGTGTGACATGAGACAGACCAGGTTTGATAGGATAAGTAGCAATGATGTACAAGGCATGGTTTGTGATAGGCAGCCCATGGATGGGCGGGAAGCACAGCTACGGGAGGTGGAGGTAGACTGCAAACAACAAAAGAGCTTTGGGAGCCTCAGGACACTGAAAGAGTAGGGTGCCGAATGAGGTAATGAGCATACTGCTTGAAAAAATGAATAGTGAACTGCAACTTCTTGTTCAAATACCATTACCATTACTTATCTTTCTTAAAAAAAAATGTACAAGGGAATTGGAGGAAGATACAACTGGAATGGGATCCTCATGGGAGATGTCATTGATCACAGAGGACCTGGGTCGCTCGCTGAATCTAATCAGGTTGCCAATCAAGAGGACATCTAAGGAGTGTCATGGATCTACCACAAGCAGACATAATTGCTTGGTTTTCTCATGCCACTTAGGCCTGCATCTACCCTGATTAGGTGAACATACAAGAGGAATCTGTTCATATTAGTGAGGATGCCGGGGAAGATCTACTTCATGGAGTCTGTACCCTCCAAGTGAATGCTAGCTTTCAAGATGTTTCTCCTGGGAGTCACCAGATCCTTTCTGTCTTAGGTAAAGCCTGTGGGCTTCAAGTTATAAACAAGACAACCAAATTTACTTGTAACTATCATGATTTGAGTTTAGGATCAAGTTCTGTGTTTGACATATGTGAGAGAGGTTTTTAGAGCCAAATTTGGAGACATTGATGGGTTATATGTGCATATATGGTCCAGGCATGAATGCCTGGCAGCTCTTGATAAGAGTCATGACTATATCCAGTTTACAGCCCCACAAAAGGACCCTTTTGACCCTCTTCCTGGAACTGCCTGATGTAAAAAGACACACTCTGGTCTGAGCCATTCCTGTGAATACTGTTGTAGTCCCCATTGAGTGGATGCTACTTGTGCCTGACTAGATTCCTTTGAATGTAGGTGCAGCCACCCCTACTGCAGAGGATTTGCCTGACATCATCAACCCACAGCTCCTTTCTTTGCAGAACTGCCTGCGATGAAGCAGGAGCCTCCTTGATTCTGAGGCCACTCTCTCCCACCCACTCCAGAGGTACAAAAGCCCAGCACCTTGTCTCCAGGTATGTCACGGGAAACACCCATTACCTCTCCAGCCCCACTGACCCTTCCTACTCCACCCAGCTCCACCTCTGTGAGCAGAGGGGTGTGACCTGTACTATACCCTAAGCAGAGACACTCACAGAGGACCCCGGAGGAGACTTGCTTTTCTCCTTTGGAAAGGAGGAAAATAAGGGTGCAGTCTTTGGAAAGGAGGAAAGCAAGATATCTTTGATTCCATCAGGACTGTGTTCTCTGTTGGATGAAATGAGCCTACTCATGAGTTCACTTTCACAGTTCAGAAATGAATCTTTAACTGACAAAACCACTGCTACTCTTCATGCTCCTGGACAATCTGCAGAGAAGAGCAGAGTGCCCATGTCTGTGTGGTAGAGAGGTCAAGCCCAGCCTGAATCTCTTGTGCCCATCACTAAACTGTCCTGACATCTCCTTTAAGGATTCCCTCCTCAGTAGCAGCCGGGACAAGGGCAGTGAATTGTTCCTTTCCATTAACTGGTATTCCCCTGGACATTCTTCTATGAGACAGGTGATAAAAACAGACTAAGGCAGAAAATCTGGAAAGGACATCCTGGCCACCATCAGATGTATAGTCACTGAGGGGCCAGGTGGTCAGGAAGTAACACCTCTTACTTCTCCTCTCAAGTCCAGGAAAAAGAAGACTCAGAACACAGAGAGACAGAGATCAAAATATTAGCTTTATCTGTGATATGCTCCACAGCATACTGGGCCTTCCCCCCAAATGGTTTGATAACACTTCGACCATGAACTATACATCTTATGGACCTAGTAAGAGGCTATGCAGGTCAACCTCTGGCTTCTTGTGAAGCTTCCCACTCAGTGGAGAGCAGAAAGGAATGTGTTGTCTTTAGAAGCAGGCAGGTCCAAAAGTGAGAGAGAAAAGGCTGAGTTCAGCATTCACCCAAATTCACTCATGAAAGAAATTACTGCTTCTCCCCTGGGGAGGAAAGATGGACAGATGGAGACAGTGTTACTCTCTCAGTGCTTTTGAATTTGTTTTATTATTACTAAATTTCCCCAGGGTGGGCATTTGAAAACGCGGTGGAGCAGGGTGCAGCCAGCATTTAGTGGGCAAGACCAAGGAAGGCTAACCATCCTGCAGTATGAAGGACTGTGCCACATGACAAAGAATGGTTCCACCCCAAATGTCAATAACAACCCCTTGAGAAACAGAAGTGCCTCTACATGGAAACACAAGACAAAGAGCCAGGAGGCTCCCCGCACCTTCGCACACAAACACACACACACACTTGATTACCTATAGATTGCAAAGCACAAGACACTTAGCAGAGTTAACCACAAAGAAGCAACACCGGTTTCACAACCTTCAAAAACCCAGGGAACACAGACTCCTGTAGAGCAAGCCATTGTTCCATGCACTTCATTGAGCTCCTAACTCTGGAATTAGATCAGAGGACAGGTGGCCTATAGACTTTCCTGAGAGGAACACAAAATAGAAGAGCCAGCTTGGTGAGCTGAGGGTCATATGGGCTGAAAGCTGCAGTTAGCAACCTGGGAGTTCCCGCCTCCCTTTCTTTCTTCCCCTTTCTCTTTTCCTTTTCTTGAGGACTGTGGCTCTTCTCTGTAAGGGTAATTACTCTTTTACCTGTCATTGTGCCCAGGACTTCCTCTGTCAGCTCCCTCTGCTTAAGGACCAATGGTGTCAAAGGAGAATTTCTACTAATGGTAGACTCGCATCGTCACCCCCTTGTTTTTGTTTTCTGCCTTCACAAAAGGCCAGTATTCCCTTGGTGTTGTCCTTTAGAGGATGAGGGGCCTTAGGCACGTATCCCCAGAATCTTTACTCACTCATCTGATTCTGCATATATTACTATGTCTGGCCATATTAACCAGGTTATAAAAATGTCAAGTAGGAATCTGAAGCCGAGAATTAATGAGTGTGATCAGGAAACTACTCAAATAAACATGCTTATTATTGCAATTTGGAGAGGGATGCAACAACATGCAGAGAGAGCTCCTGCACATCATTTTCGCCTTCATTTCCTAATCTTACCTACTTTTATTTCATGCCACGTGAAAAATGAATAAGGAACTACTTGCTATTTTTGATGCCTTTTCTGTTTAAGTATTCTTCCCCTACCTGCTGCTTCAATGAGAAGTGACATTGTGTTCTTAGAAGAAGTCAGAGCCAGGTTCCATCCATTCACACCAGGCCAGGTCAGCCAGGAAGACAAAATCAACACCTCTGGCCTGGGAGAAATGGAGGTTCCAACTCCTCATGGAAATGGGGAAGGGATCTCATGTAGTCAGCCAGTAGACCTAGCACTGCCTTTCCCAATTTCTTAGCGACTGAATGAGATGCTGGCAAATGAAACTGTGTAGCTAAAATTATGGGGACCAATTGGTTTTAGATATTTATTTGCATAACTAGTGTAGAGAGCCTTTCTCAAATGGTCCTCTAAGCCTGGCCCTTGTGTTTTATAATGAACACATTTCATAATATCTGGCCCTCAAACGTCTTAAGATCATTTGCTACTCAAGACAAGATTGTGTAAATATTCCATTGCAATCTCTAATAATAGTCACAGTGACAGCTAACTATACTGTCCATTTAAGATGTGCCTGGCAGTGTTCTGACCTCTTTAGAGACATTGATTCATTAAATCCTCCCAGGAGTGCGTCCATTATGCAGATGAGGAGATGGAGGCACAGAGCAGATTAGTAATGTGGTAGTAAGTGGCAGAGCAAGGATTCAAACTTGGACAGACCAACTTTGGAGCCCTGATACTTAATCAGAATGTCACGCTCCCCCTTGCACATACATTCATGAAGATTCTATTAAAAACAAGCTTAGGCTTGTTTATAACATTAGGGCACTTCTAGAGAAAGTAGTTCAGCTGTCCTTATCGCCAATGCCTTTACAGTCATCCCTGCTTATCTGCAGGGGATAGATTCTAAGACCCCCCAGTGGATGCCCAAAACCACAGATAGTACCACAGATATGTATATAGTGTATATATAGTATATATATAGTACATTATATATATAATGTACTGTATATACACACTATGCACACTATATATATATATATATATATGCACAAATTTATTTTTCCTTCTTCAGAATTTCGTGGATAGATTTGTTCTTACCATAGACCTTAGCAATCTCAGCACACAATTTTTTTCTCTTTCCTCATCGAGAACTTTCACCTTTTCACTTAAAAGAAGCACATTAAGGCTTTTCATTGGCATATTCAAATTGCCAGCATCACTACTCTTGCACTTTGAGACCATTACTAAATAAAATAAGAGCTACCTGAACACAAGCACTGTGATACCATGACAATCAATCTGATAACCCAGAGGGCACCAAGTGACTAACGGGCGAGGAGTGTGTACAGGGTGGATATGCTGGACAAAGGAATGATCCCCAACCTTGGAGCAGGTCAGCGAGAGAGTTCATCACACTACTCAGTACGGTGCCAATTTAAAATTTTGAATTGTTTATTTCTAGAATTTTGCATGTAATACTTTTGGACTGTAGTTGATCTTGAGTAACAGAAACTGTGGAAAACAAAACCTCAAATCAAATAAGGGGAGACTATTGTATAAGTTGGCAGGTAACATCTATGTAAAAATTCAGCAAAGTGAAGTGAGGCTTGTGGATTGTAGAGTGTGACAGCAGCCTAAAGTTGTTTTTTTAAAAACACTTTGCTAATAATCAACAACAAAAAAAAGTCCTTAGGTCGAATTCTACCAGCTGGGCTGCCAATATGGGATTCCTGTTTCCAGTCCAAAATTTTACAGACAGTGAAACTATAGCTCAGAGAGGGAAAGGGGTTTGCGCAAGGTCACACATACACAGTGACAGAAGCATGGCTGGACCTCAGGGCTCGTGGGCCAGCACCTTTCTGCCTATAACACACTAAAACCCATCTCTACCTCTACTTTTCCAGACCCTTTCCCTCCTCCTAGTCCTATCTCTCTTATGCACAAGCGGTGAGACTTTTATTCTATTTGCAAAGTAAACAGAGCTGAGATACAGATTACTCTCAAGCATCGAAGCTTTTATCCAATATAAACAGAATCAGGATAACTTGTTCCCTCTCACTCCTCTGTCACACATACACACAGGCTCTGTGCCAGCACGCACATTATTAGCAGAAGGCAAATAGAACTCAGGTATCCTGGCCAAACTGCGAAGCACCGTATAACTCCAACACATGCAAAGAGTGGTACTGGAGATTTCCTCCTTCCTTTTCTCTCTCTGCTGATGCTCCAGCAGAAATAAAGACTAGATTGTTATGTTTGAGGTATCTCCCAGGGCAAAGAACCAAAGTTATCTGGGTTCTTTCCTAACCTCTCTGGGTCTTCGTTGACTAATTTGCGGTGATGTGAGGATTAAATGGGTTAAGAAAAAATAAAGATCTCAAATATGTTACATTTATGTCCCCATTCTTGGCCTTCTGACAGTTTTTCAACTAATCAAAGAGAATACACACACAGGTGTGTGTGTGCACACAGCCTATTGTACATTCATATGTATGAAAAATAATACACATGGTTGGGAAGTTACTTTTTACAACAATAGAGCTGCCATTATTCTTCTTAGAATTAACTCATCCTTGAGATGATATTCGGGACTCTAACAAATTTATTGTAATGGCAAGGATAGCAAATCTTCACTTTATGAGTGTAGATTGAGTTGATCTTTAATAACAGCCAGAAGTTTTTCAGAACTATGGGAAATAGAGATGGGAAACAAGCCTGGGACATTGGTTTTGAGTATGGGGAGACAGAAGGCAGTGTATTAAAAGGGGCTCAAGATTCTGAGTCAGAAGATCTTGACTGATTCTCTGCTCAGCCAATTACTGGTCCTGAGATTTTTAGGTAAGTCTAAAACCTCTCTCAGTCTCTATTTCCTCATCTGTAAAATGGGAATGATAATTTTTTTACAGGATTTTTATGATAAAAAGATAATGTCTGTAAAAGAGTTCTCTGGGCCATACATTTTAAATGGCAACTTTAAAAAATTTTTTTGCAAAAGATGTGGAGAGACTAGTAATTTAAATCTGAAGGCAGTTTCTATACAGGAACTTAAAAGTCATTAATCAATAGGTGCAAGAATACTAACATGTCTCCTTATTGTAGAGTTTAGAAGGAGATAACTTTAAATGACCATACTTATATCTATACATTTCATTCATTCATTCATTCACTCATTCAACAAATGTCCTCTGAGTACCTAGAGGTACCTGGTAGCCAAAGGCTATCAGACTCAGGGAGTACTGAGTCAAATGCAATATAGCCTCTTTCCTTTAAAAGCTTACAATGGATCATGACTACACATTTCACATTTACTTTTCCCACATCTCATTACTTGATAGTTAGATCTGCTATAACCAAATGACAACTGCAGAGCAACTGCAGAGATCGCTGAGGCTAGGTGCCTCCCATGTGTCCACGAAATGCTTTGAAAAAACATTAGGTGCTCTAATAATGAATGCCAAAGAAAAAGAATGAACAAGTGAGAGGGTGAATGAAGACCACAGAGATGGCAGAATGAAGAGCACAAAGAGAAAGTTTAAGAAAGGAAGTGAAGGTGGAACCAGGTTAAAGTGCAGCCCACAGCTCGTGAGGATCCCCCTCCCTCACTGACTCACTGACGCACTCACTGACTCTCCTCCCTTCCCTGGTGCTGTAATCCATACGGAAGCAGGCAATAGCAGTTTTCAAGAGTGGTGTTGTCCCATATAGAGGAGCCACCATTTAAAAATTTTCCTTTAGACCCAATCTGACTTTATTTCAGATGTTCCTGCATCAGCAACAGTGACTTGCTATAGCCTGGAGGTCATGCAGAAGGCCTGCATGGCCACAGTCCTGTCAGTATCTTTCTTTGAGCCAGTTTCCTCATCTATAAAATAAAGGACTTGAGCCAAATGACCACCCAGGTCCATTTTAGCTCTGAGATTCTGTGATCCTCTGGCATATAGGAGAGCCCTACAGTGACCTGAAGGAGTTAATTCATCTTGCAGAATGTTTCAAACCTTGCATCAGCATAGGCGAGACACAGAATATAGGAAGCCTCACTCCCCACCCCCTTCTCCAGAAGACAAAGTCGCCCATCATTTGCTTTAATCTGTTTTCTTAATTTTCTTCCTAAGGAAAGTCACAGCTCCAATCAGCCCTCTAATCAATGGCTGCACTACTCCTGCACAAATGAGCTAGATTTATTAAAGGAGTCCTCTCTTCAATGGAAATGGGCTCCCTGCTGGGGCTGCAAATACAGCTAAGATTGACTGCTCCCAGAATAGATAAAAATGTAAAGAAAACGAGAGCAGACAACTGATGGGGAATATGGCACCCAAGGCCTCTGAATGACCACCCCACCTCCATGACCGTGAATTGATGGCCACCAGTGGCAGCTGGCATATGTGCATCCCATATACACTGGCCCTGGGCAGAGTAACCAGTAGCATTTCACCAGCAAGCATCCTCTGTTACTTTCCTACATACCCTAGAAAAAGAAGCTCACCTCAAAAGAGACTAAAGGAGAGACTCTTCCCAGTGGACAACCTCACAGAAGCCAAGAGTTTGTAGGCTGTCAGAGCCTGAAAGAACCCTTGGGCTGGGTGTGGTGGCTCATGCCTGTAATCCCAGCACTTTGGGAGGCCAAGGCAGGTGGATCACCTGAGGTCAGGAGTTCAAGACAAGCCTGGCCAAGATGGTGAAACCTCGTCTTTAGTAAAAATACAAAAATTAGCCGGGTGTGGTGGTGGGCACCAGTAATCTCAGCTCCTAGGGAGGCTGAGGCAGAGATAAACCCAGGAAGTGGAGGTTGCAGTGAGCTGAGATTGTGCCACTGCACTCCAGCCTAGGCAACAGAGTGAGACTCCCCCTCAAATAAAAAAAAAAAAAAGAACCCTTGAAGATGGTACACAGCTATGAAATGAAGGGGTGCTCTGTGAAAGGACCCTAATATTTTGACTGACTGATGGTCAGAAGCAGAGGAAATTTATATTTCAAAGCTGTAAGGAATTATTCATATTAGATAAAATTAGATATTTACATATTCATATTTGGGGCTGAGAGATCCTTGTTGATAGGAAGTAGATACTGTATTAAACATTTAGTTCTACTGCACAGGGAAAAAGTCAATGGGGAGATGTTTGGCACAAAGAAATTTTAACATGTTTTACAAAATAATGTCCAACTCTGCCTTTACTGTATTTCTGGAAACTACTACTGTGTTTCCTTGGGGGTCATGGGGTGGTCAATTTGTTTCCCCCTTGAAACCTCAGTGTAGAATATGAATAAAGGGACTCCTGTGGTAGGGAGGTGCATGGCCCCATTAACATAAGGGCAATGGGGGAGAGAGAGAGGAGAAGGGACAGAGCAAGCCACAAGAGTCTTGTCTTAAAAATAATAGAAGCTAAGTGATCTAGTATCCTGTTTTAAATATTCTATTCCCAGTTATAATTTTCTTCTGTTACCCTTAAACCTTAGTTTCATTCAATGTGTCAGCATGAGAGATACCAGTCTGGGAAAAAAACAAAACAAAACAAAACAGTTACAGGAAAGTAAGGATGATCAGCTATCTAGAGCAAGGTGAAGGTGGAGATGATGAAGATCAACCAAGATGGATTTGTGGAAAATGTAAACATTCCTAGAGACAAACCGCCCACGTGCATGCGCGCGTGCACACACACACACACACACACACAGAGCCTTGGAGAGGAGAACTTACTAGACGGCTTGACTTTCTGCAGTTTGGTGGAAAAGAGGGCTGATGTTGATTTTGAGTAATAAAGGGAAGGCTGGAGAATGCAGGGTCACTTCATTTCTATAAGGGACCCTGAGTCACTTGTCCAAGGTAATGTAGCTAGTTACTGACAGAGCCGACCAAATTCAGACAAAGGCCTTGTGATCCTTAATGCTGAGCTCTTTGTAACCTTAGACTCAGACACACCTCTCTCCACCTTACAAAGCCCAGCCAAGTTTGAAGTCACTGGTACTCACCCCCTGGAAAGGAAGAGGAAGGAGAAAGATGGGAGAAAGGAAAAGGAAGAGGAAATGGAAAGGACTAATTCAGTACTGAGATGTATATTTTCTAGAGTTCTTCCAGTCACTCATCTTTTTCTTGATCCATTCTGTTTTTGAGACTTGAAGCCTGTTGGAGTTGGAAGGTATCTTAGAGATCAGTTAATTCCCTGGCTTTACAGATGAGAAAAACTTCTCGGAGGAAGTAACTTGCCTGAAATTTCTGGCAACTAGCCATCAAAGTGTGTTTGAAAGCTGGTCTGGTACACAGCTATGAAATGAAGGCAGCAAAGACAAAATGCAAAAGGTGAATAAGGAAGAGGAATTACCCCACAAGAAGCTTGTAGCTCCGGAGGAGGCTGGGATGTGAGTTCGGAATTAACTGTTGTATGTCTTCCCATCCTCCATTCTCCACAAGTCTTCTCTGACAATGTTAGCATTCTTACTCTTTCCTTCCTTAAGCCTCTAAAATAAAATGAGGAAACGGAACTCTCCATCCCATTGTCTTGTACTGTCCTAATTTACCTTATGTAAGGCTTATTCCCCAAAACTACCAGTTCCTTCAGGGTAGGAACAAATTCCAGGGATTGTACCATACCATATGCTTCTCTTTAATGAAATGCCCAGCCCAATTTGGAATAAGCAATTCATACTCAATAAATACCTGTTGGGAGGTTAATCTTTGAGAAAACTGCAAAACTTTTCATAGTGCAAATTCTTACAGGGAAATAATTAAGGTGAGAAAGTGAGACTCAGTTTTCTAATCTGAACAATGAGGCAAAATAGATTCAATGATATCTTGCCATCATTCCTTCTTATCTGAGACCTGTCATTTGTGGCCAAAATTTAGTTACAGAACGAGATACATTCTCATACCTTTCTCCCTTCCCCTGCCATCCCCTGTTCTTTCATCCCACACACAACCTTACAAAAGCCTTGCCATACAGCAGAGCTCAGGACACCCTGAAGCCTTGCAGGCCTCCAGCAGTGACACAGGCAGAAATTTACCCAGAGCTTGTGAAGGGTGGCTACTTTTTACTGCCTTCGTATTGGTTCTATTGAAAATTTGTGACTGAAAGTGAGGATGGGGGTTCTGAGTGCATTTGCAGTGGTGGGAGCTGTCAGAAAACTGAGCTTGCTTTGCCTCCTGGGATAGAGGACAGGCAGAGGCTGGGCTACAAGTCAGTGATAGTCACAACCAGAAAACATTTCTCAGGCAGGCGGGAGCGAAGATGAATGTGTCAGTTGCTCACTCTCCCCAATATCGCCTTCCCGCAATCTACCAGTTAATTTCCCTCTTTATGTCCATGTAGTAATAAAATTTTACTCATAATATAAAATACCACCCTGAAGTCCTAAGGTAACTATGAGACCTATAAAACTATTTTTGGAAAGCTTGGATTTTAAACTGTCTCTTCTCCTTATCTCAAAACCCTCTGGGTTGAAGAGGGAGGAAGGAAGGACCCACTCAGACAGCCTTCTTCATCAGTTTGGGAGATGGTGACAAAAGACAGGAAAGGTACAAGTATGTTCCTGCCTAACACACCCATTACAAAGCCTTTTGCTTGGCATTATTCAGCCACTTAACCTTTTCCACTTGAAAAGCAGATTCTGAATTTATTCTTTGTCAAGCCAGGCTATAGCTCCACAGCCCTACCAGGGAGAAAATTCATCCATCGCCCGTCCTTTCATTTGGGAAAATCTGGGTGCAGCTAAAAACAGGCTCCTCTCTGGTCCCCATCTGACCTTCACTCGTAAAAGCCACTTGCTTTCAAGGTGAGCAAGTTCTTGTCTTGGAACCAATTAAATATACATACCACCATGACTGGAGAGTTCTTAAAAAGATGTGCACAGGGAGTACCAAGAAAGAAGATTCACTTCAGGATGAATTATTGATCCAGATTCCTCTCAAACACTTACATGGGTACAAAGGTCTGGTGCTCCCAGCCAGGGGAGATTGCATCTTGTGTGGTCTTCACAGGGTTAAGAAAGATAACCTCTTTGCTCTAAATCCTATTTATTTGGTGGATAGGAAATGTGTTTACATCTCTGTGTGTCTCCTTTTGTTTGGTTTTCCAAGAAAGCCTGAATCAGCAGATTTCAGAAGAAAGCCAAAAGATCTGACAGGCTTAGAGAAATGATGTGTGCCACGCAAAAAATATTAATTGAAAAAAAAAAGACCCACTTTTCACTTATATAGCAGTTTTTACCCCAGTCTCTAAATAGGTTATAGATATTAATTAAATGTTGTCATGCATCACTTGTCACCTTCATTTTATTAACCCAAGTGGAAAAATCAAGTTTGATTACTGTTGAAGTGGGGAAACTGAGGCAATGTGGAAGGACTGATAAAATAGTCAATGAAGAAGTGAAGGGAGCTGTCACCTTTATTTGAACTGCTCCAATCTCATTCATCTCCTGAGAACTGCCATGGAAATGCCAAACAGAATACAGTTCACTCTAATCCAGGCACCCTCACTCTCATCAGTCGCTATTTTCTTCTTACGCAGAGCTGATTGAGCTGTCTCCTTACAGGTCAGCTTAGTGGCTATTACTGGAGTATTAGTTTTCTATGGCAGTGTAACAAATGACCACAAAAAAAAAAAATGTGCTTACAACAACACACATTTATTGTTTCACAGTTTCTGTGGGTCAAGAGTCCGAGCATGACCTAACTGGGTCCTCTGCTCACGGTCTTATGAGGCTGCAGTCAAGGTGTTGATCAGGCCGTGTCCTCATCTGGAGCCTCAGCTGAGAAAGAATCTGCTCCCTGTTCAAGTGGTTTTGAAAGCATTCTATTCCTTGCAGCTGCTTTGTGCTGGCATTCAGCCATAGTTCTTAAAGGCGGCTCACAATTCCTTGCCACATGGGCTTCACCAACATGGGCACTTACTTCAGCACATCAGCAAAGAGAGTATCTGAGAGTCTGACATCAAGACAGAGTCTTATGTAACATAATGCAATTGCATGATGTGATCTGGGATTCCAAAGGAAATAGCCCATCCATTTCGCTGTATCCTATTGGTTAGAAGCAAGTTGTGGGTCCTGCCCACGCTGGAGGTTAGGGGAATGACAAACAAGTGTGAGTACCAGGAGGCAGGAACACAGGGGCTACTCAACAGTCTGTCTGCCACATGCAGGAATTTGGAAATAGAAACTCTTTAATACTCTTAAGCTTTGCGGTAAGCTTTGGAGAAAAAAATGTAAGGATTTGGTCAGATTAGTTGATATTATCTATCTTGCAGAAAACACAAAGACCCAACAGAACACTGAACCCATACAAAATAGGTGTTTAATAAAGATATCGGGGAGCCGCAGTAGTTTTGTTCATTAATTGAGATCTACAGGATTAATACACTCAACTAACTAGTAGCCAGAAAATATACTAAAATAGCCACCTTCACATCCCATTTTTTAGTTTCAGGAAAAAGGAGGTATAAACAACAGAAATTCAGTTCAGTTTGATGAAGATTTATTGAATGCCTGCTTTTTGCTCACATCATCCAAAAGGTGGCTAGACACAGGACACTCACAGACTGGAGCAGTGTTTTTCAAAGTGTGGTCCTCAGCTGGATCAGTGTTACCTGCAGACTGTGTGACAAAAGGCAAGCGTCTGGGGGCTATCGATCTCAGGCCTATGGAATCAAACTCTCTGAGTGCATAACCCGGTAATCTGCATTGTAACAAGAACCAGGGGGATCTCATTCACACTGAAGTTTGAGAAACAGGGGTGGAGCGTCACTTGCAACGCTTTAATAATATGACCCAGCTGAGGCCCTGTTAGGTTACAGATCCTGATTCAGCAGATCTGGAGTAGGGTCTGAGATTCTGCTTCTCTCACAAGCTACTGGATGATGTCATTGGTGCTGGTCCTCAGAGCGCATCTCGAATAGCAAGAGTAAAAGATAAGAAAGACTGGAAGGACCCAACAGCGAAAGGATCTCCTTACCCAAAGTGACTGTGAATTATGAAATTGAAAGTAATTTAAATATTTTAAGTGAAAATCCCTGAAAACTTTCCAAAGCCAGATGGGGATTGCTCTTTTTTGTTGTTTGTTTGTTTTTTCACATGGCATCTTGTGAATTTGGGAAGAAAGGAAAGTGATGTTTTGGCCTGTGGAGAGAAAAGGCTTGGGTCAGAACATTAAGTGATGCCTCGGAGTTAGATATGAAGTTAGTAGGTACATGGTTAGAGAAATAAAGAGACACAGAGGAAGAAGTAAGGGTCCAGGGGAGTGTCTGGGGAGGCTAGAGCTTGGTCAGAGCTAGCTAAAATATCCTGGATAGGGAGAAACGCTTCTTTTAGCAGGACCTCTGGGAGAGATGGGGCACAGAGCATGCTGGTACAAGATCAGCTAGGGGGAGGGAGGAAAAAGAAAACATGAGATGGGGATACTAACAATTGTAGAGCAGAATCAACCAAGAGTTTCTGACCAAATGCACAGAGATCAGAGAACAAATGGCACTTCTTAGGAGAAGCCTGAGGATAGCAGTCAAGTTAATAAGGGAGATGGCCACCAATTTGGTTTCTCACCAGAAAGAAACCAACAGCAATACATCTCGAAGGCAAGGGTTTGGTTCTGAGCTAGAGAGTGGGAGCAGGGAAAATGCCTGGGAGGTCCAGGGTGGCTACTTAATATTTTAAACTCGAGTCAAGCTATTTGACTATGGGAAAAAACATCATTTTAGAAGGCCTGAAGCAGTGTGATCTGGAGGACAGACTGTGGAACTAGGAATCAGGAGATCTGGCTTCTCCTTCCAATTCATTTATTCATTCGTTACAAATTTATTGAGTATCTACCTGATTATACACCCTGTGCTAAGTTCTGGAGAATTTAAAATAACAAGATAACAAAAATGATATAACAATAATATTAATGATAATAACATATCGAGCAGTTAATTTGTAATAAGTACAGCCCATATTTACTCTTATATTTATTGGACACATTAAATATCAGAAGGGTCTACTGAGGTAAGTAGTGCTTTTATACCCATTTTTTAGATGTGGGAGCTAAGGTGGAGAAATAAAAAGACATTTTTTTTTCTGCCGTAATGGAACTTACACTCTAACAGTCATGCCCCCGATCGATAGAATGACTAATAGTGACTTTTCAGACTGTTTCCTCTCCTACAGCCATGGCAGTAATAACCAAAAATGTTAAGAGCTGACTCTAAGTCATAATCCTCATGATGAGCTTATGAGATAATTACTGCTATCATTCCCATTTTACAGATGAGGAAACTAAGATTCAAAGAGACTAAAGGGATTTAGACCCAGGGAGTCTGCCTTCAGACTAAGATATAAACAACTGAAAATCAGGAGGCTGAACTGGTTAATCTCTGAGCTCACATCTCTCTGTAATGTCCTCTGACATTCCTGTGCATTCTCTAAATCTCATATAATTTATAGCCTAGTTTTATATCTGAACCAGCTATGTGTGCTAACAGACTACAAGGGACAGGTTGAAGAAAAGGCCACAACCTAAGCTCCAGTTGTGGTACAGAAAAAATCCATTTGGCCTCGGTGTGCAGTGGCAGTGAAAAGCAGATTCTAGCTCTCTCATCTGTGGCTGATGGTGCAGGGTGGGCTGTGCCCCCATGTGGGCCCAGACCGAGCACTGTATGGAGATTTTCTATGCAACTTAGAGACCTCACGTGCAGGGAATAACTGACTCTTTGTGAGCACAGGGATTTGTTTCAGCACAGATCCAGAAACCTTTCCTGATCAAGATGAACAGGAAAGAATTTAAATTGAGGTCCTGAACTAAAAGGAGAGTAACATTAATCATGCTCATTACCGGAGTCAGAAGCAAATTCATTTTTTCCAAAAGGAGTATTATCAAGCAGGAAATCAAGTCCCCAGGTGAGGTAAATGGCAAGATGCCAGAGAGGAATGGCAGAGGTGCCGGGGTAGACACCAGGGTGGGGCATCTCCAGATCCTGTAGAACTTCTTAAGATAAAAAGTCTTTCTAGACCATGAGCGACCTTTTGGCTTATAGAATTGGACGATCCAACATTTGAGAGCTTCAACTTATCCAGAGTCAAAGTGGCTCAATCATTCATCCAACAAAAATTTAGTGAATGCCTACTAAGCTCCAAACCCAAAGAATTTAGTCAAGAACCAACAAAAATTGGCCCTGCCTTTTGCAAGCTTATTTCTAGTTACAGAAAATAATTATAAAGACCCTGTTAACTATAGATAAAATAATAATTGGGCACAACGGTTTTTGATGGTGATACCTGTTATGAAGGACACACGTAGGATGCTTTGATAGAGAGTGGCAGGGAGGGCACAATCTTAAATATGGTGGTGAGGAACAAGCTCTATTATGAGACAACTTTGGATCTGAGACCTGAAGGGTGAAAAGGAATCCACGTACCAAGCAGGGGGAAGACAGTGCTAGGAAGAGCAAAAAGTACAAAGGCCTCTGAAATTGGAGCAAGTGTGGCCTGTCTGAAGACCCAACAGGAGGCCGTGATGGTTGATGTGTGATCAGGGAGCCTGTGGGATGAGATGTGTCAGAGAAAAGGCCAGGGCAGGACCAGATCACACAGGGCTTTTTGAGCCATGCTGAAGAGGTAGACTCTATTCTAAGAGCATGCAAAGCATTTTAAGCAGAGGAGTGACCTGATTTGCTTTATGAAAAAGATCCCTCTGCTGCAGTGTAGAGAATGAATTGTAGGGATCCAGAACAGTGGCAAGGAGACCAATTAGAAGATGATTGAAGTTGTCCAAGTGGGAGATGATGGTGACTTGCATTAAGGTGGAGGCAGCGGGCATGAAAAAAGTGGAAGGATTGAAGGGCTATTCTGGAAATGGAACTGATAGGTCTTGCTGATGGATTAGGTATGGGGATGAGTACAATGGTGTATGTGTGCCTTTATACCATAATTTTTCTGTACTTGAAGCTCTCCTCTGAAAATCCAGTTCAGCTGCATAGACTAGAGATGTCCCCATGTATGAAGTACAAGTGACCAGTCTGAGCTTCTCCCACTCCTCTCTCTGCAGATGACCATGCCCAAAGGTAAACCTCAGGAGGGAGGAGAGGGAGCCAAGAGCCTGAACGATCTACCACCCGGACCTGCAGCCTCCTGGCATAATCAACTTTTTGGCTTGCTTCAACAAGAGAGTAAAACCTACAGGAATCTAATGATGCAAAGTGTTGTAAGACGGAACACTGGAAGATGGCCATGCCAGTCATTTTAGATTGAGCTCATCCCATCAATGAAGAATGGGCAAGAAGATCGGGATAAGCAAGCCAGGTGCAGGGGCTCACGCCTGTAATCCCAGTGCTTTGGGAGGCCAAGGCAGGTGTATCACCTGAGCTCAGGAGTTCGAGACCAGCCTGGGTAACATGGTGAAATCCTGTCTCTACTGAAAACACAAAAAATTATCGGCGCTTGGTGGCACACACCTATAGTCCTAGCTACTTTGGAGGCTGAGGTGGGAGGATTGCTTAAGCCTAGGAGGCAGAGATTACAGTGAGCCAAGATTGTACCACTGCACTCCAGCCTGGGCGACAGAGTGAGATCCTGTCTCAATTAAAAAAAAAAAAAAAAAAATCGGGAGGAGCATGCTGTGTGTGCATGTGTGTGTGCAGATGTGTGCACAGGGAAGCTGAGGTTACAGTTGGGAAAGACAGATAGTAGAGGTAGCCTTGCTATTGTCGTTAGTTAGAAAGAGTACTCCTTGGCAACACTGGCTAAACAGTAAAAAAAAAAATGCATCCAAATCCTAGAGAGTTGAACTTGTGTTGATCTGAAGTACAAATTTGCAAGTGGGGAAGTGGTAAAAAAAAAAAAAAAAAAAATTGACCAAAACATTATTCTATAACCGCAGCTCACGTCGCCCCCAGTACCACAAGCCACCTCTCCAAGCAGCCCCCTCTGGCTAGACCCTGGCATGTTGAAGCCGGGTTACTGCTTCACAGAGGTCAGATCCTGGGCCAGAGGAAATCTGTGGAAATACTGCCCCTCTATGCCCTAGTCAAAGCCAACTAGCCTAGGTAGGGGAGTGTAGGTCTTTTAAAACCTTTCTTTTAAAAAAATATATAAACCCAGAGTTAGGCTTTAGTGATCTGCAGTGGGAAACCAGGGAAAATGGAGTAGAATCTTAGATGGGAGAAAAAAACAACAGCATCACTGAGGAGAGAATGGAAGGGTGCACTTGGTTTGGCCTGTGATAAAAGGGAGAGAGCCAGGAAGAAGGAGTGGTGCCCCTCTGATCCTTCAGACAGGGGCTCCTTCCCTCCAAGTTTTTAAAATCTCCATGTTTTGACAATTACTTAACCCCTTGGGACTCCATTGCTTTGTAAGGAAAGATGGAAAGGGAAAACATATAATAAAATCTTACTTACCTGGAGACTAGGGCTGGCCCAAATGACCAAGAGGTCCTTTTGAGCTCTGGGGCCTATGATTCTATACAGGAGGCAGTACCACACCTGATGGAGAATGCAGGATGGACCCTGGGTTTATACAACAACTCTGCTGTGTCCCAGGTGAGTGGCCCTGGACGAGTTACTTACCTTCTCTGTATCTTAATTTCCTAATTTGTCAAGTGCAGATCATGATAGGGTTGTTATGAGGAATGAATAGGTTAATACAAGTAAGTTACTTAGAACAGTGCCTGGTGCTTGGTTATTGCTCCATAAATATTAGATATGTTTTCTCTGAAAACCAATCTTCTGTGCCAATCGCCCTATTATTTTGGCTCCAAGGAATTCAATTCAAGGATCCTAAGGCTGTCAGGATGTCTATTCTCCTGACTTTATGGAAACTTTGTCTAAACTACCCCAAAGAGATAGAAATTGGTGCCACATACTATAGTTTGGGGAAGTATCCTGAGGTGTCTGGTTTCCATGGCTGCCCTCACAGCTGGTGGGCTTGAATGATGTGACGAGGAGGTCCCCTTTGGCTAAGAAAACTTGTGGATGCCACAGCCATCTTAGATGAAGCCAATATCAAAAACCATTTGGGCAAAAGATTACCAGTGATGGGTTTTGTTCAAGCATCGAAAGCTACTTAAAGGGCTTACTCTAGCCCTGGTCCCCCAGTCAATATTCCAGAGACTCGGGAAGCAGAATAATCTCTTCCCAAGTTTGTTTTACTTCATAAAGCCAAAGATTCATTAATTAACCATTAGCCTCATTAAAAAGACGAGACACTACTTCACAAAGCACTAGGGATCCACAGTTCTCAGAGCTAGGAGTGGAGGCTGTCGGCGGAGGCAGGAAGAGAACAGAGACTTCATGACCTGGCTTGGGGAGCTGAAGACTGCCTAAAAGTCTGCCCTTCCTTAGTGCAGCTGTGAATGTTTCTCCAAAATGTGGATAATAAATGACATGTAGGCAAGTCTATTATTTAGCAAACTCAGAGGTCTTCAGGAGCAACCTCCACCTTCACTCATTCCAGAAGAGACAAGCAGCTTTGCAAATGCCTGTCCCTATTAATAGAAAACTGAGGTCCAGAGACATAGAACTTGTCCGAGGTTGTGTGCACTAGAAAGGCTTGAAACAGAACTCCACCGTGCGACTCCCAGCTGCTCGGGCAGGCTCTTAAAGTTATGTTTTTAAACGAGGAGGGGCAAAGGTGACTCCCCACAGAATCTTCTGGTTAACTCCCTTGCTTGACCCAAAGCAGCAACAATGTTTTGGAAAGAGTAGGGAAACCAGCCCCTAGCTGGTCTTCCTGCCTCTGATCCCTTCTTCTCAAATTCAGTACTGATCCCAGAGTGCTTTTTCTAAAAGTCAGTTCTGCTCATGTCACTCCCCTGGTCAAATCCTTAAGTGACTCCTCATTGACTTCAGGATGAAATCCAAAGGCCTAGTAATAAGGCCATTCATCTGCAGGCTCCTGCCTCCCTCCCCAGCTTCGATCCCTGCCCACCCCAACATACTCCATACTCCACCTGTAAGAAGTTGCCCACTTGTCCCCAGTGGCCATACTCTCTCTTTCTCTCTTCTCTGAAGTGCTAAAAATGCTACACACTGCCCATCTATCCCTTTTAGCTTTCAACTTCAATTCTTCCCTAGCTCAGATATCACCTCCTCCAGGGTGCCTTCCCTCACCTTCACTCTGAATGAGGGTCTCCCATCAGTGCTCTCCAAGGACACCTTCTAATCAGGATGTTTCGCTACCTTTCACTCTATCGATTTGTCAGGCTGCTTGTGAGCACCGCTTGGGCAGAGGCTGGAAATGGTCATGTCTATATCCCCAGCCCCTAGTACACAGCCTGCTGCATATATAATAGAGCTATCAAATGCCTCTCCCTTACCTAATGTAGGTCCCATGTATCTTTAATAATTTTATATATATAACTACTTGCATGTCTATTTTATTAAACCCTAAGAAAAAATAGGGGATCAGAACCAGTTGTGTAATTACTCTGAATGTGATTATCACCTGATTTATCAAAGAAAAAGAGTGGCATTAATAACCCAAATTAACAGATGATCCAAAAGTCATTTCTAGCTGGCCTTGGATGTGGCATAGGTATGAATATGAGTATGAGGAGGCAAGGAGCATGTACAATTATGTGTGAGGTTTACTGCTATAATTTAACCTTTATTTTTGCTGATATTGTATACGTGCCTGTTCTAAGAAAGCACTCTCACTAACGAAAAGAGTGAAGGGGAGAAAATGACAAGAAGTTGAAAGAAATGGGTCTAGTCTATGTCTGACCATAGACACACAATCCACCAAACAGATGGCTCACAAGCCTGCACCCCAGGAATTTAACAACAATCTATCAGTGTCCGTAATCCTTTCGTAACAATAACCCTAACATTTAATTTGCATGTTAGAGTTTACAAAGCACTTTAACATTGCTTATTTTTTTCTCACAAAATGCAGAAAAGTATGAAGAATATTTTATCTTGCTTTTTTAATATTTAAAATATGTAATAAGCAATAATATTTCCACAAACAATGTAAAAATGGAAAGTTTGACAACAACTTGTGCCTATGTATGTTGTGATTTTCTCGGATTCCATCTACTTCATCTCACATCCCATAATACCATGCTGAAGGAACCTATTTTATTTCCTTTATATGTTTCTTAAAAGCATTTTTTTATTTTGATTTTTAAACTTTATGAAATGAGCATCATGCAACATGAGATAATTGGGCCTTACTTTTTGAAAAAAGTAGTTTATTGCTAAGTTCCATCCATAATGTTGTTTGATTTACATGCTAGGTAATATCATAATATTACCAACTGACAGTTTATTCACCTACTTCTCCCTCACTGGGTACTTGAGTTGTTGCATTTTTTTGCTATTGAACAGTGGCTGCTATGAACATTCTTGTATATGCATCCTGGTAGACGTGAGAAGGAGTATCCCTTGCATTTTAACCTAACAGTGCAGTTGCTAAGGAACAGAAAGAATGAATCCTTAACTTTTAAAATAATATCAACCTGTTTCCTAGAATGGTTGTACCAAATTGCATGTCTGCCAGCAGAGTATGGAAGTACCCACCACTCTGTATCCTGTCCACCGATAGTGTTGACACAAATGACTAAGAGTAAGAAACATAAGTCTCAGACTCGCATCATTTGAGCCAAATTAGCTCATCTGTCTTACAGAGTATTTTATTAGCTTTTTAAAATTTTGAATTTGAAAGCCTTTAAATGGACAGACACTCTTCAGTCTACCATAGGCCCCACTATTCCCTAATGTCTTGTGCTTGGGCCAATCCACATATTTATGTTATCTGCCTGGCCCTCTTAGGCATTGGAGTTGGAGGTTTCTGTGATTCATAAAGTCTATGAATTTAGACTTAGAGAAGAATACCAGTTCTAAGCAAAAGTGCTTTCTAAAAGAATGCAGGAGGAACCCAGTTGAATGCCCTGCAGATTTTTGACAATCAATCCTAAACAATGAGAGTGTGGATATTCTGCACACAATAAAGTGAATTATAATCTAAAGAGTTAGTGGAATTTGAGTTCAAATGATGGGTACAATTAGTATCTTACTTGAAAATAAATACTTGTTGAAGACATCTACTGCCACAGTTAATCCTCTTACTGATCCTTAGATATATGTATTATTATCCCCATTTTACAGGCAAGGAAAATAATGAACTGAATTAAAAATCCATGCACATTATACTACAGCACACTGCCTGCCAAATAACACTAAATGTCTCCTCTCTGTTAGAGCACTGACCAGTTTTATGGGAAGCACCTGATTTAATCCCCAAAGCTCTGCAAGTGGTGAGAGCAAATGGCTTTAGCACTTACTCTTGCCATTTTGTAGATAAAGAAACTGAGCCAGTCATGGTGGCTTACACCTATAATCCAAGCACTTTGGGAGGCTGAGGCAGGTGGATCACCTGAGGTCAGGAGTTCAAGACCAGACTGGCAAACATAGTCCCTGTCTCTACTAAAAATACAAAAAAGTAGCCAGGCATGGTGGTGGGCGCCTGTAGTCCCAGTCACTTGGGAAGCTGAGGCAGGAGAATCACATGAACCTGGGAGGTGGAGATTGCAGTGAGCTGAGATCGTGCCATTGCACTCCAGCCTGGGTGACAGAGAATAACTCCAAAAAAAAGAGGAAGAAAGAAAGAAAAAGAAAGAAGAAAGAGGTAGAGAAAGAAAGAAAGAAGGAAGGAAGGAAGGAAGGAAGGAAGGAAAGAAGGAAAGAAAAAGAAAGAAAGAAAGAAAGAAAGAAAGAAAGAAAGAA